>NW_020620714.1:11240811-11557271 GCF_003573695.1 Papaver somniferum | reverse complement strand
AAGAGGAATTCTATATGAAGCAACCGGCAGGGTATGTAGATGCTAATCATCCAACTCATGTGTGTAAACTGCATAAGTCGTTATATGGGCTAAAGCAGGCTCCGCGTGCATGGTTTTCACGGCTCAGTAACTATCTAATCACACTTGGCTTCAAAGGTTCAGTTGCAGACACATCCTTGTTTGTCTACAAAACCAAACAATCAGTTACTTATGTGTTGATTTATGTGGAAGACATAATTGTCACAGGGTCAGACTCTTCGCAGGTAGCTCGACTCATTCAAGAACTGGGTAGAGAGTTTGCGATAAAAGACATGGGGGACCTTCATTTCTTTCTGGGTATAGAAGTTATAAGGCAAACTGGTGGTCTAATTCTCACTCAGCGCAAGTATATAGCAGATCTTCTCAAACGCACTAGACTAGATGGTGTAAAACCCGTGTCGAGTCCAATGTCTTCCAGCTTGAAGTTAAGGTAGACAGGCAGTGAAAGATTTGAAGACTGTACCTTATATCGCAGCACCGTTGGTGCTATTCAATACCTACATCTCACGAGGCCAGACATTTCTGTAGCTGTTAATAAGGTGTGCCAGTATATGCACAATCCTTATGTTGAACATTGGGAACAAGTGAAACATATTCTTCGATATCTAAAGAACACAGTGGATTATGGCCTTCATATACATCCTTCACGAGACTTTTCTTTGCATGGTTACTCAGATGCTGATTGGGCTGGTTGCCTAGATGATCATAGATCCACTAGTGGTTATGGTATATACTTCGGTGGTAATCTGATATCGTGGAGTGCTAGAAAACAGAAGACAGTCAGCAAATCTAGCACTGAGGCAGAATATCGAGGCGTTGCCATTGCAACCTCTGAGATTATTTGGATTGAGTCATTGCTTCGTGAACTTGGAATTACTATCTCTGCCCCAGTGCTGTGGTGTGATAACTTGGGCGCAACATACCTTATAACTAATCCAGTTTTTCATGCTCGCACGAAGCATATCGAGATAGATTACCATTTTGTAAGGGAAAGGGGGGCTAGCAATCACTTGAAGGTGCAGTTCATCAGTTCACGGGATCAAATAGCTGACATTTTTACCAAAGGTCTACCAACACCAAGATTTCAGATATTACGTAGCAAGTTGCACATTCGTAAACTCAGCACAACTTGAGGGGGAATGTTAACCATACGAGTCTCACCGGCTCACAAGTCTCAACTGACCAGGTTGAATACCATAAGTCTAGGAAAGACTGGGTAGTATCAGATAAGTCTTAGAGTCTTTCAGTTAGCTTAAGAATAACATTCATTACTTTTGAATAGATAAAAACTGTTATAACATCATTTTTGAGATCTTGTATAAATAATACATCGACTCCACGGTTCTGGTGTGGAAGTCATTCACCAAAACTCATATCCTAACTCTAAAAACGTAATAAGTGCGTATGTCACGTAATATAGGTAACAAACGGATTAAGCTGAAAGAAGAAAATGTTAAGAGATAAACGGAGGTCCTATGGATTACTGCCAAGAAAAACAGTCCCCATGCCTTATAATAATGTCGGGTGAAGCCAATATGGTGCGGTAAAACTATGAAAATGTAAGAGAAATGACCACAGATTAAGTTGCTCCAGCATCATCTTGCACACAATGATACCTCCTCGTGTGTGTTGTATGCTCCAGGCATGCTTGAACAATTATTTAAAGCCGTCCAATTGGGTAACCGGCCGGCCCATGACCGACAATTGGTAAATAACTTGCCAGACTTCATTTCTAGATCTTAACATCATCCGACAACGTGATAGCCGTTGAGGGGATAAAAGGTCACCTAATCCGACCGTCTTTGTCTTTTTCCCCGAATCTTGATTACGTTCCAACGTCTCTTTCCATCAGATCCGTTATCAAAACGTTTCTGTTTAACCTAATGACACTAACGTCTGAAATATTCAAAAAAAGAAAAAATCATCACATACAACATAAGAAGAACTGGTAAGCACATAAGATTAGGTACTAATATTAGTGATTCACACGTAAAAATAAATTAATAAACAAAAACAACCGCGTTGGCCGTAATCATAAACGCGTTTATTTTTAGAAAAGCACAAAGAAAAAGATAAAAAGCACTTAAAAAAGTATATAAACGGCAGAATTTCATCATAATTGCCAACGGTACTCTTACAAATTTAGCAGGGTATTCCCTAAAAAAGAATGTCCTGTATAATCAGAGAAGAGTAACCCAAGAATTTCTCAACCAAACAACAAAATCCTCGATATTCACCTTCCAATGCCAACGGTTTTCTTGAGATTTTTTTATTTTCTTCAACCTTCTTAATTCATATCTTCTCTATTTTTTCCCCAACAAGCTCAAATCATTTCTCTCCTCCTCTTTGTTTTCTTGTCCTAATATTACGAATTCTGCACATCAAGAACAACAACCCATTAGTGCTGCATTTCCTACAACCATTGTTCATTCATCTTCCTGTTCTTCGGATTCGGAACCGTCGCCTTTGGCAGTGTCTTCCAACTCATTCACGATTGAGAAAGACGTAGCAATGGATCCCGTTGAACTAAAACGGGTATTCCAAATGTTCGACCGCAACGGAGACGGAAGAATCACTAAAAAAGAACTAAACGATTCCTTAGAGAATCTCGGTATATTCATACCAGACAAAGATTTAACTCAGATGATCGAAAAGATCGATATAAACGGCGACGGGTGTGTTGATATCGATGAGTTCGGCGCCTTATATCAAACGATTATGGACGAGAGGGATGAAGAAGAGGATATGAGAGAAGCGTTTAATGTTTTTGATCAGAACGGTGACGGTTTTATAACCGTGGAGGAATTACGTTCGGTGTTGTCGTCGTTGGGACTTAAACAGGGAAGGACTGTTGAAGATTGTAGGAGGATGATAAAGAAAGTTGATGTGGATGGTGATGGTATGGTTAATTATAAAGAGTTTAAGCAGATGATGAGAGGTGGTGGATTTGCTGCTTTGAGTTGATCATCAACCAAAACAACAAATTAATGGGTTTGTAGGAAATGTAAATAATTTTGGAGGGAAAGAAAATGAGTGAAATCATTTCATGAGGGGAGGGAGGAGGAGGAGGAGAGAAAATTAAGGTTTGGAAGAGGAGTGGAAAATGCAATTTTTTTTATTCCCTTTTAATCTTAATTTTTTTAATTATGGGTCTGTTTGATAATTAAATTGATTTGATTGTTTTTAATTTCTTGGTATTTACATTTAATTAGTGTTCATTAATTTTAATTCATTGAAATTTTTTAGATGTTATGTTTTTGTGTTATTGATTATTTTGTTTAGCTTAGTTTTCCGGAAAATTCGAACTCCCGTTAATCCTAGTTTTCCACGGTAAACCGGCCGTCCGCCTATCATTGTTGCCGTAACTCAAACTAGTTTCCTGCACGGATCAGTTTCTTGCTTACGGAATATTGGAGGCTTGTTAGAGTATTCTTCTGGGTAGTCATATGAAGGAGACACACTACTATGGGCAAAATGTAAAAGCTACACTTGATGGCAAATGAGCCGTTTACCGAAAAAATGAAATTAAATAATAATAATAATAAACAAACTAAGCGACACGATCTTGTTCGGGATATCTTGTTCGATATGTGTTAAACAATAATAATAATAATAAACAAACTAAGCCGCCCAGGAAAGAAGCGTCTCTTGGACTTTCAACCACTGTCAAAGAACTAAAGCCAGTGGATATCCTTGTTCTCAATTGGATCAATGGGAGATATATATGTTTGGAGTCACTGGGGTTTCGCCCTTCACAAATGCATGCACACGCAACTTTACGCCGGGTCACGCCATCACTATGGAAATCAAGCGGAAATGTCAAAAATATCTTGACATTTGTACCACACATGGTTATGAGTTTGGGGTTCTAGCTTTCACTTCTTTAGGGGAACTAGGCGAGGATACAATTACATTTCTGAAGAGATTAAGAAACTGTCTGACCAGTCAAAATGTCAATCAGAAAATAGGTGGTTCTCTTTTTCATAGACTAGGGATCATTATTCAAAAAGGTGTTGGTGCCCAGCTTATAGCCCGACTGCCTACTACCGCTGTGTACTCTTGTAAAAGTAAACCAAATTGTATTTACCTATAATAAAAAAATGAAAGAAAAAAAAAACCAAAGGAGGGATTTTAAGCTTAGAATTTATTAAGAAATTCTAAACTTTGTGTCAGAAGATAATTGTTTGCCATTCAACCTTCTTTTTCACATGGCAAACTGAATGTATGAAAGATTTTGGGGCGAAGGAGTGTTGAAAGACCTCAATAGTATGATCAAATTAGATCTAATTGGTAGTTCTTCCTTCGTTTTGAAGGAGTGATTAGAATCTTCTCTTATAAATAATATTAGAATTTTCTTCTTCTTACTTTACTAACCAATAAGCTAATATCTTAGTTGGTGTGCAAAAAAAATAAAATGAAACAAAAAGGGACAAATAAATTCGAAGGGAAACATTGTAATCAAAAGGAATATATCTTAGCATTCCTCCACATATTCTTTGTTCTTTCAGTAAAAATGTTATCTCTGTCTATTTCTGGAACGACCACTGTCTTGTATATAAAGCATTCTTTTGTTTCTTCTTTGTCTTGGTAAAGAAAAAATGTGTCTAACAAAATGAATATAATTTTTATCATATTTGTCATTCACTGCTGACCCATTAGTCATGTCAGTATCCTATTTACATCAACTCTTGCATTCACGTAACTGAATAATTGCATAGCACCCATTGTAGCATGTCATTGCGCCTCCAAATTGATACAACGGAACCACACATTATCGAAGCAATTACATATGATTAGCACCAGTAAAGAGATAATACAACACACACGACGTATAAGAAGTATCAAAACATTAGGACCAGCCAATACAAAGCTATCTTAATAATATCATCTTACACTAAGAGTACCAAAACTGACCAAGTCTTGGCATATTAGTTCTTTTTTTTTTGGTATAGAAAAGGATTTTCAAATGTTACTCTAGATGGAAATAGGAATATTCTGCTCTGTAATGGCAGCCGATGTGATCATTTATGAAAATCCTTTTTTCATACATTAAGACTACTGTATTGGGAGCATATGCACTTGGAATCATCATTTATGAAAATTGTCTATGATTAAATGTACCATGCTCAACACTAAAGGCCTTGATAAACAATGAAAGCTACATGGAAAATTGAGGCCAACACTTCGTATATGTTCAATAATAGATAAACCAAAAGTGCTAATAATAATCTTGCTCATTAATTCAAAATACATAGTCATGAAACTCAGACAAAATAAATTCCAAACTAATTAAGCAAATAATGTTATCTAAAGATTGATAATTAACCAACACAAATACCTAATAATAAACCAATCCTACCGAGAACCAATCCTATTGAGAAAATAATAAAGAGTTCATACTCTTATAGTGCAACATATTTAAAGTGTATAATACTCATTGAAGCTCCATAAATTGATTGTCTTAAATAAACTTTTAGAGCTCATATTCTTGTTATCTTAAATACTTTTGCATCTCCTAGTTATCGAAATCGGGACACATCATATCTCTGAAAAAATATCGTTCAACAACTTGATTCTTTACAAATTCTTTCATTTCAATGATGCCGTAGGATACGTTGCTATTTTGTTAAGATAAAATGGGAATGTAGCGTTGGTTTTCCTGTGGTAGCTTAGCGGTCCTTTTTCATTAATCTTTTTCCCCACCTTAAAATAATTTTATAATAAATTAGAATAAAAATGCACAAAAATAATAAATCATATGATACAAAAGCGAGAACAAAATACAAAGATCATAAGAAATTAATTAATGGAATAAAGTTTTGAAATATCATCTAGCTGCGTAAAATTAAAATCAATGTAGTGGGATATTTTTAACATCTCCAGTAACCAAGGATGTGTTGATATATTTCTCATGAAACTTTTCTTTGTGATTTTCATATTGTATGTATTTGTTCTCCTCGTTCAGTGTTCATATTGGTTAGTTATTTTTGAAGGAACTATATTTTAAAAACACATAGTAGCAACCACTTCTGTTTTTGTGAAGCAAAATCGTATTGAATGGGAAATATCATTTTTCGTTCAATGTTTTTGTTGCCTATGTCCTGTCTACTATTCTGACCTTCATTGAAGTTATACTTGCTGCATTCACCATATCCGTCAAAAATGGATTAATTTGAGGGTTCTCCATGTTGTATTAGTGTTCTTAGAGTCTAGATAATGCAATGATATTCAGTATTCTTGTATAGGTAGTAGATAGATTTTTCCAACAGTGGTAATATATGGTTAATTTTATATATTAGTCATCTTGTAGGAAAATTTTCTTAACAAAAGTACTTATTTGATATTACATTTAATTCAAAAAGGAATCTATAGGTAAATTTTGGATACGATTTCCTTATTTAATATTACATTTAATTTTCTCTATAATATATTCTTTTTGTAAATATATGCTACCTATTTTGATTTTTTCTTAAATAAAACCAATCTTATTTTGCTTCGAATAAATAAATAAATCCGATTTTTATCATTTCCCCTCTTAAATAAAGCTAATTCTACACTAATTCTACTCAATTTGATATATATACATTATACCCTCTTTCAAAAAAATAAAATTATATATCATACCTAATTTGATATATAAAGACTGTTTTTCGTTTACTTTATTTCTATACAAATTTGCTACTTAATTTGATATATATATTATACCTAAAAAATTTGTAATTGCTAATATTAATTTATTTTATACTTATTTTATACCGTCATGACATATTATGTCTCAGATTTCTCTCTTTTACCATTAATTGTATCTATTTTTATTAAAAGATTCTTAATATGAAAATAACATCTACATATTTTTTTTTACTCTACGATAGACTCACTAAGTTGTTTTTTATTCTAGCGGTTGGTAGGATTTTAGAGGCCGAACTAAGCGTAAGCTAATAAAAATAAAAAAGACTTCCAGGTTTGATCAATGCACGCAATAGTCGTCATCGCATTAATCATGCATGGATCAAGCATATTTTAAAAATCAAAACATATGACTAAGGCTAACCAAATTCGTTTCTAAATTCCGCCAATTCTATTTGACCGGAGTCTGGTGTCTTGCGCATTTCAAGCGCGGCAAGTAAAATTTAACCCTCATGTCCCAAAACAATTGAGAAATGGATAGCAGATGTTACCAAGGAAAAAACGTGCTAAAATTTTGGTATAATAAGCTTTAAAAATTGATAGCACAATCAATTTGATTATACCAAAGACTAAATAGTCTTAACAATGTGCTTTTAAAAACAGTTTGCCTCTAAAAAACTGCAAAAATATGATAGGCAAATAATTAGTTTTCTGTACTAAATTCGAGTTTAGCTTTTTGGTCTAATAGAAATTCAGTTGAAGCATCATTTTTTCCCACCTCTAATCAGTTCCCATCTCCATCTTAAAGTGATTTGTTTGCTTTTTCCTTTTTTTTATTTTTTTCCCCGATGTTTGCTTTCGATTTGGATGGCGTTTGTGGCCGGTGATGCTGTGTTTCTCCACTATTTGCTGATTTCCCAAATGATACTCGTACCTGTGTCTACAACATATAAACTAAATCAGAGGTTAATAGTTGTGTGTTGATGAGAGATTTTAACCTACACAAAAATGACACAACATTCATTGGTATTTGATCTTTTAGATTCCTCAGGTTTCTCTATGCTGCGAAATTAATAGATTGATCGCTTATATTTGGTTTAAAAAAAGAATACCAAACTAAACGTTAGGTTCAATTTCATGGCTTCATTATTCATTGCGAGGCATGATCAAAACAAACAGAAAATATAGAAGGAAAAAAAAAATTCATCACCTTAAAAGTGAACCCAAAGATCCCATTTCATTGTTTCATCATCAATTGCGAGGACCCATTTCATTGTTTCATCATCAACTGCAGGGACATATCATTAACAACTTCAAAACAAAATCAACAACAAAAAAAAACTAATCAACGAAAAATACAAAGAAAATAATAAAAGCATGGAAGAAGAAAAACCAACAACTGTGGAAACGATGAGAGTTTGCCGAGTGATTTATATAGAGTTTTACAATGCCCAGATTCTCCATATATAGAAGATGATTCCATAATAAAATATCATATTTTGGAAATAATATCAAATCTCAGTCTCAAATTTATGATTTTTTTTTATAATTTTGGGCAATTACAGTTATTTTTGGTACCAATATATATTTTTTAAAATATTTTTATAAATGATTCCATAAATATAAATTTTTTAAAATATTTTTGTGGATGACTCCATAAATAGAAGAAGATATTTTGGAAATAATATTAAATTCGAGTCTTAAATTTATGCATTTTTAATAATATTGAGCAACCACGATTATTTTTGGTTGCCATATTTATTCTTTAAAATATTTTTAGGAATATAGATTATTTTATTTTTATTTTTATGCACTACGATATTAAGAAAAATATTTAACACTTTTAGAAATCGGCTTTATTGTAGTATATATTTTATTTAGTAGACTTATTTTGTTTTTAGTTATGGTATGAAAAAAATTAAGAAAAATAATGTGATACTTCCCCCCTTCCATGCACTCCCTGGTAGTCACTTATTTTGATGCAGTCAAGAAGAAAATTCCAGACCAATTTTTTATGTCTGCAAGAGATTACATTTTGTGGTAGTGTAACCGTGTTAAGCATGCTCAGGATTATCTATTGGTTGTCCCCATTAGTTGGCTTAATTAGTGCTTCGGGTCTAGACAGTTCAGAGCTGTAATTTGCTATCGCCTTGGCATCCCACTTTTTGTTGAGAATGGATTATGCTCTAGTTGTAACAAATCTATGGACATTTTTGGGGACCATGCGCTTCATTGTGCTAAAGATGTTGGAAGTAAGTTTCGACATGATCTTGTTCGAGATGTTGTAGTTGATATTTGTTACAAAGCTAACGTGCCTGAGCAAGGAAGTCTCTCTTGGTATGGTGTCAGATGATGGCAAGGACTTGAAGCCTGCCGATATCCTTGTTCTCAACTTGGAGAATGGTCAAGATGTTTGCATGGATGTCACAGGTGTCTCTCCCTTCACCGGTGAAGGCATTCGTTCTTTTGTCCCAGGTAAAGCTATTTCTAAGGCGGTTTCCCGTAAGCAAGCTAAATATTTGGAAAAGTGTGCTTCACTTGGATATGGTTTGGGTGTCTTAGCGTTTTCTACTCTTGGGGAACTTGGTGAAGATACTTTGTGTTTTTTCAAGCGCATGAAGAATTGTATTGTTAATAACGATGCTAGTAGTGGTTTTCGTAATTTTATTTTTCATAGATTAGGCATTGCTATTCAAAGAGGTGTTGGAGCCCAGCTTGTTGCTAGGTTACCAACTAAAGGCTTTGTATAAGTTTTAACAAATATATTTTTCTTATTATAATGTGAAAATAGGTTTACTATTTTGTTTTCGATTGAATTTTGTCTGTTCGTTTTAATATTTGTTTGCTTTAGATTTTAATGATTGCTTCATTTTTTTAATCAATTTTGTAATTCTCTACTTTTGGACAGGGTCGATAAAAATTTTGTTTGCAAAAAAGATTCAATGTCAGATTCAAAGGTTAGTACCCACGATCAATTTAATTTTTCAATTTTATTTCATTTGTTTGATCAATTTTATTTTTTCTAGTTCTCATTGAAAATGTAATCTTATTTAGTTTTAACCGATAGAATGGTGTTGTAATTAGGAAAAAATGATTCTGAGAAATGTAACCGGACATTGGACATTGAATATTTTTTTATATATTAATTATGCGACTGATTTATGATGATACATGATTGATTTAATTTTTGTTTTTACGATGAAATTGTGTGTTTGAGTTTTGTATTAATTTATTTTTGGCAACATTGTATTTTTGTAGACAATTGTTTTAGTTAATAAAATATTTGTTTTCCAATAAAATAAATCTCGTGGGGCCAGATAAATAAATTAGGAAAAATTAGTGGGGCCAGAATTAACCAGAAACGAGAATCAACCAAAAGCGAGAATCAACCAGGAGCTCCGGTGAATGAGAGCGTTCGAAAAAACTTTGTTATTACGTAGAGAATTTGCCATGACACAAGGGGTTCAATATTTGCATTAAGAATAATGGAGGATTGAGCATCCAAAACACCGGTCTAGAGCGGATTGCTGCGTGCTCAGCTACATATGCTCTCGTGGCCTTTCCTTTCGGCTTTAGCTGGCCCTGCCAGTGTTTGCATTCTCCTATAGACAGCTATATATTTTCTTTTTTCCCCATTGTCCCATGCTCAAATTGTCTGTTCTTTTGTCAAACCAGGCGTTTGGTCTCAGATTAGGTAAAATGTAAATTTTCTCATTGTTTTTTTTTTTTAACTTTTGCCAGGTTAAATTTCCATGAAACGTATGTTGCACTGATGTCTTAGACCTATTTGCGTTGATTCACATTTTTATAAATTATAAGAAAATGATTAATATAAAAATTTGGAATTTAGAGATGACATTCAATCTAAGGAGTAGCTATATTTGTTCCATAAAATCGACTATTGGGATTTTTCTGTCTAGACACCGCAGGAAAGCAATATCACTTGAGATCGAGCTGTCAAGCAAAGAATTGTAATGATGTAACTCAAGTAAGAAGGAACCTGTAGATATCCCAAAATCATGAGAAGGGTACAATAGTAATTATACCCATGAGTCTAGTCATAGTGCACTAAAATAGCATAAAGCGCTGGAATTACACGTCATTGTAAAGGATTTGAATAAGTCAAAGAGGTTTAGTCAAATGGTCAAACTGCCTTGATAAACAAAGGATGTCGTTTTGGTATTAGTTATACCTCAAAGACACATCTCAATCATAGTAGAAAGATGCTGAGACACAAAGAAGGGGATCGATGACTTGGTGAGAGGTATACTATTTTCTAGAGGAGAAATGAACCCTTTCCATTTTTCAGGGGTTTTACGGTACCCCTTGTAGTCTCTCTGCGGGTTGTCATAAGTATTTTATTGCATACCAAGCTTTCTTCACAATTAAAAGCATATCTCAAATCTCAATCCTAAAAATGATAACCAGATCTTAATTTTAGAGCTTTCATAATTACATGAAACTATGTGTACCGACTTATATATTTTTTGGGCATAAAATCTCTACTTATCAACCGGCTCTGCAAACTCGTTTAATTAATACATATTCTAACTAATAATATTTTTTTTTTGTGCTTTTGCTTCATACTCTCTCTGTCACGGGATAAGATTTGCATCTTCTGTCCTTTATTCCATGTTCGTCAGTTTTAAAATTATGTCCACCTTAAATATTCTAGAAAAACTCTCGAATATGCCTTGATATCTTTTATACTCATAATTCACTTTAAACGGGATCCGTCTCAAAATATTAAAAAGTAGAGTTATTTAACGTTTGGTACCTAGCATATGATAATTCTGTGCTGGAATCATCTCAGGTCTTCGAGATTTAAGAGTTGTTGGAAAGAAGCTCTCTCATGGTGTTATGGTGTTCAATCACTGTTAGACTAAGGTCCTCCTTATACCAATCACGTCCTTGTAGGTCACACGAGCGGTTCGCACGTGTTGGTTCAGGAACCGTCTCACGAACGAGTCCAGTGCGCGAACGTGGCAAGAGTTTTGTTTAACACCAAAAAGGGAAAAGACTCTCTTCCTCGTTATTTTCATCTTCTTATTTCACAGTTCAAGAACTTGAGAGAAACACCAACAGTTCGCATACCTCTTCTTCCTTCTTACTTGATTTCTCAATCATCTTACAAAGTGTTTACATCTTTGAAATCGGAAGAGGACGCTGCATATTGGGTCGAAAACGGTTTGTGGTTTCAAGTTCCTATTCGTGGTTCACCATTAGCATCAGTCCGCGAACCAAGTAAGTTTTTCTACCTTCTCTTGGAGTCTTACTGCCATGGAACATAGAAGAACTAGACATGTAGGTAGATCAAGCCAACAACCAAGAGATGAATCATTTTTTTATCCAAGTATAGGTGCTAGTTTTATTAATCCCCGAGCTCGTGAACTGTACTTAGAATTCATGAACAAAACACCCATTCGTGAACGCTTCTTTGATCCATCTAAAATTAGAGTTCCTCATTTGGACGACTTCTTTAATCACCATCATTGGGGAATCATTCACATACCCTTAGGTACTGTTCATGCTGAAACAGTTGCTCAGTTTTATGCAAACATTCACGAGGAAAATACTGATGACTACTCCTTCAAAACTATGGTAGGAGGTACTGTTATTATCGTGAACATGTCAACCATCTCATGCTTTCTAGATGTACCCATTGGAGGTGCTAGGTTTTCTCCACCTGAGTATGAGAGACTGTCATTAGAAAATATGTCAAATATCTTGTTTGCTCAAAACCTTGTTCGAAATGATGGTAAGGTTTTTGTAAAAGGGGCCAGTCTACATCTCAAAGTTGCTGCAAAACTCATTGTGGCAAATATGATGCCAAGTACCTGTGATAGCAATCGTTGGACCATGGATCTTTACTGAGTTTATTTACCTTATTGTTGAGAGGAGGCAACTTGACTTTTGTGGAATTATCATTAACTCTATGATTAGTGTCAGACACAGTGACATGAAACCTGGGTTACCTTGCCTCATTTCAAGGATCTGTGCTAACTCCAATCTTCAGATGATGGGTCCAATCTTGGAGCACCAGCTGTGATAAAAATATCTAGTATTGAAAATATGAGGCCATCTACAGTCAGAAACGTTCCAAGAAATTCATCTGTCTCAGCTGCAGAATTTGCTCTTCTCTAAGAAGAACTTGCCCAAGAAAGAGAAGAAAATGATGTTCTCAGGGAAAAAGTTGAATATACTGGAGATGCTGTTCCAGAACTCTTGGAAAAAAATTTATGAGATTGAAAGAGATCACTATGGTTTGAGTGATTAGTACCTGAACTTATTATGATATTTACTGTTTGTTCTCTTCTCTCGTCGGTTTGAACTTATCCTTATACTTTATGGGTTGTAATAACTCTTATGTTTAGCTTTTGAATGTTTATCTTTCAAATTAAAACTTGCTACATAAAATTCCCATATGTTGTCTAATGTTAACTTTTTCACTTATCGATATGCAAATATTGATACAAGATCGATGAACTCTTGACGACAAATACAAAAGTTAAGCCTATATTGTCAAACTTTTGATGGAAGATAGGTTATAATATTTTGGTTTCAAGGATTATGTCTATTAATTGTCGTTATGCAAATAGTAATTGAAGATATAATGAATCCTTGTGTATTCCGCAGTATTGATCATCCTTGATCCATATTTTATGTATTACTGTGAGGCTCCGCAATGCATCTTATGTTGTGCACTATACAACCAAGTTGATTTATTAGCTTCGTTGGTGTTCCGTGAGATATGTCGAGCATATTGAACTAAATTAATCATCTTGTTTGGTTATTTAGTTATTGATCCGTAAGTTTCTTATATCGAGCAAAACAAATGACAATTAAATTGATTACTTTTGTGGTTAGTTTGGTTGTGTATTCCAATTAGATTAATTATGGGTTCTCTTGTAATTAATCTAGTTAAGTATTTTCGTGTCTCCATAAGTTCTCTTGTGTTGAGCATAATCAATTGAATTGATCACCTCTTGGGTTTAATTTGATTGTGTATTCCGATTAAATTAACCATGGGTTTACTTGTGATTAATTTGATTGAGTTCTTTGGATATAGAAAATCGTTCTCAGGGTTTTTGGTGTCCAATAAAATCCTTCTTTTCTTTTAAAATTAAGGTCGCTCTTGTTGTTCTTTCGGGAATGACATCAAATGTGGGAGAGTTCTTTTGAACTTGTGCTTAATGGTCATATCTTGAGGGGTGTGAGGCTGTGGAATTTTAGAGGGGTTATCTTGTATCTTTAAACTCCTTGACGAATACATTTAGCTTCCGATTTATGATTGCATCTAAATTAGTTGGTATGTATTTTTTGTCATGAAATTTCCCTCTCGAAAATTTCACTATGATCCCGTTCTCGTACCTTTGCCAATTTTATTGACAAAAAGGGGGAGAATTAATATATAGTTCATACTACAAATACATATGGTTTTCGGATCACTATGTAAGGGGGAGTGGTTTCCATGTGAGATGGAGTATTGACTAAGGGGGATTGATACATATCACCATAGTATTATTGTTGAAGTTGTGATACAATTGAACTTTGAGGTTGTGTAATAATACTATGACACTGTATAACAATGATCGAGACCGATGCTTTATCATTGTTATAGCTACGGATCTTCAACAACAGTGATGCTAAACTTACAACCTTTGGGATCATTGGAGTACTTGGAAGTGACAAAGATTTCGAGGAATGTTGAAGATTAGACATGTTGAATAGGAGCTACTAAAGTTTCTTTATCTTTTTTGTATTCCATATGTATTGATAGTTTTGTCACTAAAATTGACAAAGGGGGAGATTGTTAAAGCATTGCTCGGTCGAACTCGCATGCGTTGATAGCTCAAGCATGTTTGTCAATGTTAGTGATCAAAACTATAAGTCTTGATTTCTAGTCTATTATAGCTAAGTCTCGGACTAGGATATAAAGTGTAGTTGAGCTCAAGGACTTCATGGAGATTCATCATACAAGTAGAAGAACTACTCAAGGAACCGGTGGAACTTGTCGACAAAAAGGTATGTGAAGACTTGAACTTATCTGTCACTCAAAAGTCTATCTACTTTATCTCCTACTCTTTGAGACAAGAAGTCGTATGCTATATATATAGACTTTGATTATACACATTTGGTATTTCGGGCCGAGTATACCTCGCCTATCTATATCTCGAAATATGCGTTGGTAAGCTTTTCGCTTCGATCAAGTTTATCTTTACCATGTGATGAAAGTCATGATATGTTTCAATCATCTTGAAAATTGCTTTGACGAGAAATGGTGTAACAACTGTATAACGTCCTCTAAGAATGTTTCAATGATTGAAATGAGAGTTTAGATTACATAACCAATGGTGGACATAAGCATTGTTGTGGAAACACATTTATGTATAAGTCCTATTCCTTGAACCAAAGTTTGCAAAATTTGTTGATCAAGAGAACCGTAAGAATGGCGTGAGCCAAGTCCGCGAACTTCCGAAGTTCTCAAACCCAAGAATTTCTGCTGGAGTTGACAAACTACTTGCGTGAAGCTAAGTCCGTGAACCGGCGAAGTTCTCATCCCCGAGAATTTTTGCTGGAGTTTGTAAACTCTGCCCGGTAACTTAAGTCCGCGAACCTAGTCTGCGAACTTGAGAAGGTTATATATCTGAAGATGATTTCTGAACTTAAATTTAAAAAGAATAAGGAATGCATTTTGCAAACCGTGGCTATAAAATTTCATGAACCGATTCAAGTGAATCAAATCATCTTTGCTTAAATTGTGTCTTGTGTAGTACATAAGATTTCCTTGTAATTGAACAACTCTCTAACTAGTTCATTTGAACCAGTTATCGTGAAGAAGAACATGGTTGATATGAAATGCTCATATGGCTAACCTTTTGGTTAACTATTGTTGAACCAACAAGTTCATACGTTTGGGTACGGTTAACAAACCTAGAAGCGTGCATTGTCAAGTGTGTGTAACAAGCTAAGTTTTCGATCTAATGGTTGAGAAATATTAGCTTGAATCTAAATCAGTTTTTCATCTAACGGTTAATATTGAATACTTTGTTACTAAGCTAACATTGATTGCAAACCTTGATTGGAAAGACTATATAAAGGAGACATCTAGTATTGTGCAAAACTAATCCCCACACCTTAGGTGTGATACTAGTTTGCATGCTAGAGTCGATTCTCCTTTAACCTTTGATTTTCTTCTTCTAAAACCATGTTAACGACTTAAAGACTTCATTGGGATTGTGAATCCAGACCAATACTACTTTTATCGTAGTTGTGTGACCTGATCTTGCACTTCCTATCGTACGAGTACAATCATATTGATTGGATTGAGATTGATATCTCCGATAGGCAAGATATAAAAAGTAATCACAAACATCTTCGTCTCATTGTTTGTGATTCCGCAACATCTTGTTTCGCTACCATACGATTAAGGTTGTTGTGAGGTGATTGATAACTCTAGGCTGTTCTTCGGGAATATAAGACCGGATTATCAATTGGTTCCTGTTCACCTTGATTATTATCAAAAGACAGAACAAAACCTTTATGGTTAATCTGTGGGAGACAAATTGATCCTTTGATAGACTTGTCTGTGTGAGACAGATTTGTTTATTGTCAAAGCCTGCGATTTTGGGTAGTAGCAACTCTTAGTTGTGGGTGAGATCAGCTAAGGGAATCAAGTGCGTAGTATCCTGGTGGGATCAGAGGCGTAGGAGCATAACTGTACCTTGGATCAGTGGGAGATTGATTGGGGTTCAACTACAGTCCAGTCCGAAGTTAGCTTGGAGTAAGCTAATGTCTGTAGCGGCTTAATACAATGTGTGTTCAATATGGACTAGGTCCCGGGGTTTTTCTGCATTTGCGGTTTCCTCGTTAACAAAATTTCTGGTGTATGTGTTATTTTTATTTCCGCATTATATTGTTTTATCTTTATAATTGAAATAATACAGGTTGTGCGTTAGATCATCAATTAGAGTAATCCAACCTTTGGTTGTTGATTGTCATTGATTGATCCTTGGATATTGGCCATTGGTACAGTCCAAGTTATTCCTTGTGTTTGATTAAAGACTCGCTGGTTTCTATTAGCTTGAGTAAATCAAAACAAGAGAGAGATATTAACTCCTTGAGATACTTTTACCTAGATTGAGTTTGACTATCTAGTTGATTCTCTAGAAAGTATTTCGGAGTTAGTACACACATATTGCTAATCGAAATATTGGGTGGTGTTGTTAGACCCCCGCTTTTTCAATTGGTATCAGAGCAGGCAAACACGTTTAAGACCTTACAAGTCTGTGTTTGTAGCGATCTGAATCTATGGACAGTAGTGCTATCTCAATAAATGCACCACCAGATCCAGGGATTTCAGAATTCTCTTCCATGTCTGATATTTTAAAATCTGTAGAAGAAATTTTATCTATACCTCCACAAGGTACAAAATCCGTTGAAATCTTTTCTGAAATTGAAAAGAAACTTGAAAGTCTGTCTTCTGATGCTGATATGTTTCTCCATAATGAGAAAGAATCTCTTGAAAGGCTAAACCAAGCTATGACAAATAATATTTATGTAGAGGTTGACATTGACTCAAATATCTTGTTCTTCATCATCTCTATGCTTTATGTAGGGTTTGATTCAATTCTTAGTAACAATATTTTTATTTGTCCCAAATGTTCTTCATCATCTGCAAATATTTTTCTTTGTCTCTTGTTTTTCATCATCTTCAGAAAATCACAACATAATGATTTCCCTTCTCAAAGATATCACATTTCTTAGATTATTACTGTTTTCCAACAATATTGCAAGCGTATTCAGGTCTCAATTTCTCCTATCCAAGTCTCAATTTCGTTCATTTGAAGCAAGAAACCAAGTCTCAATTTCGTTCATTTGAAGCAAGAAACACTTGATTCCCGATTTTATTTCACTAATTAATCAGTATCAAGTTCTCCTATCCAAGTATCCATTTCGCTTATAGTTTTTGACTTATGCCTGTCCAAATCTCTATCGTATGTTAAGGAATGAAATAAATGGATAACAAAGATCCTATTTTTTGAATGTTGAATATTGATTAAATTGAAATTGTTGAATGTAGAATTTTCATATAATCAAAATACTTTTATAATTACATTTATGATTTATTATTTTTATGTTGTTCTCTTTTAAAAGATCGAATGTAAAATTACTTTTATCGAAATATATGAGTTTATTAATCATACATGTCTGCGTATTTCATAAGTTCTCCTATTTTCTCTTCATTTTTTTCTTCAAAATATTAAAGAATATTCATCAGAAAATAAATGTGTTAATATCTTTTTTGTTTATTCTTCGTTCCTTTTAAGAGAAGAACTATTTTCAAAATCATAAAAAATCTTCGTTAATCAAGAAACAAATGTGTTAATATCTATCTTGGTTATCCTTCAATCCTTTTGAAATAAGAAAACTTTTTATGATGCAAAGTTAAATTCCTTGATAAAGTTTATACTTTATACTCTTTAATATTTTTTCCCCCTTATTGATTAATACTCATTCACCTTTAGCACGATGGCTAGTGGCTACAGAAGCGAGACCGGTCAACGGTTGGTGGTATATGGTCAACCCTTGGTCAATCATCGTCCGATTAACTAACTACACGTCGATGAGTTCGACGGTCTATAACGAATCCAAAAGACTAGTTGAGTACGCAAATTGAAAGAGACTTTTAAAGCAAGGCTAAATTGGGGGTCCTGGAAAAATAATTGGGGACTCTAGCTACAGGACAAAAAGGATCATGAAATAGTAATTGGGAGTTATCCCTTATCCCCAACTTTTTTAAATGGCTAAACTACCCCAAATCATTAGTGGTAATTAAGTTAATTAATTGTTAATTAGTTTAATTAGACTAAAATCAGATTTAGTGATAAAATTTTGATAAAAGAAAAATTGTGTTTTTGTGTTGTGGAGAGGAAGAAGTTGAGTTTTGGGGGGATTCCAGTAGAGGAATCATATTGCTCAAAATGAAGGAACCAATCCTCAAAATGAAGAACCCGAAGCACAAAAAAATCAGGTAAACTTCCTATACTCTTCAAATTGTATGAATGATGCCCCAAGTTGTCGATTCATGTACACTATGCAACTACTCAGAGTGAGGGTCGTTAAGTTTAGAGGGTAATAAACGAACGACTCTAAGGAGTCGTCAATTACTTGACATAACCTTTGACGACTCAAACCTGCAACTTTTGCAGGTTATGAAAAATCGTCAACCAAGTGTGATATAATTGACGATTCCACCTAGTTAGGTCATATAGAGTCGTTAATTTAATATGTTTTGAACCCAAAGACTCTAAAACTTTTTACTCTCTGAAAATGTTACTCTTAGGGTCGTTAATTAGGCATTCCTATATACTGACGACCCTAGCGAGCCATATAGAGTCGTTAGCGATTTAGAAATCCCTAGAAGACACTATTCTAGGGCAGAATACCAGGTTTAGGGTCGTTATCTACTACACTCTAATGGTTAACGATTTTTTATCAATTCAACATGCATATAAAAAATC
This sequence comes from Papaver somniferum, assembly GCF_003573695.1. Taxonomy (NCBI): domain Eukaryota; kingdom Viridiplantae; phylum Streptophyta; class Magnoliopsida; order Ranunculales; family Papaveraceae; genus Papaver; species Papaver somniferum. The sequence continues at coordinate 11,538,081 of NW_020620714.1, read as the reverse complement.
GTTAAGCAATAAAAAACCGTGGTTAACGATCCTGGAACTGTAACTGCAATTTTGCAGTTGAAAACCTAATTTTTTTTAGTTCACTTACGACGATGAATCAGTGATTTTTTTTTTCTCAGAAATCGTTAATGGAATGGAAAACAGTGGAAGAGAGGGAGCGGAGGAGAAGAAGAATGGGAGAAGAAGAAGTTATTAGAGAAGGATAAAATAGTTATTTCACCATCATTTTAGAAACCCCATATATCTTTTGATGTGGTATAAAATGTCTCCTGGCCCCTCATTAGTTTCCATGGCCCCAATTCAGCCTTGTTTTAAAGTCTTAAACCAACCCTCTCTCTATTTCTCTCCCTAAAACTCCCAAAAATGTCTCCATGACGAAGAAATCAAACAAACACAGAATGGGTCTTCTCTATCTCCTTCTCCATTGCATCTTATTATTCTCAATACCCATTGTTACAGTATTCTCAGAACCCAATTCAAGAACAAGTTTTATTGATTTAAAAGGAGGAGGAGCAGCAGATTCAGTAATCTGGGTTGTTCAGCTATCTGATCTTCACTTCAGTATCCATAATCCTGAAAGAGCTATTGATTTCAAAGAATTAATTGGTCCAGCTCTTTCTATCATCCACCCATCTCTAGTTCTCATCACTGGTGATCTCACAGGTAATAATAGCAATCTAATTTCAGTGTCATATTGATTTTTCTGGTGATTTTTTTTGATTTTTGGTGCAAAATTTACCTATTTTTGGTGAAAATTTGACCCTTTTGTTTGAATAGATGGGAAGAGCAAAGATTTACTAACAATGAATCAAATTGAAGAAGAGTGGAAAGAATATGAACAAGTGACTGAGGAAGTTATTAAAAGGAGTGGGATTGACAGGGAAAGGTTTTATGATTTAAGAGGTAACCATGATAATTTTGGTGTGCCAGAAGTTGGTGGGGAATTGGATTACTTTTCAAAGTATAGTATTAATGGGAGATTGGGAAGGAAAGGACATGTTCATAGTGTTACACTACAGGTGAGTGTCATTCTGCTGCTTATTGCTTAATGTTGGTTGAATTTGCATGTTATGTTGTCCTTAGAGTATACTGTGAATATTAGCATATGTAGAGAATGCTTAAGGTTGTAATGGTAGAGTACTGGTTATAGTTTCTATGGAGCATTTGAAATTGCGGCCCTGGTGGACAATAACGATAGCCCTTTCGCATACTAGTTATTTGTGCAGCTGGATTGCAATTAAAATCCAATAATGGTTCGCAGTTTGTCACATTTGCATCATGGTATATCTAAGGAATAGCTTCTCTAATATATTTCACAGTTATCATGTTATTTTGATGCCCTCGAATATATTTTTCATCTAAGTTCAACAAAATTCCAATCTGACGGGAAAACCATAGAAACTTTATATTTCTATTATAAACTGAATGGGCTCGCTTCTCTTTGGAGTTAAGATATGTTTTTGGTAAAACTCTGATGGAGAAAATGGTAGACTAGAGTCTCAAAGTTTTTGAGGAAACTAATTAAAATGTCTTAAAAAAGAAATCATTGTGAACTTGAGATACTTTGAATTTTGCAAGTGACCTTGTACATTAAACACCAAATATGGCTATAGTTAGATTAAATATGCAACTCATTGAGATGCTTCTTTAGAATTATACTTCAGATCACCTGTGGTTATAAAGATGTGTTTTTTCTTTGTAGAGTTTGTAACTTTAACTTATTAGATTGCTTCCTTGAATTGCTTGCCTCTTATAGAACTATTGTTATTTCACTTCAACTTGATAGCATGTCCTGCAATATGTAGAGCGGGGGACGGAGGCATCTATTTGTTGGACTTGATACCACAATGAACGTTGGTCTACGTGGCCCAACAAATCTATTTGGACATCCAACTGATAAACTGCTAACTGACTTGGATGGCGAGCTTGCGCAATGGGATTCTCAACATGCTACACCAGTTACTAAAGTTTCCTTCGGTCACTTTCCACTCTCATTCTCAGCTGCCACAGATTCCGGGAAGACATTGAAAGACGTATTCCTGAAGCATTCTTTATCAGCCTACCTATGTGGGCATCTTCATACAAGGTTTGGTAATTTGAAGCGGCATCATCAATCTGGACATAATTTTTTATCACTGGAGAAGTATTTTCAACCAAATGTCCACCAGAATACTTATGAAAGTAACACAGACAATGTTAATTGTTCTAATGGAGATCCATCTGTTAAAGAATTCTGGGAGTGGGAAATGGGAGATTGGAGAAAGAGCAGAGTCATGCGGATCTTAGCTATTGATTCAGGTCTCGTCTCATTTGTAGACATCAAGTTGAATAAGTCAGAATCTGAGAAGACAATCGTACTTCCTACTTTTCCTCTTGATTCGCGCTACATGCTAACAACTTCGTCTCTCCACGATTACTACTGTCAGACTAAGGATCTGTTGTTTTACGAATCCATAAGAGCTTTAGTATTCTCAAGATCTGCGATTGTTTCAGTTACCGCAAAAATTTATGATTCAAGTCCTGGAGAACTTGATATGGTGTTGGATGCAACAATGAGAAAGCTTGAGGAGAACTCCACTACAGGAAATCTCTATGCTGTTCCATGGAATTGGAGAGCCTTTGAGGATGATTCTCCTGATCGATACTGGTTGCAGATAGAAGCAGTTGACACAATGGGTAGATCAGTTCTTAGTGATATAAGACCATTTTCGATTAATGGAGTTACTTTGAAGATCAGGTGGACGTGGAAGGAGTTTCTTGTGATGGGTTGCCAATGGGCTTCCCTTTATTATCCAATTCTTTGGTCAATTCTTTTCTCTCTCTTTTCCATACTTCTTTTTTCAAGAGCTCTCCTGAGATTCTCGAAGAAAAATTACTCGTTTAAGAATTTTAGTGTAGAGAAAGGATTCGCAAGTGGCCTTTTATGGCTTCTAACAGAGTTTTCTAGGATCTCATCTGTATGGTGTAGCATGTTGGTTTATGTGATCTATTTGGTGTTCTTCCCATGGTTTTTTGGAGAAGTTTTAACTGTTGATGGGGATAAGGGATCCATGACCTACAAAGGTTGGACAGTTGATAAACAAGTACATATTGGTTTTCCGGATGTTATGGTGATTGTGATTCCTCATCTGGTTTTCGTAGTTTTCCCCACTGTTTTTGTCATATGGGCATTGGCTACTGAAAGAACAGTATATCGGGAGCATTACTTGTCTCAATCAGCTAAGAAAGAAGATGATTATGTTAGAGCGCCAAAGAGACATGTAAAGAATGATTACCAGAACGGTAAAAGATTGAAGCTGCTCCGCGGTAGGACCTGGGTGAGAATACTTCTGGTCATATTTTGCTTGATTATTTGCTGGAAGCATTGGAAGGTAAAACTTCTCATCTTTACTATTGCTTTTTCGCTTTATGTCTTTTCTTCCCCTTGTGTACTCTCCTTGATAAAATTAGCATTAACTAAATATTTGTGGCACCAAATTTATGCTGATGATTATGAAGAAACACATAAAATTGCTTTTACTTTAGGCTAACCATCACTTTTTTAATCCGATGTTTCTTGCAGAGCTGTAGAGCTATGTCAAAGGCCTATGAAATGAACCCATTTCTTCATTTCCCTGTATATTGCTTTTCAGTTCCGTTACTATTGGCTTATGCATTTTACAAGACCATGGGAGTTCAAATCTGAACACAAAAGTTTCCAAAGGGTAAAATTTTCCAAGTTCAGTTAGGTTTGACCTGTCAATCTTTTCAGATCAACAAAATCGACAGAGAACCACGAAATGAAGCAGAACTGCTGAAGAAAACAAGAAAGGTTCAAATTTGAGTATGCAAAAAAGACAGAGTTAAACATCAAGTTGCGCTTGTTGGGATGTTGGTGGAAACTGTTTGGATCTGTATGCCCGAAAAGCTTAACATGGTATCATATCATTGAGCACAGAAACAAACTCTCAGTTCTTACGTCCTAAACATTCACTTGATCTTGCTAGATTGGTTGATGAATGTCTTCAGATGAATACAGAATACAGAAATATAATACAAAGAAATGAAAAAGGCGGTTGAAAGAGGTATTGTATTAAATCCTGATCAATGGAATTCTAATTCCAAAAATGCAGATTAATCCTATTTGAATCTTCATTCAAGCTCCACTAAGCACTCTAGCTCGTGAGATTCTTTTTTTTTTTTTTCCTTTCTGCTAACATGTTTGAAGGATACTAAACCTGATAAAAAGTTGGTAGCGACTTTTAATACTCTATGCATGCATTTGTCTAAGAAAATTCAAGCCTTGAACAAAATTCAGAGGTTTCTCTCTCAGACTATGTCTCATGGAGAGTCCAAGCCTTTACAGAATTGGAACGGAATTACAACACTGATAGAGTCTGAAAATGAAGAGTGTCTTTATCCATTTTGCTGGATACTGCTATTCAGTATTGATATTACTATCCTATACTTTTTGCAAGACCATGGCGGTTCATAAAATGAAAACAATCTAAAGTCTTGAGTCAGACACCTAGTCAGATCCAACAAACAAGGAGTAGCTCTTTTAACTGGATAATGCACGCACGTCACACGCAATTCCTAGTCTTTGTGTTTGTTTTCTATGCACACAATTGATATGTGGTGATAAAGTTTGCATGATCATTAGTTAGGTTTACACACACTACGATTTTTTTTCTTCCCCAAGTTCATATATAAAACCTCTGTTATAATCTGTCTTCTGCTTCGGTTACGGATTTCTTTGAGAATTAAAAAAATGCGCCAAGTTAACCTAGGGAATTTGGAGATGTTGGTGGAAACTGTTTAAAATACTTGAGCTTAACAATCATTTTATCATCGTAAATTTAATAAAGGTGGTCGGAGGAAGAAATTCATTATGTAAACCATCTCTTGGCCGTTTTTAATGGTATGGATGACACTAAATAGTAATATACCGAGGGAACACATAACTCGACGTACAACAAGCCCGTCTAGATCAGTTGGTGATAAAATCTTTCTTGTTTTTACTTAATTTTCTTTAAGATCTTTCTTGTTTTTACTTAATTTTTTTTTTCCTATTCGGAGGTCAGGTGCTTGTCCTCCTTGTTTTTTGGTGAGATTTTTAGTTGACCAGTAAGTGACTCACTGTGTTATATTAGTCGACAAGGAAGGAAAACTGTTTCACAATTTACTTGGCTCTGCAAAATTTATTGCTATTATGCCTTAAACAAAAATGCAACAATTTAAATACAATGCAAGATGAAGACCATCCGCTGAATGATGTGGGTAAGAAAGTAAGTTATCCGTTTGACAGTCCGGATCATTCTTGCACGAGGTGTATGTACATATGAGAAAAATTTGGTTGGGAAGCATCATTTTTGCACCAAAGGCTTATTAGTTCCCGAGCAATGGAATATCACACCGTAAGAGGCATTCAAGACAAACACCCACAACAAAAGTTCCACCAAATCCCTGAAAATTTCCATTATGAACAATTAATCAGATCTAAATTACACGGATTTCATTAGTCACATGGAAATGGCCTCACACACAAAAGGAAGATAAAAAAAAATGGCAAAAAGATTTTGGTAATCAACATAGTTCTGTGCACGTACTAGATTGATCGAGTCTTGTACCAGAGGGTTGTACTTGCACTATTTTTATCTGCCATTACCTTTGTCATGAAATTTTGATAAATATATACTTTAAATTTGCCATTATCTTTTTGTGTGGAAATTGATAATCCAAAATCTACTTTAACATTAAAAATAAATAAATGAAGGCTAATTAGAGTAGGAATTATGCCACATTTGCCAGACACTCTATACATCAAGGTGGAGTTACCATGATTGTTAGTTGGGTGCACACAAATTCCGTTATCTTGTTCATCCTTAACTTGGGAGGAAGCACATTTGTCATGCCAGAAGAGGATATTAGTGCCTTTATTTAGGATTATAAAAGTATTATCCTTAAAATAAGTTCCAGATTTAAGAATTTCATCCCACAAATTATGACCAATTACTTCAGAAAAATTATTTGGGAAAAAGGAAATGAAATTGCCTCCAAATTTCTCATGTATGATTTGTCTCCATAGAACACCCTTCTCACTACCGTACCTCTGGATCCACTTAGAGTCGTCTAGCTTCAAAAATTCATATGTTAAAGATATGATATCCGATCAAGGAGCTTGGGATTTTAACTTTAAACGAAATCAAAGTGAACAAGAAATAGGTGATGTGGTTATTTTGCTTCAGTTACTGGAAGGTTTTGTTACTGGTTGGTGACGCGAGGAAGTGGAATCCCGCAACGAATTTCCATTTGGCTAACTGTTACGCTTCACTAGATGCAGATGACTTCTTGGCTTTTCCTTATAAACAGACCTGGAATCCTAAAATACATGTGAAAGTATCTCTCCTGGTTTGATGTTTGTGTCACAGAGGAGCTCCAACTTTAGATTTCCTCCTAAAAACATGTAAGATCAATTCTAGTACTTTGCTTATTTTGTAATGTTGAACATGAGACGCAAGATCATTCTTTTTTTATGTTGCTTGGAGGCTAGAGAAATATTGTAATATGTCTTAGATAGTTTTTGAGTTATATGGATGATTACATAAAGCATAAAATATGATATCTTGGAATGGTCAAACAAGAAGAATATAACAATATGATACACAAAATATGGGGAACTTTGCTGCTTGCAATTCGGCGGACTATCCAGAGGGAGCGCAATAACATGCTGTATAACAACAAGAAAAGAAATTTCAATCAGCTAATAATGGCGATTAAATGAACTCTTTTCAATTGGTCTTTGACAACTAATATTTTTTTGAAGGTTACACCTTGAGTACCCTTATTTGCAATCTTTCAAACCAACAAAGACGAAAGAAAACCATGAAATGGAGTAGAACGGCATACGAAAACAAATAAGGATCAATGAGAGGCATGGGCAGAGCCAGCCCAGTGTAAGGGTGTGCACTTGCACCCCTGCCCAGCTAGCTCCAAAACCTATTTTAGGCCCAATTAGAATTCATTTTTATTACATGTGAGCCTATTTTTGCATTTTTCACGCCCCTAAGAAATTTTTTTGCACCCATAGCAAACTTTGCACCCGCATCCCACAATTTTTGGCTCCGCCCCCTGATGAGAGGTATTCATATCTTCAGTACATGGACAAGTTATCTTAGCATGTTAAGATGGAATATAAATAGTTCAATGTAAAATAGCTTAGTTAATGCTTCAAAAAAAATAAAAAGAAGCTTAGTTGGGTCTTGTACATGTATTATTTATACATTTATATATGATTATATATAAGTTGTATTCAAACGTTAAGTTTGTGTTCGTGAACCACATACCACATTTTGTTGGGTGTGAGGAAATTTTGGTTACTTCAGATTTTACCGGTTATGGAATGACTGAACATCCTTACTTAGCTCTTAGTAGGAAGTAGATGGTAAAAGAACAAAAAAATTGGATCATGCATTGCACATTTTTGTTTGATTGGATGTTTCATGATTTATAGTTAGGTTCACATAAGTATGTTATCTTGCTCTTACCCGATATTATGGAGTATATATATATATATATATATTTGTCTATTAAGATGTAAAACCCCTGACCCTAAATAAGCGTAAATAAGTAGTCAATCTATTTTTGGGCGTATTCATCCCATCTCCTTAGCAGCTGGATCCATAATTTAGCAAAATGGTGATTTTGTATAGTATGACTTGGAAAGAAACGCATATATTTTTTTTGGACACAAAATAAAGATTAGGGTTTTCGTTTTTATTCTTTAAGCTTAAAATAAAAATAGCTGCCGTTTTTGGGAACCCTAGCTATGTGAAAGAGAGAGTTGCAAGAAGAAGGAAGATTGTTTGATGCGATAGATTGATACTAGATGGGGATTCCGCTGCAAAACAGGTAGGTTTTCTAACTCTTATGCTCTTTTTTGTCTAGTCTAGTAAGTCCTAAAAGTTTTATGGAACCCTAGCTTCCCTGTTAAAAGAGAAAGAAGAAGGATTTAAAGCTAGGAGTTTTTAGTCGCAACTTTTGATGTAGTATTTTTGCTGTGTACCAATCAACATGTTGGTGATGTTTCAATCCTGCTGGATCCAGGATCGGTTGAGCTAAATAGCTAGACTTAGTTACTTCTAGTGTATTTAGATGCTGGTGTACATAAGTGTTCCCCATTAGCTATGCTGGTATACATAGGTGTTGGTAGCCAATAGCTTTGTATTTGATTACGCTTGCCTAAATGATGTTATCTTTGACCATTGTGCGAGATTTGGTAGACACTATTGAAGTTCATTTTCTATACGAACTGTACACATCTAAATGGATATTTAATTCACGATGTAAGATGGATTTAATACCTACAAGATTACCGATTGGCCAGTGATAATAGGATCCTATTGGTAGGAATATATTTGTAGCAGTGGGTGGGTTGTGACATGTCTGTTATGATTGCAATATTTGTCACTATTTTTGAGTGCCAGAGATATACAGTGTACCGTACTTGCAATTATTTTTTCGTTTGTAGTTTGATAGGCCTGGCTTGGTCTCCCAAGTCATGGGTAGGAAAGTTGGGGTGCCTGTATGGGGTTTAAATATTTCAGTCTAACAGTTTAACGGCGTGTGTGGTTATTGGTGTCTGCTATTTTTGGTGATATAAAATGTTCGAGTGTCGTCGACATATAAGAATATTATGTAGGAGGAATGATGTTTGTGGTTTGGCGTCTGTAGTTGGCTCGACTGCCATGAATTATTAGGCGATGATCGAGGAATCGTCAGATATGGATCTATTATCTTTTATTGGGATCGACAACATTTAATTTTTCCGACGCAGGGTAGAGGAATTATTTGGACTATTAGGAGTTGTTTCGGTTCATGCTACAGTTAAGAGTAAAGGGGTAAAGAGAGGGGAAATCGATTGTTCATTGCCGTTTAGATCAGTTTGGGGGAAGTCTTGATTTGTTTTGTTTTAAACAACGGACTCTCTTTTATTGTTTAAACCTATGAGTTGCAGATAGTACTACATTTTCTAAAAATTATTATTTAGCTCATAAATTGTCCTTCGCTATATTTTTTTACAAGAAATATTCAGACTTGTTAGATTATCCATAAAGAATGTAAGGGTGTGAAAGCCTACTGTTATAGTTGGTGTCTCACCCAACTTACAATTTTTTCAGGAAACCATGACCGTGGAGCAACCTAGCTTGTAGATTTTGTTTTTGTTCTGAAAAGCTACTTTGTCATTATTTTAAGGTGTTTAATTAGATTAATGTTTTGTTGAATTCTTTTAAAGATCAAACTTTGTTTCTTTTAAATAAATTCTTCACATTTATTTGGGAGACCGACCTGCGAGTCGAAGATTATTTTTGTTACTAAAAGATTCATTTTAATTTACAATTTTCCTTATCAACTTCATTTAAATAAAATTCATTTATTTATGGTTTGTTGTCATCGTGCTCCATACAATAACCCGATCTCTATTTGTTGGCTTGACGGTTTGAGTGTGTAAAGTGGTCCATGAGTATGCCACACTTGGACTTTTAGGGCGGCCGACGTAGAATTCGAAGTGGGGTGTTACATAAGATTTATTTGAACTTCAGTTAAATTGAATAAGAAAAAAAGTCTTGAATTGAACATAGGATGGTCTTGTTCGGAAGTTAGGATGATGGTGGAAACTGTTTAAAGGCTATAATCCCAAAGAGCTTAACATAGTATCATTTCATTAAGCGAATAAACAAACAGATTTAATCCTTTAAGGGAATCATCAAGAGTTAATGGCATTGCATCTTGGATCTCTAGTAATACCAATGGTGGAATATCGCATGGTAAGCATGGTTACTGGGGATAAAATCGGCTAAAGAGAAGGCCTTAACAGGTTTCTATATGGAAGCCTAGGAGAAGGCCTTAACAGGTTTCTTTATGGAAGCCTTAACAAATTTCTCTATAGGAGGGAGGAAAGAAAACGAGAGGAGAGGATTTTGGACGAAGCAAAGGAAATAAAACTTGGTAGAAAGGCCTCAACAAAGTAGGTTTTAGAAAACTCAAATACAAGCGGTTCAGTTACGTATTAGAAAACTCTGCTCAAACTATTGATTTTAAATATATTACAGTATGTTTCATTTTCAAAATAAAATGCACGCGTTTATAGAATTGGAATGAAATCGCAAAACCAGATCGAGTCTGGAAATAAATGGTATTAATTGTACCTTTCTTCATTTCCAGGATACTACTTTTCAATTTTGCTATCATCCTACTCTTTTTACAATACCATGGGAGTTCAAATTTAAGCAGCAAAGTTCTCATGGGGCAAATTTTAAGATTCAGAGAGTTTGCCGATCATTTAGATTGACAAATATAAAATAAAGTAGAACTGTATAAGTAAACAACACAGGTTTGATTTCTGTGACATGGGTTCTTTAAATTTTCAATTCATGCATGGCCAAGACATGCACACCTAAGAAGTAAGCTAGGACATGGAAGGAGTTCACTGAATCAACATGCACGCACTGAATACATCACAAAACATGCTTGACCGATTTGTTAAACAAGTGCACTGAGAATTAAGGAATGCATGCAAGAAGAAAATAGATGCAAGAAATGTTATGCCAAGTTGTACATAAGAAAAAACTAGCTAGCTCTTTCAGCTAGATTAGTTGGAAAATGTATGTTACACACAAAATATGTGGCGGTGAAGTTTTCATGATTATCAGTTAGCTTCACGCATCACGTAAAGTTTTTCTTCCTAAGTTTATATACAATCTAACTTCAGTTACAGATTTTCTTTCAGAATTTAAAAACAATATATGAACTCAAGCTATAGGGAGTTTATAGTAGTCAGATGTTGGTGGAAACTGTTTAATTAAAATCCTTAAGCAAAACAATCATGATATTGTCCTAATTATCGTTTAGGTGGTTGGAGAAAGAAATTCATCATGTAAACTCATTCCTGGAAACTTTTCATTGAATGAATAATATAAAATGGTAATACATCGATGGAGTACATACAACAAGTGCCTCAAGTTCAGTTGCTAAAGCAGAACACAATTGAAAAATGGAAAATGTTTATGGGTTTTGTCACAAGTTTTTTCATGTCTTTTATATTTTTTTTTTCTCATGGGAGGTTAGGTGCTTATTTTTTCCTTCTTTTTCTTTTAATTTCTTTTGATCAATAAATAACTCATTCTAGGTCAAATTATTAGTCAACAAGATTCTTTTTTCTTTCAAAACAGAAGTAAGACTCAAATATATTGATTATAACATCTAATTCATAATTTGGAGTAATTACATGACTTACTCGGAAATTTTCAACAATTACAGACATTTCATAGAATTCAAACAGACAACAAGAACCTTCAAACCACTTAATATCATAGTCTCATTCCTATTCTGGGTAACAATTCCTACAATTCCTAACCAATTAGTAATTACAAGATAACAAGGAAAGCTTAGACGGTTTTAATTGGATCACAAGTAACACACTCAAAACATATAACAAATTTACATACAATAGAGATGTTAGGAATAATATCATTTCTTAAGTTTTTTTATTTAAAAAATTATAGTGATGGTGACATAGGTATAATAGGATCCAAAGATCCATCCATTTGTTAATGATTTTCCCAAAGTAATAATAGCACAGGTGACAAGTATAATCTAAATCGGTTATTATTTGGATGAATAGATCTGGATACTGGAACATCTTCGAGATCGATCTTGGTAACTTTGTTGTCATTGTAACTACTTGTATCCGTGTTTCTGAGTATCTTGTTGTTGTTGTTGTATGTGAACCGGTGCCGGAGTCATCGGGGATTTCAATGCTGCTGCTGAGTGATTTTGTTGCTAACTGAAAATTTACTGAACTTGACATAGACTCCTTTGATGGGAAGAGATTGTGCTATGGGATTGAAAAAATACTGACAAGAACTTGCATAAGAAATTGATGAAGAATCTCAACCTTTTGACCAGAAATCACTTTAATCAACGAACCCTTGCAATATTTTAAAAATAACAACAAACAAGATATAAATCTTAAGTACCAAATCCCAAAAAATAAGAGCATCTATAATGCTAGAGGTCAAGGTCATCCTATGCGGAGGTTTTATTTACATCTTTTGGTTGTGGGTCATTTACTAGATGATAAAATTAAAATAAATCCCAAAGGTCTTATTTAGCATTTTTTTATTTAAATACAAAGACAAAAGGCAATGTGGACTTAAGACCCAAAGTCATGAAGAAAGTCTTATTTGGACTTTCTCCTTTACCCTCATTTAACCATGTCATCTTTTTCTATAACCTTGACAGTTGTATTTGGGATAAAAACTGGGCGAAAAGATCTTAGATCTTCATGCTATTTTAAGACCTTGACCCCTTACATCTTCAATGTTCTAAGTGCTGAAAATACAAACTAAGTAAGAAAAACTTAAACTAAAGACTAGATGGGTAAGGGAGTAAGACATTAAAAGGTTGTTCAGGAACACGACCTTATGGAAGTACTCTAATAACATTACTCAACAACCTAAAGCTAGGCTGACAATATACTAAAAGCGATTTGGACACAAATATGCTTCTAACTTCTACTTTTCTCGAAGTAGAAGTCCGAAGCAGAACTATTTTGCTTCACAAAAAATTGATTTTGTCGTTCTGAAGAATTATTGGCAAACTTATTTCTGACTTTTCGACCTCCAGAAGTCAAAAAACAACTTCTAAATATACATCCAAACGCGCTATAAGCACTGGGAAATTTGTTGTTCCTTTTTTTTTGGTTTCTTTTTAAGATATCTTGTCATATGTTGTGGGTTAAATAACAGTTTATCCCTTTGACCGTTAGATCATTTTCGGAAAAATGACAATAATTCTATCTACACCATAAAAATCTCCCCAAAAAAATACCGGGAGATAAAACCCTGTGGGACGGACCCGCTGCTGATTCCGGGACACCACTATACATTATCAGAAAAATCTAGTAGTGGACAGTGGTACTGGGTAGGTAACTAACCTTGTTGGACACTGTTGCACCACAGGATCGTACTAAAACTACACGAAAAAAACAAAACATAACCGATATTTCATTTAAAAAGTTTAACTAGCAGTAAACTACATGAATGTCACTAGTTACATGGGAATGGTCTCACAAGGTAAATTCAAAATAGCAAAATGGTTTTAGCAATCAATATTGTTCTGTCAGATCAGGAATCAGATTGATTGAGTCTGGTACCATAGGGTTTTACTTGCACTATTTTTGGTTGTCATTACGTTTATTACCTTTGTCATGCAAGTCGTGCTTTCTGCAAATGATTCATTCATGCCCTTATTCAAATCCCCCTTTACTTAGCGAGATATTTAGGTAATGAAAATTAGATTATGCACACTTTTTATTTTTGGGAATTATGGCGCACACACACTTGGTACGTTGAAGTGGAGTTTTCATGACTAGTAATTAGGTTCATACAAATTCCGCTATTTTGTTCAGTTCTTCTTCTCCGAGACAAGAAAGTATATGTAATCTTCTGTTAGAATCTATTTTAGCTTTAGCTTCGACTTAGAGATAAATTTGAGAATTAAACAAAGTCATGTATCAGACATCAAGCCGCTCTTGTTGGGATGTTGGTGGAAACTGTTTGAAATCTGAAAGCCCGAAGAGCTTAACGTTGTATCATTTTATCGCGTTGTATCATTTTATCGCGTGAATAAACAAACGAACTCTTAGCTCTTGCGTCATAAACATTCATGTAATCCCGCAAGATTGGTTGATTAATATGTTCGGATAAATACAAAAATAAAATAGAGATGGGTGGAAAATAAGGTTGCAGTCTAGGCTATTGTATTAAATCCTGATCAATGGAATGCAAAGTACTCTTTCTGTCATTTTTTTTTCCTTTTTTATTAATTACCATAGGTGATTGTACCTGAAGGATACTAAACCGGATAAAACTGTCATTTGTGGTCAGTAATGACTTTTAATAGTTTATATATTCATTTTTGGCTAAGAAAATTCAAGCTTACAATTTTAGTTTTATCGCCGTTATTTCGTGTTTTATAAGTTTGTATCCATACGTCACAAGCCTTAAATAAGATTCATAGGTTTTCTCTCGACACTGTCCTGCACAGAATCCAAGTCTTCATAAAATTGGAACGGAATTGCAGCACCTGATTGAGTGCGGAAATGAAGAGTGTCTGTATCATTTTCTTGGATACTGCTTTACATTATCATTGTCCTACTCTTTTTACAAGACCATGAGATCCTTCAAATTGAAGAAACAAAGTTCTCATGCGGCAAATTTCAAGATTAAGTAAGAATCTGGCAATCATATAGGCATACAAATATAAATGAAGCAAAACTGTAAAAAAAAACAACAACGGTTCAACATGAGTTGTTTAAATTTTCAGTTCATGGCCAAGAGTTGCGCACCTAATGTAGCAAGCTAAGAGGATACATAAGGAGTTCAATGTACATGCATTCAACCGAGGAAAAGAAAAGAAAGAAAAGTGCTTCACTAAATACATCATAATGTATGTTACACACGATTTCTATTCTTTTTGTTTCCTTTTTACTATATTTAGTATACACTTGATATGTGGTGGTGAAGTTTTTCATGATTATATTAATATGGGTTCACACATATTATGTGATGCTTTTCTTTCTCTACATATAAAATCTCTATTATAATCTATCTTCTACTTCGTTTATAGATTTGTTTGAGAATTGAAAAAAAATGCCTCAAGTTAATATCAAGCTACATAGGAAGGAATTGAAGATGTTGGTAGAAACTGTTTAAAGGAATACATAGATACTGATGATGATTTCGAAAAGTTTGGTCCATGTCGTTGTTGGGTTCTCGAAATTTATCGTGTCCAATCGAAAATGTACTAGCAACTATGGTATGATACAACAAATCGAAGAAGATGATCAATATTCCAATAACACAGAGAGTAATTGGATTTTTGAAGAGAGGTAAAAAACTAAGAGAAGTATAGAGTTGTTAGCCGGACCAAAGTGGAAAACGTTCGTACGAAAGGTCGGAAGTTATTGCAACGACAACATAAAGAATAACCGCGAACGAATGAATATTAGTTATGATGCGGAAAGGTATGATCTTAACTTTAATGATGGTAATGAAAAATAAGTTTATAATGTTCATCACTAACGGGGCGAGTTGAACCCATTGTGGTGAAATCGTTTATCATCATTGTCAAATTCATTAACATATTTTTGTATATAATTTGATCTAGCGCTTAAACTTTTGTCAAACGCTCTGATTTTTTGCTTTCTCGCACGTGTACCCTTAGGCTTTGGTCCCGATATTTCTCGTCACCCAGCCTAAACCCTAGATTAAATATGATGAACCTTTTCGAAAATAGTAGTATAACACCCAGACTCACATTCATGTGTTTCTAGCTGAAAAACTTGAGGTTGAGATACAAGCACAGTTTGTAGTGAAGTATTGTGTCGTATCTGTGTTGAATAACTCTATCGTACTTGTGTTTTTCCCAACAGTGTATTATCACCATCGTGCAATGATCTGTTGCTCCTGGTGGAGTCGGTAGACCGTGAACACCCATCATCATTTGCAGTTGGACTCTATCCAAACATTGTGTCCTCGTGCCATTTACGACACACACCCAAGTGTATAACCTCCATTTGGCGATTCAGCCAATACATATCGTTCTGTTGGCTCTGCAACTCTTCGTAACTGACAGTCACATTGTATTAAAGATAATCACGTTCCATAGCTTTGGAAACAATGGGGATCGTGGTTGTCTCACCTTGTGAAGTAATACTCGGCATCTCACAACGAATTTCGGGCATATTTGACGAAGATGATGCAGAACTTTCACCTGTGGTGGGGTAAGTCATAAAGCATGGCCTCTTTTGGAGGTGGATGGCTAGGAACGATATTCACATCATAATCCAGGCATGATAACCCTTGGAAATCAAACCCATATATGTGCATGTTGTGTGTCCCAATTACAGGCTTCGCAATCGACTTGTACCAAGTGACATACTGCGCTTCACCAATATCCCTCCTTGTATTTAGTTCATGCCTCTCCCAATTGGTTCTTCTCAGCCGATCAAAATCTGATCCATAGGTTTGCATCTGTACATGCTGGCGGGTTAACTGCAATTGCATATATACCTTGTATTTAGTACTGCAGTTTTTTTCCCAGGTACCAAACCCCTTTATCCAAAACTGGAGCGTAAAAAACAACTTTACGGAGAGAATAATCAAGAAAACGTTCTCCATTATTACCACCATACTAAGGGAAATCAATGTAAGGGTGAAAAACAACATTCTTATGGCTCCGAATCATCTATCGAAACCTCTGAACAAAACTGGAACCCGAGACATCGCTGACAGTGTCCTTCTCCCAGTTGGTCGAGACATACATGTCCATGATTGGAAATCTATGAGTGACGTCTTTAAGGATTGGTTTACCAACACGGAAGTAGGTATACCACCAATACTGCAAATTACTCCATAATTTTAGTATTTTGATATAATATATTTGTTCATAAAAATTATTTAAATTTAAAAATAATAATTTTGATATTTACCTCTATGATGCCCCAGAAACCAGCGAAGTTGTTCATACCCATGGACGCTTGATCCAGCCCACAATACATTTCTGCTCAAATTGCAGATCCCCAGTCCTAATCTGGTGCTTTGTCAAGATCTTCTAACGCTTGAATCCAACCAAAAAGAGCAACAGAAGTTAAGTTTGGAAAAAATGTCTAACCCAATTCCCATAAGATAAACACCCTTTCGGGTTCATGATAGTCATCTACATCATATGGGTTTCTGCTTAGGGTAAGGAAAGTCTTCAACGCTGACCATAATATCCCACCTTCAATTCTTTATGATCTTCACGTATATATGCTTCTATAAACGAAGGAAGAAGCGTATGCCATTTACTATTTGATATTCATTCGTCTTGGTTGTATGGTACCGGTTCTCACGGCCACTCCACTTGGGATCCCACAAAAGAAATACAAATCAAGGGCGTAATTCCTTTTACAAGAATAATATCAATTATGATTAATTTTTTTGATTATTTAATAATTATTTAAAAAATAAAATTTAACTTAAGTTAAACGAGCTTACCAATTTCAAATCCATAAAATGGAAAGTGTGCGTCGTCGTCCACCACCTTTCTATCACTGTTGTCGTAATTCTGTCGTTGTGTCTTCTAGGCTTCACACTATAAAGCGCACGCCATGGGACATCTGTCAACCCTTTCTCGGACTCGAGGGGGTGCACCTTCATAAACAACCTTTAATTCTGAAAATCCACCTCTCATTCTATAATAACCCTCAGAACAATCTTGATGCCCCGACACATGACCTTGGACTAGTGATGGAGCAGCAACGATACTCGGCGTAGCAAACTCTGCTTCCCGACTTTGGGAATAATCTATACCTGTGGCAGGCCGCGGTGCCTGTTCATTTCTTCGATCTCTTTTCCTTTTTACAGAATTGATCGCTTTTCTTATTAAGTTTCTCATATTGTATCTAAAATTCTTGGTTTAAAAGAGGGAAAAAGTAGTAGTGTGATTGAAAATGAATTTGGTTGAAGGAATTTATAGTTTTGAAAATTATAACGTTGAAAATATTGGCGTTGGATACTTGACCGTTGGTGATTTTGATTCTCATGCCCGCGTTTGAGTGACCAACGCCATCGTCTGTGTCTTGTACGCTAGCGTTTTTGCTATCAATATCCCGTCTGACCTACACACGCGAGCGAGTGTCCCTAACCCTGGCACTTGATGATCAATCGCGCACTGCTGTTCCCATAGTGGAGAAACCTGTTTGGCCATCCACCTGGCTCAACAAAAAGTTTCATTTCAACATTACCATAAGAATTTCCCTTAGATAGTGATAATATGTCAGTGTGGCAAACCCTTAGTGGTCTAAAGAAATTAGTGGGTCTTACATTCAATCTACAAAACAGTTGTACTATACAGACTATTTTAAACCCTTTTTTTTTCCTCGTGCTTTCTCTTTCTTAGAAGACGCTGTTTCAATTAGTGTTAAACGTTATTTTCTTTGCCGTTTTAGAATATTTCCATCACCAAACCGTTAGACTTGGACTTTCATAATCTATTCCAAATTGTGAGGTGTTATGGAAGTTAGAAGATGGAATTCTTCCGGCATAAGACTTGCTCTCAGATTACCATTTCTTTGAGTTCCACACACAATTCGACAAAATCATGGTACATGACTTGGAAAAAGTGTAAATGACATCAACTTTGAATTCATTATACTTGACATTCCACAGGCACAAAACCTTTACGCTGTATATAATATTTTCATTAAGCAAAGGAGCAGAAAAACTTAATCACTAGACTGCCTGAAAACCAGGGGTACAGTTTTTTCGTGTTACCATCATCCGCGCAGAAGAAAAGAAGTTATGTTTGATTTTTTTTTTATAAATCAAATTACTTCATTTTATGAAGAAGGTGGTTTGTTGCTACCCTCTTTTAGTAGTTTATGTGTGCATTATAGAAGTAAGTAGACTTTGAAACTTAAATTTTTAAAAAATTACTAAGCTTGAGCCATCCTAACAAAATGAGAACTATTAGTCGTTGATGTGGATTGGCTACGCCACAGGGCTCGCGAGGCTTAAAGACTCCGATGCTTAGAGCAAGACATGACAACACGTGAAAGGTTCTGGATGCTGCTTTTCAATTTCGTTATTATTATCCTATACTTCGGATGCAAATTTCAAGATTGCGTAAGACTATATCAATCATTTAGATGCACAAGTATGAGATGAAGGAGAACTGTAAAAGTGAACAACAAATTGCACATGAATTGTTTAAATTTTTGGTTCATGGCCAGCACATACTCTGAAAATACTTTGACTTGGTTTGTTAAAAACCAGTACACTGAGCTAAATTGCGAGAAGAAAAAGGATGAAGAATTTTTTTTATTAGGAGTAGTAACTAGCAGTAGTATATAAGAAAAGACTAGTTATTTATGGATCAGCTACTATTAAAACTTATGAATATCTAAATTAAAACCAAATGACGGTTACTAAATCATTTTATATTATATTTACTATTAAGTGTTTATTACTATAAGATACTATAAGCTACCATTCCCATATGCATGTCACACCCCATTTATTTTCTTTTCGTTTCCTTTGGTACACACTCCATATGTGACCGTGTTGTTTTCATGATTATTAGTTAAGTTGACGCACGAAGTTATGTTTATTTTCTCAAGTTCATCCTCCCTCTGTCCCACCATTAAATGACCTATTTGATTTTTAATTTTATCCCATCATTAAGTGACCTATATCACTAGACAAGGAGATATTTCTAAAATTACCATTTTAATTGATTATAAGAAATATAAGAAATATGCATAATTTGATAGGCATGTTTATATTCGTTAAGTAGGTGTTTTAAAATGCTTTTCAATGATATGAAGTTTGCGAACATCCTGGTGTAGTTTGAGATATAAATCATTTCAAAATTTCATTAATTATTATCCATAAGGATATAATTGTAAAAAATGCTTAAAAATCTCTTTTTCCTTGCTTGCCCTAAAATTTTTGCAACCTTCAACTAGATCATTTAATAGTGGGACGGAGGAAGTATATAACATCTCTATTATGATTAATCTTTCACTTGCATTAGGGATTTCTTTTGAGAATCTTTTTAGAATTGCAGAATATCAAGCTATGTTTGTAGGTATTTGGAGATATTGATGAAAACTGTTTAAAATTCTTAAACCGCATTTTGTTGACCGTGGTGGAATAAGGAAATTCATTACGCATTACTCCGCATACAACAAGCCCGTGCGGCCCAATTAGCTACGTGCAAGAATCTTAGTATGATAACAGGTTGGTTTCAGTTTTTGCTAAAAATTTTGCTTTAACTGCATGTTCCATTACTTTTTTTTGTTTTGGTTACCTCTGATCAAAAAAATAATCATCAATACGATAATGCCCGAATTAGAGGAGGCTATTTAGTGTTGTACCACTCACTCATTGGTTCTGTGGTGTCCTAAGCTTTAATTTTTTAACAATGTGTTTGCCGTCCCCTTTTGCATTATAAAACACCATTAGTACTCCTTGGTAGCAAATACTGTAACATTTGTTACTGTATTCCATTTCTTGGCGGACTCTTTTTTATAGCAGACTCCCATCATTATTTGCAATCTTGGGCGTCTTTTGATGGATTTTGCTCTATGACCAGCTAGCCGGACTCTGACGATGCTGAGAACTTTTCATGCTATCCGGACACAGTTTTTAACTCCGTCTCGCACAAGACTTGGTTTTAAAATGCATACCATGAGGAGCGGCCCAGCCAGGTTTTGAGGATGGGGGAAGTTAATTCTTTTTATTGATAATTTAGGTGGATTAAAATCTACAACTTTGAAAAATAAGAGGACTAAATTTTAAAATATGGAGAACTGTACATAAAAATACGAAACAATTTAAAGGCTAGTCAGGGATCATCGGAATTTTAAGGTTGCTAGAGCCAGGTCTAGCCCACTCTTGGTTTCGTCACTGGACATATTTGACAACTGCCAAATTGACACCCGGCAGTATTTGACAGTGGCCATATTGACCTGTCAAATTATTAAGACCTACTGTGCACGCCACCTAAGAAATGCAAAAGTATAACAGTTTTGGGTGAGATTGCATATGATCTAAGACCATGATATTCTTCAGACTGATAAAACTGCTATACTTTTGCAGAATAGTGCGGTGCTTAGATCAAAATTTTTACTATCAAAATTGCATGCTAACATTAACGTAAACATACAATGTAGCTAGCTGTGTTGTGTTGGTTAAATTTCAACATAGAAGTCACTAACAAGCTGGTTAGGACAAGATTAAAAAATTGATGTAATCCTAAGGGAATTAGAAGTCATCTAGTTCTAAGAAAAGAAAAGACATGTAATAAGGTAATAGGACTAGGAAAAGGAATTCATAGTTCTATATATATATGATCACCAAAGTTGTGGTTGATCATATGAGCAAGATTAGAGCTTGTGTTTAGTTTTGAGAGATTTTCTAAACATCAATAAAGAGAGTTGTCTTTATATAAGCTAAGTTTCATCTTGCAGTTGCCATTAATTGGTATCAGAGCTTGTTTCTGAGCCATGGAAAACGAAACCACCATTGTGGGTGCAAAACAGTTCACGCCACCATCAATACAAGTTCCAATCCTCAACGCCACAAACTACACAGTATGGGCCATGAGAATGAAGGTACTGCTGAAAATCTACAAAGTTTGGGAAACAATTGATCCTGGTACATTGGACCCAGACGAAAACAATGTTGCCATTGGATTACTCTTTCAAGCAATACCAGAATGTCTTGTTCTACAAGTTGGTGAACAGAAAACTTCAAAGAAAATTTGGGATGCAATAAAGGCACGTAATCTCGGAGCTGATCGAGTTAAAGAAGCCAGTCTGCAAACCTTAATGTCTGAATTTGAAAGAGTGAAGATGAAAGACACTGATACTATTGATAGCTTTGCAGGAAAGCTATCAGAGATAACCTCAAAAGCTGCGTCACTTGGACAATCCATTGATGAAGATAAACTGGTAAAGAAGTTTCTCAATAGTTTACCAAGATCCAAGTATATTCATATCATAGCTTCTCTCGAACAAGTCTTAGATTTAAAGAAGACTAGCTATGAAGATATAATTGGAAGATTGAAAGCATATGAAGAGAGAATCCTTGATGAAGAAAACAATGGAGAAACTCAAGGAAAACTCTTGTACACAAACTCTTACCAACAAAACTCTGCGACAAGAGGAAGAGGTCGTGGAAGAGGCGGTAGAGTAAACAGAGGCCGAGGAAGGGGAGGAAGGTTTAACTCACAAGATACAACAACAAGTCAGAATGATCAAAACCAAGGGAAAGAAAAGAAGGATAGATCAAACATTATTTGTTACAGATGTAATAAACCAGGACACTTCTCCTCTGTATGCCCTGAAAGAATACAAAAGATGGAAGAAGAAAACAAGAATGAAACAAGGGAAGCAGATACAACTCTTTTCATGCACGAAGTTGTATTCTTAAACCAAGGGAAACTAATACCAAAGAACTACGAATCAAAGGATGGAGAAGAAGGAATCTGGTATTTAGATAATGGAGCCAGCAATCACATGACTGGTAAGAGACACTACTTTTATGAACTCAATGAGAAAATCAAAGGACAAGTGAAGTTTGGGGATGGATCTTCTGTAGAAATTGAAGGGAAAGGATCAATTCTATTTCAGAGCAAGACCGGAGAACAGAAGCTTGTCACAAACATCTACTTCATCCCAAACTTACAAAGCAACATTCTAAGTTTAGGACAAGCTACAGAAGTTGGATGTGATGTTAGAATGCGACAAGATTATCTAACAGTTCATGACCCAAGTGGAAGACTTTTAGTTAGAGTCTCACGCTCACAGAATAAACTCTACAAGATAAGTCTCATGATTGGAAGGCCACTGTGTCTGAATATGAGACTGGAAGATCAGACATGGAAGTGGCACGCAAGGTTCGGACACATAAGTTTCAGAACCTTAAAAACTCTGTCTCAGAACAAGATGGTTCGAGGGCTACCACAAAAAAACGGAGTGGTGGAGAGGAGAAACAGGATTCTAATGGAGATGACAAGAAGTTCTTTAAAGGCTATGCAGGTACCTAATTATCTATGGGGAGAAGCTGTACGACACTCCACATACCTGATAAACAGGATACCTACGAAAGCTCTGAAAGACATGACTCCATATGAAAGTTTGTGAAAGAGAAAACCAAACATAGATCATTTAAGAGTGTTTGGTTGCAAAGCATATGCAAAAGTTGATTCTGCAACTCTTAAGAAACTGGATGATCGATCTCAGACTCTTGTGAATCTAGGAATTGAGCCTGGATCCAAAGGTTACAGATTATTCAATCCAACAACGAAAAGAGTGATAGTGAGTCGAGATGTGGTATTCGATGAAAAAGAAAATTGGAACTGGAAAGAAACTAATGATGGACCAAGTAGGGATCCAGGAATGTTTCACATGAGATGGGATCAAGTAATTGATGAAGGCGAAGGACCCATAATCATCAATACTAATGGAAACAATGATGTTAATCAAGAAGAAGAAGAGATCGATGAAATAACTCAACCCATTCCACTGAGAAAATCAACAAGACAGATACAAAAGCCACAGTATCTGGGGGATTATGTTCTTCAAGCTGCAGAAGAATGTGAGATTATGCTACTTTCTGTTAATGATGAACCAAGGAATTTTCAGGAAGCAAAGGTCTCGACTAAATGGACACAAGCATGTAGAGAAGAAATTATTTCAATCAACATAAACAAGACTTGGTTTCTAGTTGATAAGCCAGGTGGGGTAAAAGTGATTGGTCTTAAGTGGATCTTCAAGGTTAAAAGAAATGCTGATGGAACTATTAACAAATAAGGCAAGACTTGTATCTAAGGGATACGTTCAAGAATCAGGCATAGACTTTGATGAAGTTTTCACACCAGTTGCTAGACTAGAGACAATTCGTCTCTTAATAGCAGAAGCTGCATCAAACTCATGGGAAATTCACCACTTAGACGTTAAGACAGCATTCTTACATGGTGAATTGCGAGAAGATGTGTATGTTGAAAAACCAGAAGGTTTTGAAGTAAAAGGACAAGAGCATAAGGTTTATAAGTTATCAGAAGCTCTATATGGTCTAAGACAAGCTCGTCGAGCCTGGAATACAAAGTTAGATCAAATCTTAAGAGAAATCAAATTTGTTAAATGCTCTAAAGAAACATCAGTATACAGAAGAGAAGAAAAGGGAACGCTTCTTGTGATTGCAGTCTATGTAGATGATCTTTTGACTGGAAACTCCCTTAAGGTGATCAATGCGTTCAAGAGAGAAATGTCATCAAAGTTTGAGATGTCAGACCTCGGAAAACTCACTTATTACCTTGGCATAGAAGTCCATCAAGGAGTAAATGGGATTCAGATTAAACAAGAAGCTTATGCAAGGAGAATTATGAAAGAAGCAGGACTTGAAACTTGTAATCCAACTAAGATACCAATGGAGTTTGGACTTAAAGTTTCAAAGGCACAAGAAGAAGCTGAGATTGATCCAACGAGTTATAGAAGAAATATTGGATGCCTTAGATACTTGTTACACACAAGACCAGACTTGGCTTTCTCTGTGGGAGTTGCAAGCCGTTATATGCAGAGTCCACGCAAGTCTCATGGTGATGTAATAAAGCAGATATTGAGATATCTAAGAGGAACAATCAGCTGTGGATTGAAGTATGGTCGAGGAGGATCAAAAGGAATTGTTGGGTATAGTGACAACAGTCATAATATTGACCAAGATGATGGAAAAGGTACAACTGGTCATATATTTTATCTAGGTGAAGCACCTATTACATGGTGTTCACAGAAGCAAGACACTGTAGCCCTCCCATCCTGTGAAGCTGAGTTTATGGCCGCAACAGAAGCAGTTAAACAATCAATATGGCTTCAAGAACTATTGGGTGAAATCAAAGGAAGAGAACCTGAAAAAGTTCGCATCAAGATTGATAATAAGTCTGCAATTGCACTCACTAAAAATTTAGTGTTTCATGGGAAGACGAAACACATTCACAAAAGGTATCATTTCATACGAGAATGTATCGAGAAGGAGATCATAAACGTTGAACACATACCAGGAACTGAGCAGAAAGCATATATATTGACAAAGGCATTAGCTCGGATCAAGTTTGAAGAAATGAGACAACTGATTGGAGTACAAGATATGTCATGGGTAAGGTTGAAGCTTAACGGGGAGAATGCTGGTTAAACTTCAACATAGAAGTCACTAACAAGCTGGTTAGGACAAGATTAGGAAATTGATGTAATCCTAAGGGAATTAGAAGTCATCTAGTTCTAAGAAAAGGAAAGACATGTAATAAGGTAATAGGACTAGGAAAAGGAATTCATAGTTCTATATATATATGATCACCAAAGTTGTGGTTGATCATATGAGAAAGATTAGAGCTTGTGTTTAGTTTTGAGAGATTTTCTAAACATCAATAAAGAGAGTTGTCTTTATATAAGCTAAGTTTCATCTTGCAGTTGCCATTATGTTGTACTAGGAACTTCTTTTCAAAATTGATATGATTGAAACAAAGTGCGAAAACCTAAATTGATCCATCAGGGAAACATGCAATTTTTACTGTTTCAATTAGGTTTACATTAATATATACCCATTTCGTATTAACGTGATTTACTTTAGTTGTCCACACTATTTTACTATCATATTATGTATGGAATCAAAGTAGGTTTTGAAATTTTATCTCCAAACCTGTTAAAGATGGTGATTTTCAGAATGATTTTCCGAATCTGGTCAATTTGGTAGCAGCGATGAGAATTCAGGCCAAGTATGGAGAACAATCGAATGAGTTTTGTTTACACAATCTAAAAAGGGTTAAACAAAATATGATTTGTATAGTTTGGATGGGATTTAGGGTAAGTGGGGATGAGATACAGGTAAAATCTTTGGTAAATATTTTTAGTTACCTTTTTGGAGTTAGTTTTAATTTTATACCGATTCTTATTGGTTCTTTCTCTAGTTTATATGCGGGTTTGAGAATTCACTGGAAAGTTAATATCTTAATCATGTAATGTTTCTTCAATTTTGAGAAGTTTATGTTCAATTTTGTGAATTTAAAATGAAATAGGAAGAAACTTTTATGTATTTGAAACATTCTTCGGTTGTTTTTCTACGATTTCTGATGTATAAATTTTTTTTAAATTTTTATGTATTTGAAACTTTTATGTATAAGATTTCATAAAATGAAAAACAAACAATCTAAAATCCGAACCAGATGCAGGATTCCCTGTTAGATCCACCAAAAAGGTGTAACTCTTTGGGGAACCCTAACTTTTTTTTTTTTTATTACTTGAAAGGAAACTAAATTTATTATTAAGCATTACGAATTACACGCCCTGTTGGTACTTGGGCACTATCTAAAACAAGAAATTGGTTTAATAAACCGGTGTTGTATCCATCCATATTTCAGTTGTTAATCTCTGATTTGGATTTCCTACTCCTCGGGGAACCTTAACTGGATAATGCATGTCGCACACAATTCCTAGTCTTTGTGTTGGTTTTCTATGCGCACATTTGATATGTGGCCATGATGTTTGCATGAACATTAATTAAGTTTACACACATCATGATCTTTTCTTTCTTCCCCTAGTTTATACTCCATATAATCTCTGTTGTAATCTATTTTCTACTTTTGCCATTGATTATTTTGGGAATTAGAAACACAAAATTGGTTAAAAAGACCAAAACCAATAATTTCTGGCTGAAAAGGACATTTACATTTTGATACTGTTTAAATGGACAATAATGTAAAAATAGCCAGAATGTAAATAATTTTATCTTATCAATTTTCAAATATTTTTTCTTATTTTTTAATTTACACAGGATGCATCCAAT
Source organism: Papaver somniferum (assembly GCF_003573695.1). Lineage (NCBI taxonomy): Eukaryota > Viridiplantae > Streptophyta > Magnoliopsida > Ranunculales > Papaveraceae > Papaver > Papaver somniferum. The sequence continues at coordinate 11,511,655 of NW_020620714.1, read as the reverse complement.
TTCATCCTAGCTATTTTTTAAGTTTAAGCAAGGATGAATCCAGTTTCATCATTGTTAAATTATTTTTGTCCATTTCACTCATATTAATTTTTACTCGTCCATTTGAACCATGTTTTAAAAATATTTGAACAAATGACCTATTTTCCGAATTAGAAAAATAAATGAAGCCAATATCATACTCAATACGTAGAGAATTTCTTTAAAATACTTTTGAATAATCATGGTGTTGTCGTCCATGAGTTGTTGGTGGTTGGATTAAGAAATTAAGGGTGTAACCTATCTCTTGGCCATTTTTAACGGCATGAATGTGATATTATACCGAGGGATTGAGGTGTGCAACGGACGGACGGTTGCGGATTAGGGTCATCAGCAACCAAATCGTCAAAGTTGCGGATTTGAAAAATTGAACCGTAATCGACCCAATCACCCACGGATTTGATATCCACGGATTAGCGGGTGATGCGGACCGGATGCGGATTAACCGCGGATTTAGAAATTTTTTTTTTTTTTAAAAGTATGCATATATGTGAAAATCCCTTCGTATGGGTAATTGATCTCTCTATTTATGTTAACTCACTGTCTCACTTCCATGATAATAAATTAATAACAATGAAGCAAATGCCAAAGTTTTGTTGCACAACATTATGAGTACAATATATACTTACTAGGTAGTAATCTTAATTAACACTGCAACTGATAAGTGTAGTGATCTTTAATCATTTGATGTAGTACCTTGTTTTTGAAAACGAATTTAATTTCCTCTATGAATTGACAAACAGCAGGATAAATTTCCTGGAGTAGTGCTTTAGCAGGATTCTTGTCCACATTAGACCACCTTTGGCGGATAATTAACTGCTACCTTGTTTTGTGTTTATATTCAGTGGCACAACTTCTTTTTCCAGTAGTTCTCACAATGCACGTAGTGAATCACATGCAAGCATCGAGAAGCTTCAAAACCTTCAGTTTCTTCAAGAAGATTATGCAGATCTTGAAATGTTCTCTGAAGAGGACAAACCTCTTATTCCTAGTAAATTAAAGTAGAAATATCTAATCTAAAATCTAAAACTCAATTTTTTCGGGTGGGGTGAATCCGCGGATTTCAAAGTCCAACCGCAACCAAACCGCTAAACCTTGCGGATTTGAAAACTCAACCGTGTCCAATCCATAGACTCTTGCGGATTGGTTTTCACCCGTAATTTTACGGACGGTTGCGGGTGAAAACCGCGGTTTCGGTTTTTCTGCACACCCCTACTGAGGGAACATATTACTCGACCTACAACATGCCTTTGGTCTAAATCAGTTATTTAAAATCAAGAATCTGTAAACATTTTTGAGTTTAGTTAGAAGTTATTTTCTATGTATTCTACTTCTTTTCTATGTTCCTGGATGATCAATAAGTGATCACTCTATGTTAAGATTTTAGTCAAGAAGTTAGGGAAATTTTCTTCTCACAATTTACTTCCCTCTGCAAAACTTTTTTGTTTGTTGCACACTTATTCTTTTTATAAATTTGTACTAAAAATGCAACAATGGAATACAGTGCAAAATGAAGACCTCTTGCTGCATGTTGTGCATAGGAAAACAAATTATCAGCTATGTATTTTGAAATAAGCTTGTTATATTTTGAAAACCATCATCCCTAGTTATAAATAAACTTCCACTCCCTTTCCTTAAAACCGGGTTCCCCCCTTGCCCCCACAGGGTTAACATAACAGTAACTAGAGAACTCTAGGCACCTAGTATGATCATTTTCTTTCTCTATGTTTTTTATTTCCGTGAGGAAGACAATACTTATGCTTGCACTATTTTCGTTTGTCGTTACCTTTGTCATGAAATTCTTATAAATACATATACTTCGCCACATTTACCACACACTCGATTTGTTAAAGTTGAGTTAGCATGATTGTTAGTTAGGTTCACACAAGTTGAATTATCCCGTTCTCCCCAAAGATTATATTGTATTGGTTTTCTATTAGAATCTATTTTAGCTTCAGCATAGAGATGGATTTAAGCATGAAAAAAAGGCATATCAAGCGTGCTTGTTGGGAAGTTGGGATGTCGGTGGAAACTGCTTAAAATGCATAAGCTAATCACTAGAATTCTTGATCAAAAAATAAGAGTAGTTTGGGTCAATCCACTCTTGGTTGCCTAAAAAACTAGATATTTTTAATACATGGTTTAAATGGACGAGTAAAAATTATTATGGGTAAAATGGACACCAAAAAAATAGCAAGGATGAAACTGGATTCATCCTGACTTAAACTTAAAAAATAGCAAGGATGAAACTGAATGCATCCTAATGTAAATTAAAAATAAGAAAAAGTATTTGAAAATGGGTAGGATGAAACTGTTTACATCCTGACTATTTTTACATTTTTGTCCATTTAAACAGTTTCAAAATCTAAATGTCCTTTTCACCCAGGAATTGTTGATTTTGGTCTTTTTAACCAATTTTGTGAAAAAACTAGGGGTATAATTTTTCCATGTTACCCACCACCTATAAAAATTTACCTTCGTCAATTCATTTTATTGATATCTTATAAAAAAAAAAAGTAATATGTTGGTGGTGATTGGTAATAGTCTTGTCCGGAAAAGCTCATATTTTGTTTTTTAAAATCTTTAATTATTTTTCTGAATATAAAATTCTCTGAAATATGTGTATTAGTGTATCTATATGTTACGACTTACGCAGTGGCGGAACATGTATCTTGATGTTGGGAGGCCAAAAAAGTGAAAGAAAAAGGAAATGCAGCTACAGTATTCTTAAAGGTTAGATTTTATGCATTTTACATAATTTTCTATTAGAATTACAGTATTTCTTCTAATTATGTTTAGAGATGAATTGGATTATGAAGAAAAAAAACATAAAATTGGTCAATCAACCCAATAACGACAATTCCTGAGTGAAAAAGACATATAAATTTTGCTACTGTTTAAATGGACGAGAATGTAAAAACAATCAAGATGTAAACAGTTTCATCCTACCCATTTTCAAATACTTTTTCTTATTTTAAATTTATATCAGGATACATCCAGTTTCATCCTCGCTATTTTTTAAGTTTAAGCAAGAATGAATCCTTACTATTTTTTTTTTGTGTCTATTTCATCCATACTAATTTTTACTCGTCCATTACAATCATGTTTTAAAAATATTTGGACAATTAGCCCAATTTCTAAAAAAAAAATAGGCATCAAGCTGGGCTTGTTAGTATACTGGGAAGTCGGTGGAAACTGTTTAATATTCTTAACCACAAAACCCTCGCATTGTATCATCATTTCATTTAGCAAAAGAACGTACAAACTTAATCATTGGGATTGTAGATCAAGAAACGAGAGTACTTTGGCGCAATCTCCACAAAATTCTTTTGGCATCCTAGAAACCAGGGAACAATTTTTTTCGTGTTACAAAATTAAACAAAAAAGAAAAAAACCTTCTTTGTATGACTTCTTGATAAAAGAAAAGTAGTAGTAGTTTGTTGGTATCGACTTTTAGTAGTTTATGTAGTATTTGTTTAAGAAAATTCATGTTTTTTCTGTTGGAAAATTATTAGCTTATACAAAAACTAGTAACTAACAATATACAGATCATGATTCTAACAATATAATGAGTGTTGTTACATACTACCTTATTAGCACCGGCAGAGATATCAAGAACAGCAACAAAATCAACAATGATTGAGAATAAAGTTTTCCCTTCTCTTTCTTAGTCTGCCATATATGGGATACGTATGGCAAGTTAGATGAGAAGAGGGACTCCCCTCTTTATACTTTTACTAGTCCTCACCCATTACGGGAATCTAGCAGAATAGGGTAACAACCACCGATCTGAATATTTATCTCACCGTTTTAATAGGGATACGTCCGATATTATCCCTTATCTCTTTATCGTACCAAAGTGAATCATGATCCAGGTTTTAGCAAACACACATGTTTAGTATTGACCACATATAGAAATTCTTACATTTTCTTCTTCTAAGAGCACTTCCTATGGAATCCAAGTTTGTTCATTTTGCTCCCACTATGGAATGAACAAACATGAAAAATGGATGTTCAAATCAACAAATCTGTTGCTTTGAACATTGAGTACCCAGTGCGCTTGGGAGAAAGACGCGCGTTCTAGCTGATAACGCTGGCGTTGGAAACAACAACGCTGACGCTTTACCTGCCAACGCGCGTGGTTCATTAAAACGCCAGCGTTTTCGGGGAAAACGCCGCGTTCTTTCTAAGAGCGCCAACCGCTCCATCCGACTTCCATTGTTCCTACCTTTTTTTCCCCTATAAATTCATTTTGTCAATATACTTACACTCACACCATCTTCAACACTACCTCAACTTACACAATTTTCATACCGTCTCTAACTTTTATTTTTCTTTTCAAACAAAACTAATTATATCAATTCAATCTTTCAGATAAATTCTCATCTCCGTATATTGCATTTCTAACAAATATGGTATCCTCACAACATCGACCACAACAACAAACACCACAACAAACACAACAACAAATACAACAATCAAAACAAAGGAACACAAGAATTCGTGGTCCCAAGTATACGATGGATGAAGACGAGTCACTTTGCAGAAATTATGTATTATATACATTAGATGAAATCAATGGTATTTATCAAGAAAAAGAAAACTTTTTATGGTAAGATTTTACAAAAACTTGGTGAAGAAACTGGTAACACTAGTAGACGTGATGTCGAAGGGTTGTGTCATCGTTTTCACACAATTTCAGCATCCGTTAATGAATATGTATCTTTGGTCACTCAAATGTGGAACAACAGAAAAAGTGGTGAAGGCGAACCGGATGTGGAACGAAGATGTCGGGAAGAGTGGCAAAGATCCCATAAAGGTTGCAGCTTCCAACATGAAAAGTGTTTCACCATTTTGAGGGTGCTTAACAAGTTTAATCCATACTTGATGGAAGGTCATCAAGTGCCTGGAAGATCACCACATGGTCCAATCTCGCAGGATTTTCAGAATGGAGGGCATGCTTCCTCACCTGATGGAACTCCATGTAGTCAGAAACAACACAACTCTAATCTAGACATTAAAACCAACTTGAAGAGAAGAAGAGGAGGTGGTCAGAAAGCTGCAAAAAGCAGGGAGAGACACAGCCCAACGAGCAGCATAAGGAGGTTCAAGCGAGTTCAACTATGTTGAACACAAGGAATTCGATATGCAGATGGATGCAGATAGATCAAGGGACCGTGGCATTGCTATAGATAATCAACAAAAAAGTCGTCTTTCACGAGAACAACGTTACAGGGATTGTAAGCTAAGCAAGTTACTCTCCTTGGAAACTGCAAAAATGAATGACCGACAATTTGCTACATGGACTAAGAAAATGGATGCGGCCGAACAACAACAAGTCCCGGCTGAACAACAAGCCGCGTCGAACAACAAGCCGCGACCGAACAAACTGGCTAGCATGTGAATGTGGAAGAATACGAAGATGATGCCTCAGAATGGTGACTTATATAAAACGTTGAGATCGTTATTTGAACCTGGGAGTCCAAAAAAGGCATGCCAAAACCAACAATCATAAGTAGCTGAAGCTTCCAAAATTACAGTTGGTTTTGGATAATGACCCTTATATTGGCCCGCCCATTCAACCGGACACGCATGCCACGTCCAGTGCATGCAGTCAAGAATACCTAGCATTCCTGGAAAACCCCTCTCGGTATTTTCTGCAGTTATTCTTTGAAAATCTTCCTGAGTAGGCTTTCTTAAAAAGGTTGGACCAAAATGCTCAACTATTTGTTAGAGCATTGCTCGTTCGAACTCGCATGCGTTGCTATCTCAAGCATGTTTGTCAATGTTAGTGATCAAAACTATAAGTCTTGGTTCTAGTCTACTATAGCAAAGGTGTCGAACTAGGATAAAAAGTGTAGTTGAGCTCAAGAACTCCATGGAAATCATCATACAAGACGAAAGACTACTCAAGGAACTGGTGGATATTCACCGACTAAAAGGTATGTGGAGACTTGAACTTATCTATCACTCAAAAGTCTATTTTCTCCTATATTGAGACAAAAGTCGTTTTGCTATATAGACTTAGATTATACACATTTGGTATTTCGAGCCGAGATTATCTCGCTTATCTATTTCTCGAAATATGTGTTGGTAAGCTTTCGCTTTAGCCAAGTTCATCTTTACCTAGTGACAAAAGTCATGTTATGTTCCAATCACTTTGAAAATATCTCTGACGAAAAATGGTTTGTGAATAACAACTATATAACGTCCTCTGAGAATGTTTCAATGATTGAAATGAGAGTTTAGATTATATAACCATTGGAGGATATAAGCATTGTTGTGGAAACACATATATGTATAAGTCATTATTCCTTGAACCGAAGTTTGCGAACTTTGTTGATCAAGTGAACCGGAGTAGTGCGTGAGTGATGTAGATTTTATATAACCAAAATTAATGATTAAATGAAACCTAGTTTTATCCGCAAGCGCACAGGTCAATTGTAATATAGATAGCAAATGCGGTTCGTACCCACAGGGAGTGTGAAATACCACTACTAATTAATACCAAGAATAACTAATCAACAAGGTGATGTTTAACAATTTTTTAGAAGTTCGAGACCAAATGAAATAATAAAAACGTAACCAAAATGGGTAATGGGTTATCAGGATTTTCGATTTCCACCAATTCAATCATATAATTTCTACTAATCTCTATTTATTACTCAATACAAATTTCGAAATCAATCTCATGTCTCGGAAGATTGTATGTTAAATTCTAAAATATAGTTTCTCCGCTGTAACCTCCTTCGCTTCATGGGTAGTGATTCTAAAGCATTACCTATCAATCCTAAAGCATATCATGTCAAGGGATTTAATCAAAACACGAAATATCAATTGAAAAGCATAAACAATCAAGAAAATCACATAATCAATTAATCACCAAGCTATATGAAGAGAAATTACTAGTTAATGAATTATTATTAGAGATATCATCGTAGTGTTTAAACAACTATTTGGCTTCCATCTAAACCCTAATAAACGATTTAGCAAACCATGGAGAAAATAAAATCAAAACCACAAAACCCTTGTTTCTCCTCTACGGCTCTGCGGCCGCAGCTCCTATTCGTCTCCCCAAAACCGGCCTCCTCTATTCTCTTGACTCCAATATACAAGTAGGTATTGCTGGGAAATAAGAACGACTAGATATAGATATTGCCGAAGCCCAGTCCAATAGTCAACCGATTTCTATATCTATATCCAGATCACTACCAGAGTCCGCCCAACTCCTGACTTAATATCTTCTACGTTGAGTGTAAACGCCATCCTCCAACAAAATCAAACCACCACAGATCGTAGCCCCAAGTCCATGCATAAACTCATCATTTCAGTAGTAATAAAACTCCAGAAGGACTGCAACTTCAGAGTACAGCCAACTGATTGTTTATTCTCCATCTCAACTATCCTCCATGGCTTAACCGACGAAACCCATCTTGACTGCTCCATTGTTCACGGCCATGACAACAACAACAGCATCTTAGTTTCTCTCCGTCTCTTGCCCTCCTGAATCTCATCACTGCTAACTGCAACTATCTCAGTATTCGATTACTAGAACTCCATTCATGCATTTATTCTCCATGAGCAACCGATAAAACGACACCCTCGAATATGCAGCACGCTCGTTCAACCTTCACCAGCAAACCACATACATCTCCACTTTCGATATTGATTTGTAGCACTAACCACCAACAGTTCATGGACTCCATCGTTGTTACTGTGCAATCGAGAATTATAGACTTCAGTGATCACCGTCTAAACCTCCTACCAGATATCCGACCTTCCTCCACTGTTCAGTCCGTCCATCTAGCCACTGGTCGCCTTCCGTTTACTCTTGTCGTGCCTGGTTGCACAAGCTCAGTCATCGAACTCCAATTCCATCTGTTGTTGTTGCATAACCAAATACCCAAAGTCCATTCACATCATAAATTCCATCGGCTGCAATCAAGCAGCAACAGCTCAATCACCACCATCGGTCTGTACATATCCAACACCCAGAAATCTCCATCGATCATTTACAACTTCAGTTCGATGCCATCTCCTTTCTCTCCCCTTTAAATCTCGGTCACAGGCCAACCAGTTTCTGTCCTTCTCAAGGATTTTGCTCCACCGACTGACAACAACTTTCTTCATTCTCTGATCTGCTGAATCTCGTCCCTGACTGGTTGCACAAGCTCATATCAAAAAGACCCACTGAGAACTCCGCATTAGCTACCAACATCAACGGCAGTGAACTCTTCATCTCCTTACTGATTTCAGCCATGAAAACAATTAAAGCCAACAGCTTTCTCCATTGCTTCATTATCGAACACAACTGATCATAGCCCCAGCCAGCTAATGGAGCTCTCCTTGACTCCTAGCGTGAATACACAACTTAATCCAGTGCATCTCCAACTGCAAAACCCAGCTTTTCTGCCAATCGATCACCACCGGTATGAGAATACCGACACTTCAGCCATCTTTTGCAACGCAGCCATCAGTTCATAGCACTCTCAAGAGCAATCAGAGTCTCCCCTTATGTTGCTGCCAAATTAATCTCTCGGCATAAACTAAAAACACCAGCAGCTGCGATTGCTCCATCAACACCTTCACAACCAACTACGGCACTAGCTCGAGTCCATATTAAGAGAATCCTCTGACTCGGCTTGAATCAAACAGCCACTGCTTCCATTTCTTTGGTTTTCACCCTATAGTGGACCACACGTGCTGTAAGAGTAAGGAAAAGAATTTTGTTCCATGCGGGCTTTTGCCGTGATATATAAGTGTTGCTGATACATACACAATATCAGGCCAGCCACATTTGGTCGTTTTCGTCGTAAATACCATGTAACTTCTTATTTTATCCGTTTATTTTTGAATGATAGAATTTGCTTGTACTTTCTACAAAAGCACTAAAACAATGTTATTAGCCAGTACATCGAGTCCTAGCTAGTATAAATATGGTTATAAAATGTAGCACTTACGTGCTTATCAGTGAGCTAAGTCCGCGAACCCAGTCCGCGAACTGGCGAAGTTCTCAAACCCGAAAATTTCTTCTGCAGTTTGTAAACTCCATCCGGGAACTTAAGTCCGCGAACCCAGTCCACGAACTTGAGTAGGTTATATCTAAAAGCGATGTTTGTGAACTTATTCATATTAACTAAGGAATGCAATTGCAAACCGTAGCTATATAATTCATGAACCGATTCAAGTGAATCACATCGTTTTTGCTTCAATTGTGTCTTGTGTAGTACATAAGATTTCCTTGCAATTGAACAACTCTCTAACTAATTCATTTGAGTCATTTGAACTAGTTATGGTGAAGAAGAATATGGTTGATATGAAAGTGATCATATGAATAACCATTTGGTTAACTATTGTTGTACCAACTAATGTACAAGTTTGGGTACGGTTACACAAGCTTAGAAACGTGCATTTCATTTGTGTATAACAAGCTATGTATTCGATCTAATGGTTGATAAATATTAGCTTGAATCTAATCAGTTTTTCATCTAACGGTGAATATTGAATGTTTTTTTACCAAGCTAACATTGATTCCAAACCCTGATTTGAAAGACTATATAAGGGAGAACTCTAGCAACTGGGAAAGCTAATCCTCACACATTCTGTGTGATACTAGTTGTGCTAAGCTAGAGTCGATTCTCATTTAACCTTTGGTTTCTTCTTCTAAACCAGGTTAACGACTTAAAGACTTCATTCGGATTGTGAAGCCAGACCGATACTACTTTCTTATAGTTGTGTGATCTGATCTTGTTGTTTCTATCGTACGAGTACAATTGTATTAATTGGCTTGAGATTTCTATCTCCGATAGGCAAGATAAAAAGTAATCACAAACATCTTCGTCTCATCGTTTGTGATTCCACAATATCTTTTTTCGCTGCGTCGATTAAGACTATTGTGAGGTGATCGATAATACTAGGCTGTTCTTCGGGAATATAAGTCTGTATTATCAATTGGTTCCTGTTCACCTTGATTTATCAAAAGACGGAACAAAACTCGTAGGTATATTCGTGGGAGACGGATTTATCTATTACTGTAGACTTTTCTGTGTGATACAGATTTGTTTATTAAAGTCTTCGACTTTGGGTCGTAGCAACTCTTGGTTGTGAGTGAGATCAACTAAGGGAATCAAGTACGTAGTATCCTGCTGAGATAAGAGACGTAGGAGCATAACTGTACCTTGGATCAGTATGAGATTGGTTGGGGTTCAACTACAGTCCAGACCGAAGTTAGTTTGGAGTAGGCTAGTGTCTGTAGCGGCTTAATACAGTGTATGTTCAATCTGGACTAGGTCCCGGGGTTTTTCTGCATTTGTGGTTTCCTCGTTAACAAAATTCTGGTGTCTGTGTTATTTATTTTTCGCATTATATTTTGTTATATAATTGAAATATCACAGGTTGTGCGTTGTTCAATCAATTAGAATATCCAACCTTTCGGTTGTTGATTTAAATTGATTGACACTTGGACATTGTTCTTTGGTACCATCCAAGTTGTCTCTCTTTGATAAAGACTCGCAGATTTCTATTTGATCGAGTATAGATCAAATCGAGAGATGGAGATATAAAATTCGTTGAAGTACTTTTATCTAGATTGAGTCTGACTGTCTAGTTGATTCTCTAGAAAGTATATTGGAGTTTGTCCATACAGATTGCTAAGCGAAAGATTGGGTGTGGTTGTTAGACCCCCGCTTTTTCACTATTGTTTCACAAAACAATTTGGAATCCGCTGGTACCCCGTAACAGAGTATACGGAGGGCCGCAGTGACCTTTTGTTCGGGACTAAAGCCTCGTATATGTCGTGCATCATACTGATAATTAAATAAAGGTTGTACCTGACAAAGCTCGGCAATAATCCTTTGCGTCAAGTTACGGCCCATGCGGAATCGTCCCTGAAAATTCTCTTCGGAATATACACAGTCATGATTAAAATAATCATGCATCATCTTTTCGTGGTAAAAATGTCGATTCCGCCACGTCCATCTTCTAGTCGCAACTTTATATGTCTTTAATGGCTTTGGTATGATCCCAAATTGTAATTGCAATATAAAATTTCGGCTTCTTCTATGTTGATTTGCATCTTCGTCTATTTGACGCAAAAACCCCATACACAATTCTTCATCTTCCTCAGACAACATTTCATCCATCTCCCTATCTTCCTTAGAAGAATCAAAATCAGAATTCATGATTGAAAATTGAGAGTAGATGAAATTAAGAAAAGATTGATCGGATGAAAGATTGTTGTGAATTTTTGAGATCAAATTCGAAACGTATTTATAGAGGTAGAAACTAGTGGTTCCGGTGACTGTTGGAAAGTATCCGTTGGCGACCTTGATACGAACGCCAGCGTGCTACGTAAAAATGCCAGCGTTTTTGCCACGAGCGCCAGCATTTTAACCTCGAGCGCCAGCATTTCTGTTACGCTCATGCGCTTAGTTATCTAACTCCCGGTGCTTTATCATAGTGGAAAAGCCAGTTTGGCCATCCACCTGGCTCAACAAAATAATGGATTTGGCCATTGCCATAGGAATTGCTCTAATCCTTTGTGAATTTGCGGCATCAAGAATTCTTTGAACAGTGTGAATCAGTGCATCCAAACATGTCAAGACTCGCACAATGGCGGAGCCAGAACTCCTATAATGAAGAGAAGGCAAAAATAAGTTAGGGTGGACAATTAGATATAAATAAGATCTCTATAAATACACTTTGAAACTTAAAATTTTAAAAATAAATTACTGTAGTGCTGGAGAACCATCTCACCAAGATAGGCAGCCGTCAATCCTCACAATGGATTGGCTCCGCCACTGTACTCATAAGCCTTAAAAGCAAGATTCTGTTGCTTAGAGTAAGACCTGATAAAATTAGAAATAGAATTGCAACACCTGAATGCACATGCTTTTCAGTTTCGTTATTATTATGGTACACTTTTTTTTTTTTGCAAGACAACGGGGATCAAATTTAAGCAGCAACGTTTTTGCCGTTAGGAAAACTTTAAGAATCCGTCCATCATTTATAAGGTGTTTGGATACCAGAAGCAGAGGTTAATATCAGAAGCCTGAGTTAAAATATTTTTTTATTTCTAAAATTCATTGTTAAATTATGTACCTAAATTAATTTCCGATTTTTAACCTTCAAAAATCAAAACATAACTTTTTATTAAGCATCCAAACAAGTTACTCTTCGAAAAAGAGATACTTTCATTTTTTTATTTTAGACTAAAAACAGGACGAATTAAAAAAAATGAAAGTATATTATTTCTAGAAACCGAGGGAGTATAAGATAGACACGCATGAAGTAAAGTAGAACTCTAAAGTAAACAGCAAACGCTGGACATGAATTGTTTGAATTTCTATTGGTGGCCAGGACATGCACATTGGGCAGCCAAGCAGCAAGCCAAGAGTATACAGAAGGAGTTCAACTAATGTGCATGCACTAAATGTAAATGCATCACAAAACATGCCTGGCCGGTTTATTAAACAAGTATTCTGAGATGAATTGCAAGAAGCAATGTGAGATCAATACCTTCACATATGCATGTTACATGCAATTCCTATCCTTCTTGTTTCGTTGGGTGCACTCTCGGTACCTGGAGGTGTCCAGTTTCCATGATTATCAATCAGATTCACTCACATTGTGTTTTTCTTCCCCAAGTTTATATATGAATTATCTATTAGGTCTAATTTTAATTTCGGTTAGAGATTTGTTTGACAATTAATGCATGGAGTGAAAATCAAGTTACAGGGGTGTTCAGAGATGTTCATGGAAACTGTCTGAAGTCATAAGCAGGACAATCATGATATTGTTCTAAAATTGTTTTGAATCTAGTTCTCGTAAATCTAGGGTAGGTGGTTTCAGAAAAAAAAAAAAAAAAAAACTCATTAGGGGAAGTCGGGAACACTCCTTTGACGACTGTCGATGGTCAGAATAATATTAAACTCAGAAAATTATCAAATAACAGTATACCAAGGGAGAAAATTATTCAACACCCAATATGCCATTTAAGTTCAGTCGGTAAAGGGAAGAAAATATTCCCAAACTATTTTTTGGTTTAGTTAGCATTTCTTTTCTCTCCCTCTATTTTTTTTTTCTTTTTTTTTTTTTGACTTTTTTCGGTTGGAGATAAGGTGCTTTTCTCTTTTTTGTTCTACTTGTATTAATAAATAAATATTTATTTAAAAAAAATGTTCTCCGGGGTGCTCAAGCTGCAAAAGTTACTGACTCTCTTATTTGCTAGTTGCTTTTTGGAAAAATATAGGAAAATATTTGGTGTACCCGGATATTTATCCCGAATAGTCTACCGTGTGAGAGTGAGAGAGCGTAGGCTTAGGAGCCAAAGTATAATTGAAATTATAATTGTCTGGTTTGGGATTTTATGTTAATTCAATTGGGAATTTATCATATATTTATTGGACCTTAATGAAGAACATTATCATGATTGATGAGAACGATGAAGATAATTGTTTCGTATTAGACACCGTTATCTATTATTTAAACATTTTTAGAGGAAAACAGGTGGCACACTGTCATTGGTTGGGACAGCAAGGGATAGGAAACTACAGAATAGGTGATCCGGAGCCGACTCTTAGCGAAATTTGCCGTTGGATCTCTCTTGGTATATTTCACGGGATAAAACCCGACAAATCTAACATTTCTCAAAAATGAATTCCCACGGGAGTATTATACAGTACACTCACTTATGCCATCTATAAATTGTTGGGTGCAATAATCAAAAACAAGGAAAAATCAAATAAGTAAAAGTTATTGATACTTAGGTCCTTTATAATGGAAGTGATCGATTTGATGAAACGGACGAGTTCCCATATCTCCGCAACAGCAACAAGGCAAAACTTTGGAAAAACAGAGTGAGTCATGTATTCAACATGTTGTCCTTAAGACATTAGCGCCCGGCGACACTCAAGAGTGATGTTATAGCTCTCACAGGACGGATATCTCTAGGATAAAACACTCTACTACACCTACTACTAACATATGTAGTAGATGCTCAACTTGAGCTTGGCAACTCCGAAAAAACCATAAAGGAAAATCTCGAACACTTGAGAAAATAATATAAAATGTTTTTTCCCTTAGAGATCCCTCTAAATATAGAGCAACCCCTTTCTCATAGATTTTTTACAAAAGTAGTGAATTTGTTTATATAATTGACAAATACAAGTTAAGATGAAAAACTCCCCGATCTGGGACTAAAAGGTTTATATAGTTTTTTTAAAACTACTAAAAATTAGAAACTCCACAATGTGGAACTAATAAATTTCATTCACAAAAGAAAATAATAAATTATAATTTTTTATTAAAACTTTAAAAAAATTATTTTTTATTAATCATTTTCCAACATAAATTTGTACTAAAAGTGCAACAATCGTAATAAAAAAAAATTATCCCGCACATTGGTTGGTTCTTCAAGTTTCCATAAAATCTGGATGTACTCTAAAATGCATGAGCAATTCTAAACAGACCGCTCAAAAAAACAATGTGGTAATTTCTGAGGAATCCAAATTAATTTGATTCCTCTCTCTTATGAAAACTCATCATTAAAATTATAGATATATATAGCCCAAAATACAAAATCTATTGTTAGGATTAGCAATTTTAGATTGATTTTAGATTTTCATATTTTACTCCGGACTAAATTAACCTTTACAATAAAAAAACAGTTATCGAAAACTACGGATAGGTTACGCATTATTCTAGGGGTGAAGACTTTTTAGTCCAGAAGAAAGATAAAGAGACCTAAAATTTCATGAAACATATCATGGGTCCCACACATATCATTTGCATGTCTTCCAGTTCTCCTCCTAACATTATTTTGTTGATTCTACTTGACTTCATCTATCAAACCTTCCTGATCATATTCATACTGCATTCTCGAATGATCTTAACTCAAACACTTTAATGCCTTACAATTACTCGAAGATGGTGCACTGATGATAATAACAATTATCACAACTGGTGATAATATCTGTTTTCACAAATTGCCATAATTAGAAGTTGAAAATTGAGATTATCACTGGTTGTAAACTTGTGAAAACTGGAATTTTCACACGTTTTTTTAGTCAAAACTCAAATTTTCACTGTTTTTTCAAATGAAAAATGGAAATTTCAACCGCTAAAAGTGTAATTCTCACTAATCTCTCTGGACGCTAATAAATGTGAAATTAAATTTTGGAGGGATTAGTATTAATCTCGTTTTATCACAAATTTTGTTGTAAACAAATTAAATAAAGGGAGTTTTTATAAATTAGATAAAGGGAGTTTTTAAAGGGAATTGGTTGAGGAGACAATTTCAACGGAGCTTTTGGGGAGCTTTTGTAGGGGTTAATTTTTATCTCGTTTTATCACAAAAAATTTTAACCAAATTAAGAAAGGTTATATTTGTAAATCAGTTACTATTATACTTAATTATGGGTTTACCATATATAGGATCTTAACGAAGGTTTTTCACCCTTATAAAGCATATTTTGGACAACTAAGGCAAGTCAAAGAGTGGTCCAGATTTCTTTTAGGGAAAACTAAATCTACGGCTGTACAATGATGAGTTTAATTAAATATCAATAATCAATAAATGTTCTATTAGAATTTCATAATAAATGTTTGTTTAGTTAATCAAATAAATATGTTTTCATTAATACAATACATAATCAATTTATCTTATCTAAATCAGTAAACATTAATGATGGTTGTGATGGTGGGTGGGGGTGCTGGATCAACGGTGGGGATAATGGTGGTGGGTGTTGGTTAGAATGGTGGAGTAATGACGTTAATGGTGGTGGTGGTGGTGGTGGAAGAAATAATGATAGTGGGATGAGAAAGATGTACTAAGGTAGATAAATTACTTAGTTACCCTTGGTTAATTTTTTTACTTGATATTACTTTTTTTAAAATTTTAAAATAATACTTTTGTTAATACAGTACACAATAAATTTATGTTATATTGAATCAGTGGATATTAATATTGGTTGTGATGGTGGGCGGGGGTGGTGGATCACCGATGGGGATAGTGGCGGTGGGTGTCGGTGTGAGAGTGGTGGAGTGATGACGTTAACGGTGGTGGTGCTCGAATAAGTAGTGGTAGGAAAAACTAAACCTACGGCTGTAAAATTATCAGTTTAATTAAATTTCAATAATAAATATTCTATTAGTATTTCACAATAAATGTTTGATTAATTAATCAAATAAATATGCTTTCATTAATATAGTACATAATAAATTTATGTTATATTTTTTGCGTATTAATCTAAATTTTCCATTTGGACAAGTTAGGAAAGATAAAGAGCGGCTGAAATTTGTTAGGGAAAAGATATATCAATGGTTGTGGTTGTTTATATCATTATTAATTTCACATAATAGATATTTTACTAATCTCTCATTATAAATGAAATATATTTTATTAAATAAATAATAAATTTGTTAATAATCATACGGATGATTGGGGTGGTCTTTGTGAGTGGTGGTGCATGGAGCCGGTGACGATATTGTTGGTGGTGGAAAATGTAGTGATGATGAGTGGTTCTGGTGATGGTAGTGCAGGTGCTCAGTGTGTTAATGGCAATAATGTTTATTCTATGTCGTTAAGACATAAGTAACATTTATTATGGAAGTAGTGGTTGATTTTCTTAATGTGAAAATATCAAAATAAGATGGTTATTAATACAAAAGAAACTATTATACAGGCTGACCACAGTTTATTCCGAAAAACAACCCCTGAAAAATCCAACGATAATAGGAATAGTAAAGGTTTTCAGTTGGTCTCACTACATGTTACGCCCGGTGATTTTTTCGAGAAAAATATTTAGCTCAACCTAGCAATTCTCAAAAAGAAAACATAATAATTAAAAAACATAGAAAATAATTATCATTTTATATAGAACCAATAGAAAAAATGTCAAAAATTAAAATTGACATAATTTTTTTACTTACTACGGAGGCCGCGCCGTTACGGCACGGGTGAAGTTCTAATAGATATATAAAGATGGACTAGAAAAAAAATTCCACCAAAACAACACTCTCACATGAAGATGGGACCTACCCTTTTTGGGATTTGCAGCGGGCCACTTTTGGTGGGGCCTATTTAAGAGTTTGCGAGACAAGTGTTTTTGTGTTGTTTATTTTGACAGTTCATCCAGAGTTTTTGAAAATGCATATGAAAAATCTAGAAATCTCTGGGAGCCGAGGCATAAGAAAGGAGAGGACTCTCTTTTCCAAAGTAATTTAGGCAGTCTGAACTGCCAAAACAACTCATTATGGGAGCATAGACTGCTCCACTTCAATTGTATAATCCATATGGGATTTTTTTTTTTCTCTACATGAAAAAGAAAGAAGCAACCATTTCTCCACATATATCCTACTAGTACTCCTCTCATGCATCTTAAAAGGGAGAAAAATGTCAACACTATATTTCGTATCTCATAACCGTTTCTCCAAATAAGCCTCATCATCGATATTGTTGCACCAAAGGATCATTAGTACCAAGCGGAATTTCACATCGTAATTGTACCAATGTTTAGATCATGAATTATTGTTGCATCAAAGGATCATGAATTCCCATCCTTTTTGTTTGGTTCCGTACACACTCGATATTTGAAAGTGCAGTTTTCAGGCTTAGTTCATTCATGTCTGGTACTTATGCTTTTCTTCCCCAAGTTTACACATAAAATCTCTATAATCTCTTTAACTTCTGTTCGAGATTTCTTTGAGAATTGAAAAAAAAAATGCACAGAGTAAATATCGAGGTATAAGGAGTTCTGAGATGTTGGTGGAAACTATTTAAAGTACTCGCCAACAAGGACGGACCCTAGAAGTATAAATTTTCTTTTAAGACCCGGGCTAGAAGCTTGGTCGAACAAAAATAAAATAAAATTTAGGCCTGTGGAGTAGCAAGATCATCCGGGCTTTAACCCCCTTTAACCCAGGGGTAAGTCTGTCCCTGCTCGCCAAACAATCATGTTATTTTCTTAAATATGCTTTAGGTGGTTGCAGAAGTTTATTCAATCTCTTAACTGTTTTTAAACATTAAAGATTAAAGATAAATAAATAAATAAAAGTTAATTAGACATGCAGACTACAAGCTAAAAAGATACTCCATCAATAATACAATAATGCCAAGTTAGAGGAGGATAATTGGTGTTGTACTACTTAATCATCATTCTTTGTTTAAGTATTATATTTTTGATGTCCCCTTTTGCTTTATAAAACAGGCTAGACTTTAATACTTCTATAGTACATAACTATTTTTTCTTCCAGGAAAGGCCGTCCGTTCATTTTCTACCTCCCGTCGTAAAGCAGTATTAATTACAAAGTTATGGCATCAAAATTGGAATCAAGCAACACAATTTCTCGGCAAACTCTTATCTCTGGCAGACTTCAATGCCATTATCATTGACGATGTTAAGTGTCTTTATTTTTTCCATGACAGATGTATTTAGGATGGGGAATGCTGGTCATTGGAAATGATAAGACTGCTACATGGGGTTACAGTGTTACCAAATTACACAAGCATAAACAAAACAATTAGCTCTCTCCTTGATTACTGGGTTGGTAACTTTTGTGGTTTATTCCAGTCGTATTAATTAAACTAGCTCTTATACAGTTCAGTAAACCTTTATTGCAGTCAAATATGTCACCATTAGGTTCAGATGTATTTTAAAGTACATATAAGGATTTATAAATCTATGACCCTGAACAAGCATAGTTGGACATTGTCGCACCACATGATTATTAATAATTAACAATGGTACATCATATTTGTAACAAGAGTTCTTGATAACTCCTTGTATGGCTTGCAGTACAAAGTGCATTCCACAGTGGATAACTTAAACAAGAAAGGATGTCAGATTCAAGATTATTTATGTTGTTTCTGTAATACAGAGGAGGAGGATGCTAATCATATCTTATTAAGGTGTCCTTTTGCAAAAAGTGTTTGGCAGCATTTTTGTTTCTCCTTGGAGATACAAAAAGATGGGTTAGAAGAACAATTCAAATCTTGGCATGCTTCCAGATGTAAAAATCTTGCTAACAAGATCTGGTATATTCTTCCTTTTGCAATTATATGGGTATTGCGGAAACTATTATATGGGTATGCGGAAAGAAAGAAATAGAAGGATAATGGCTAAGAAAATTGGCAGAGACAAGGAGATGGTCATCATTGAGATCAAGAGGATTATCTACTATTGGGGAGATCAACATTCTTGGTTTCGTTTCATAAGATTTAGGGATATCTTGATGAACTGGAAAACTGTTTTGGATAATGGTTAATCTGTAACTGCGTCTGACATTTTCTGATTATTCCTCTGGGCTTTTAGGTTCTCAAAGTACCTGTATTGGGCTTCTTTCCTAGATTTCTTTTTCTAATAAAATTTATCGTTTTTGGAAGAAAAAAAATCTAGAGTTCTTGATGGATCGAGAAAAAACCAGCCTAAAAATTATCGTTCTCACACTTTTTGTTTTTAGAGTTACATTTAACGGGGCTAGATGTACTGTTGTTTTGGACACCATTAAAAATCGTCCACACACAAAAAAAGGGATACATTCCCTAAAATTTTGTAAGGGCCTGGTTTGTATGACTGTTTGTGAGAATATTGTTTTAATTTTGTTTAAAAGGGCGGTATGCCCAGAATTTTTGTTCTTTTATTATGTCTCACGGCATTCCGGAACCCATAATTCTCGAAAAGAAACATTTTTAATGTGGACGAAGAATTCATTAAATAATCAAAATTATCGACAACAACTAAATTTATTTACCCAATCAGATCCACGGGATAGACACTATGCCCCTTTTTCTAGTTGGTATGCCCTTAAAGTAACATTTTGAGAAAAGTATTAGCCACTTTGATTATTATGCGCTTATTACAACTAAAATTCTACATGAAGTGAAATATAACTGTAAGCATGAACAACAATTTAGACATGAATTGTTTAAATTTAAAGGTTCAACATAATTTGTTATATTATCAGTTCATAGCCAGGACATGCACATTGGGATACCAGGTTGCAAACCAGGAGGATATAGAACGAGTTCAATGCGCACGCAGCAATGCATCAAAAAACATGTTTGACTGGTTTGTTAAACAAGTACACTGAGATAAATTACAATAATTTTTTTTTGAAGAATTGTTACGTCTAGAGTAACGATATATATATAAATAAGAAAAACTAGCATTTTAGCTAGCTCGATTAAATAAATGGAGGAATTGTTAGTTAGGAGTAGTTGTACACAAGAAAACACTACCTCTTTATTTATAGAGCTAGATTAAAAAATAGATGGAGGTATTGTTATGTAAGAAGTATATGTGTATAAGAAAACACTAGCTCTTTAACTGGCTGTTATGATGTTAAAGAATATGGATATTCGACACAAAACCTGTTTACAATTAGTGGATGAGCTATTTCATATTATTGAGTGTTTATTATAAGGATATAAGCAGCATAGGATTATTATCCTCGATATATACTTTTTTTTTTTGATAATCAAACCATTAGTATTTCATACAAAATAAGAAACGTTTACATGATGGTTTTTAAGAAAAAAAAAAGTACACCATAAGCACAAATACGATAATAGATGCAAAATGAAAATAAATTGCGAAGAGAAAGAGGGATCCACAACGATAGCACCCAAATCTTGTATATATGTAGAGATTGGAGAAGGAATGGTATTCGAAATCATAGTTCGATCATTTTGATTGATTTTCTTCTTAAAAAGAGATACTCCTATGAGAGAGGAGTGATTTGCCAAAAAAAATTATGCGTAGCGAGAAGCCTAGAAACCCTAGATTTATTATTCAGTTGAAGAATAATTAGATCTTTCCTCCGTCAAATCGTTGATGTACTTGTATCCAAGAAACCAAATCACGAACAAATCTATAGAACGAAACACTATCAAAAGTGCAGATAAAATCGCCCTAATAGTGAAGAGAATAATCTCCCTAATAGCGAAGAAAATAATCGCTCTAATAACGAATAGATTTATTCAAAATAATTAAACAACTCCTAAAAACAAACAATCTTTGCTCAGATCTAGCCCCAGAACGACTAGATCTGAGCAAAGGAGGAAGAAAATGATGGATTTTCTAGACTTTTTGGGAATGGGTGAAAGAAGAGACAGAGAGAGAGAAAATGCATATTGCACACCATTATTTTGTTTCCTTTAGTAAACATTCTATATGTGAAAACGCAGTTTTCATGATTATCAGCTAACTTCACATATTATTTTATGTTTTTATTTCCTATCTATATCGTAATCTATCTTCTGAACTGTTGTGATGATTAGAAGCACACAAAACACTTGCAAGTATACAAGGCCAAGATTTGTAATAAAATGATGAGTAGGGGTTTGTCCACAGGGAGAGGAGCATACAAGAAGTCTTCCTAGCTAAGGTGTGTAGTGAGCTAAGGGCAGGTAAAGCAATATGGCATACAGACAAGAACCACAGCAGCAAGGGAAGAAAACAGACAAATTAAATCAGCAAAGAACCAAGGCTTGGAAGCCAAGGGCAAGGTGAGGATTGTGCACTGACTTCAGTGCACAAAAAGCTTCAAAGTGCAAGGAAAAAAAAGCAAGAAAATTAACTGAATTGAAAGCACACAGGACTGAAAATGCAAGTTACTGAGAAGGGATTGGTGGTTAAGCCAAGGCTTAGGATCCACCTTGTGTCCTAATCAAATGACATGTTTCTAGGTTGTGTTTGATCCTATGCATACATCTAGAAATAGAAGAATACCAAATTGCTCACTAGTCTGCCCCTAGCATTGGCTGTCTTTTGACAGTACAGCCAATCACAGGCTCTATGAGCATTGGTATCTCCCATTTGCTCAATCAAAACATAGCAACAGGAGAACTATCCTAGCTTCTAGTCACATGACAGTGCACAAGGCTTCAGCTGAGCCTTGGCCTGATGCTGTTTAGCTCATGCTAAACATGAATAAGGCAATCACATTCATCACATGTAATAATTCAAGCACAACTAGCAACATTTGAGATAACTAAAAACTTCTGCAATGTTCAACTGTTAACTGACAAGCAACTAAAATTGAAATTCATTAAAATTTTGTGACAAATTCTCTACTGGCTAGTCCAGAGAGATATACAGTGTGTTTCACACACTCCCCATAACACTCATTTATACCCAATTACCCATTTAGGGTTTTCCCCCAATTTTCCCCCAAAACAGTGAAATTAGGTGAAATTGATTTACCTACTGTTGATGAGATACTCGTTCCATCTCGTCGACCCACTCTTCTTCTGCTTCTTCTCGTTCCTCTCATGCTCCAATTGTTGCTTTAATCATCACTTATATCCCCAATTTCTCACCTAGGGTTTCAGTGAGCAGAGAGATGAGAAATTGGAGAAATTAGTGATGCTAAAGAGATAGTACGTGATGGTGATGATGGGCTTAGGTAGAATAGAGTTGGGGAGAAGATAGTGGAGTGATTTGGGGTAAGGTGGTGGTGATAGAGACGGACATGGTGGTGGTACGGGTTCTGAAGGAAGAAGAGATGGAGAAGAAAGAAGAAAGGTGCGTTTGGCTGGGTATAGGGTGTTCGGCACTTGGGTGTGAGGCGAGTGTATCGAGTTTGATGATCTGCGACGCTGAGCCGTGGGATAGGGAGATGAAAGATCAATCGGACGGTGAGATGAAGTGAAACTTGTAGCGACCGCTGGATTATATAATACAACAAAATAAACGATGCCAGATGGAGTTAGGTGTTGTAGTGTTAGGCGGAGATATCAAACTTCGATGCACAGCAAGGGAGCGACCGTCGGATGCTTCTGAGAACTGATCTGACGGCTGAAGACGCAAGCGGGTATGGATTTGGGTTTTAGGCTTTTGGGTATAGAATATGGGTTTGGGAAATGAGTTTGGGCTTGGAAAACCTTGAGCCCACTTCTTCTTTAAGAACAACTTTCTTCTTCTTGAGCCCATTTCCATCTTTTTGGACGTGCGCTCCATTCTTTGCGGCTTCCTTGCGTAATTTCTCCCGGATTTTCACTACTTTTCTGCTCTTTTCGCTCCGCAACTCATCCAATCTTTATTTATTACCTAAAAATGCAAAATTAAGTAAGAAAAATATTTATTATTGAAAACAATGAAACTACAGAATATGGGATAAAATGTAGAATTAATGCATAAAAGATGAGTTAAATTGCCAACAAAAAGGGATAAAATATATACAATATTTGGCACTCATCAAATACCCCCAAACCTGAATTTTACTTGTCCTCAAGTAAAACAGAACTAAGGAAATCCTAACTATACCACTGTCGCTGGTCTCTCGAATGCATTTGGCGTATGCACTAAGCCTTTTAAACCACTAAGTGTCCCTAGTGGACGAGTTTAAGTCTCGTGAAGGTTTACCAGAGGTGTGCCTACAAAACCTAAGGACAAAATATAAGCTCATATTCCATCAAATGTGACATGTGCAAAACAGTTAAGCTCACATCAAAATGGAGATGTCAATCTAGCTATCGAAGGCACAATCCTAGCACTGATAACAAATAAGGACATGTGATAAGAGTGTAAAGTGTATCTACACATGTGTAAAGAAAGATCTGAAGTTATGACTACTAATCACCAAGAGATAGTTTCTCAGGCTAAGAACTGAGGTCGAAATCTAGCTAGCTGTCCGGACTTTACGAGAATTGTGAATGAGTTGGAGGTATTTCACAATTACTCGCGTTGTACATCAATGGCATACACCCTCCTTGCTTACAACACAAAAACACAAAAGATAACTATTTACATGACTCTTATTTACATTGACTATTCTCTTTTTATTTTTGGAACAAGAGATGATGGAATTGATAAATACTTGATTTTTTTTTTCTCTCTTTTTTTTTTCTGAATATATACATCGATTTTTTTTTTTTTTTTTTTTTTTTTTTTTTTTTTTTTTGAACAAGGAAACACTTTTGATACAAATACAAAAGGAAACAAAAAATTACATGACACTTTGCAAGAGGTAGCCCTTTTTGATGCACCCAGTTAAATTCGATGGTTGTCTTTCTTAGTGTAACCTCCACCTTCTATCCCAACCAACCAAAGAACAAGCTAGTCAAGTTTCGTTCAGTATTCTAAAGTGATTGGCAATCGTAACTTCCTATCCAACACCTTGAAGATCGAGGCCATACATGTATTGGTAGATCGTGCGCGTGCAAATTTCTTATCACTATGTGAATTGTGCTAGAATCAGGGTGCCTAAATATCTAGACTAAGACTCCTAATAAAAATACATATTTGCACAAGAGTCAACATTTCAAGGTAAATGAGCTCCATTTTTATGATTTTTCATTTTTTAATTTTTTTGAATTTTGATTTTTTAATTTTTTTGGAATTTTTCAATTTTTTCAAAAAAAAGAAGAAGGAGTTTGTTTTTAATTATAGCATAATATCGTGGTATCTACTCTATACCCCCAAACCTAAACTAAACATTGTCCTCAATGTTTCAAAATATGGAAAGAATTAAGATGCAACATATGGAAAGGGACATGCTGAGTAGAGTAAAAGGAGAGAGAATACCCGATTTCGGCGAAAGCAGAATTAAAACTCCGTTATTCAAGGCAAAAATCCAACATATTTCAGCCGAGATCATATTGGATTAGCAAAATATATACAAAAGGAACAAAAGGGTTTTTTTTTAAAATTTTATCTACTGGATTATATACAAAAAAATTCACCATACACTAAAAGTCTAAAGAGTTGAGGATCAACCCAAAAGACGAAGTGTAGACATTTCAACAGCTTCACACATATATAACAGGAAAGAAACGCAAGTGAAACTGTGAAACAAAATGAGCTACCCCCAAACCTGGATTTTACAGAAGATATAATTTTGAAAACAAAATCGCGCAGTTTCGGGGGTTCATCATGCAAAAGGTCTAGCTCGAAATGGACTGTTTTCGGGATGGGCAAAGAAATGCATTCCAACTGTGGCTCTTTAAAAGTGTTATATTTTGAAGCAAAATAGTCCAAGAGGACTTGGGAAGCACACAGTTCCAATCCTAGATTAGGAATTTTCAGAAAAATCGGTTTGACAATATGGGTACAAACCAAATCTAGGTTGGGTGGAAGGCCATCAGATTGTGACTTAGGTAGAAGAATAGGCATATCATTATCAATCAAATCAAAATCTTCTAACTCATCTACACACATGTCACATCATGCTCACAATCATCAATCAAATTGGCAAGATCACAATCAGAATTATCAACATCATCAACAGATTGATTTCGCATCGGCACATCAGGGGAAACATCACATGGAATACTAGAAGAAATATCATGCATTAAGGTCGGGGCAGAGAAGCCTAATGTATTTGAACCCAAAGGTTCCATAACATTTTTAGTATAGACATGTTCTTCTAACATAACATCATAATCATCATCATCATCATGATAGGCATTTTGCAATCTAGGATAATTTTCAATCCTAAGGTCGGAGCTATTACAAGAATAAAACTCTAATTCATGGGGATGATCATATCATGTGGTGTTGTTCCTGTTTCCCTAACGGATTCCCATTGATGGGTTTTCTCTGCAATCTCGGCTAAAAAATTCCATGCATCATCCACAGATTTATCAATAAACTCACCATTACACATAGACTCAACCATGGTTCGAGATTTAAAGTCTAGTCCCTCATAGAGGATGACGACAAGTCTCCACTTCTCAATTCCATGGTGCGGACATTCACTCAACAAATCATTAAAACGTTCAAAATAGTGAAAAACAGTTTCCTCATCCAATTGGACAAAACAATTGATACTTTGACGAATAGCGATGGTCCTATGGTGTGGAAAATTTTTTTGGAAAAATTGATTAGTGAGTTGTTCCCAAGTGGTGATTGATTGTGGTCTCAAACCGTAAAACCATGTTTTGGCCCTTTCTTTTAAAGAAAATGTAAACAAACGCAATTTCAGAGAGTCTTCGGACAAATGATCAGGTTGCATAGTCCGACAAATTTGCTCAAACTCTCTTACATGAGTATAGGGGTTCTCAGAATCGAACCCTCGAAATATAGGAAGTATTTGTATCATGTTTGCATTTATTTTAAAAGGGTTATTGGTTTGAGGTAATACAATACATGATAATGGAATTTGTATTGATGGATACATGTATTCATGGAGAGCACGAGGTTGGCCCATTTTGAAATGACACAAAGCCCACTATTTGGTTTTAATGGGTTTTAAAAATTTGGTTTTTGATGGGATATAAAAGAAAAAGAAGATTTGGTTTAAAAATGGGAGCAAAAAAAAAATTTTTTTTTTTGAATGGGAAAATATTTTTATTTTTATTATTATTTTTTTTTTAAAAAGAAAATAAAATTAAGACAATAAAATTTGGTTTTTGAAATGGGAGCAAGCCCACTGTTTGTCCTCTAATGGAATGGAAGGAAGGCTGCGGCTCAAGAAACACTAAATTTTAATTTTGAAAGTTTAATTTGGCCCAGTTGGTTAAGGCCCGAGGTTTGTTTTAAAACTTTGGTTTCGAGGTCCACTTTTGAGTGGAAGCAAGTCCACAATCAGTTATAAGCTCAGCTGGGTTTAAACCCAGAGTCCAAAATACAAGTCCAATGGAAGAATTTAAACAAGCCCACACAAAATAAATACAAGCCCACAAATTAAACAAACAAGCCCAAAAATAAATTATTACAAACCTAAAATAGAAAAATAAAAAGCCCAAAAAAATTGGGTTAATTATTACAAGCCCACAATTAAAGAAATTTGGAAGCCCACAGGTTGGGTTCTCTCAATGAATGGGTTTAGGCTTACCTTTTTAGCACAGCCCAGCTGCTCTGATATTGTTGCAAAAACCCAGTTGGGCTTTGGTTCTTTTCCTTGGTGGCGTCCCAGCAGAGGAAAGACAGGTTCAGAACAGCAGGTCCAACAACAAATGAAGTGAAGCGGATGCAGATGCAAATGCTATGCAGTGAAATGCAAAATAGCTAAAGAAAAACACAGATAAAACACAGCACCAATCCCCGGCAGCGGCGCCAAAAACTTGTTGTGATGATTAGAAGCACACAAAACACTTGCAAGTATACAAGGCCAAGATTTGTAATAAAATGATGAGTAGGGGTTTGTCCACAGGGAGAGGAGCATACAAGAAGTCTTCCTAGCTAAGGTGTGTAGTGAGCTAAGGGCAGGTAAAGCAATATGGCATACAGACAAGAACCACAGCAGCAAGGGAAGAAAACAGACAAGGTAAATCAGCAAAGAACCAAGGCTTGGAAGCCAAGGGCAAGGTGAGGATTGTGCACTGACTTCAGTGCACAAAAAGCTTCAAAGTGCAAGGAAAAAAAAGCAAGAAAATTAACTGAATTGAAAGCACACAGGACTGAAAATGCAAGTTACTGAGAAGGGATTGGTGGTTAAGCCAAGGCTTAGGATCCACCTTGTGTCCTAATCAAATGACATGTTTCTAGGTTGTGTTTGATCCTATGCATACATCTAGAAATAGAAGAATACCAAATTGCTCACTAGTCTGCCCCTAGCATTGGCTGTCTTTTGACAGTACAGCCAATCACAGGCTCTATGAGCATTGGTATCTCCCATTTGCTCAATCAAAACATAGCAACAGGAGAACTATCCTAGCTTCTAGTCACATGACAGTGCACAAGGCTTCAGCTGAGCCTTGGCCTAATGCTGTTTAGCTCATGCTAAACATGAATAAGGCAATCACATTCATCACATGTAATAATTCAAGCACAACTAGCAACATTTGAGATAACTAAAAACTTCTGCAATGTTCAACTGTTAACTGACAAGCAACTAAAATTGAAATTCATTAAAATTTTGTGACAAATTCTCTACTGGCTAGTCCAGAGAGATATACAGTGTGTTTCACACACTCCCCATAACACTCATTTATACCCAATTACCCATTTAGGGTTTTCCCCCAATTTTCCCCCAAAACAGTGAAATTAGGTGAAATTGATTTACCTACTGTTGATGAGATACTCGCTCCATCTCGTCGACCCACTCTTCTTCTGCTTCTTCTCGTTCCTCTCATGCTCCAATTGTTGCTTTAATCATCACTTATATCCCCAATTTCTCACCTAGGGTTTCAGTGAGCAGAGAGATGAGAAATTGGAGAAATTAGTGATGCTAAAGAGATAGTACGTGATGGTGATGATGGGCTTAGGTAGAATAGAGTTGGGGAGAAGATAGTGGAGTGATTTGGGGTAAGGTGGTGGTGATGGAGACGGACATGGTGGTGGTACGGGTTCTGAAGGAAGAAGAGATGGAGAAGAAAGAAGAAAGGTGTGTTTGGATGGGTATAGGGTGTTCGGCACTTGGGTGTGAGGCGAGTGTATCGAGTTTGATGATCTGCGACGCTGAGCCGTGGGATAGGGAGATGAAAGATCAATCGGACGGTGAGATGAAGTGAAACTTGTAGCGACCGCTGGATTATATAATACAACAAAATCAACGATGCCAGATGGAGTTAGGTGTTGTAGTGTTAGGCGGAGATATCAAACTTCGATGCACAGCAAGGGAGCGACCGTCGGATGCTTCTGAGAACTGATCTGACGGCTGAAGACGCAAGCGGGTATGGATTTGGGTTTTAGGCTTTTGGGTATAGAATATGGGTTTGGGAAATGAGTTTGGGCTTGGAAAACCTTGAGCCCACTTCTTCTTTAAGAACAACTTTCTTCTTCTTGAGCCCATTTCCAGCTTTTTGGACGTGCGCTCCATTCTTTGCGGCTTCCTTGCGTAATTTCTCCCGGCTTTTCACTACTTTTCTGCTCTTTTCGCTCCGCAACTCATCCAATCTTTATTTATTACCTAAAAATGCAAAATTAAGTAAGAAAAATATTTATTCTTGAAAACAATGAAACTACAGAATATGGGATAAAATGTAGAATTAATGCATAAAAGATGAGTTAAATTGCCAACAAAAAGGGATAAAATATATACAATATTTGGCACTCATCATGAACCAATTATAGAATTTTGAAAATTAAAAAGTAAACCTGAAGTTATATCAGGATACATATGCGGGTAATTCGGAGATGTTGGTGGAAACTATTTCAAATACTTAGGTCGAATGATCATGATATTGTCCCAAATATATTTTAGATGAATCCAGCAATAAGTTCATCGTCTAAACTCTTTGTTGTACATTTTTGGTGGAATAAATCTCTGTTGTACATTATTCAACATAGAACAAGCCCGTCAAGTTCAGTTCGTAAAGTGGAATAACTCCCTGCAAATGCTTATATGTTTCATTAAATGAAAATTCATGTTTTTTATTTTCTTATATCTTTTTTTTGGAGGTTAGACATGGTTTCCTATATTTTTTTTCTTCTTTTCTGACTCTATTAAATGAGTGTTTATTAGAGAAACTAAAATCTCTTTGACGAATAGTCGGTAAAACTTATTGTTTCTTCTTCTGTGTTACTTCGGGAAAAAATATTTATTCACTTGGCCTTTTATAAATTTGTACTAAAAATCAAACAATTGAAAAATGGTTTATGTTGCATGTAGTGGGTTAAAGATCATTTTATCCCGCTGGGTGTTCATTCTCGGATTTTTCGTGAGGTCTGGATATACTTCAATATACATATAAGAAAAATTTACTTAGTAGGCATCATTGTTGCAACAGAGGATTGTCAGTGCATTAAAGCCTTCTAGAAAAATATCCAAAAACCAAAAAAAAATAAAAAATAAAAAAATAAACCCACGAAAACCGTGTATTAGAAAAAGGTAGTTAGCTCTAAATTACATGAATGCGGAAATGGTCTCACAAAAAAGATAAAATTTAAACCGACAATCTGCATTGTTCCATTTGATGGCAGATCCTAGTTAGTAAACTCGCGAATGATTCACGAAATTTTTGAAATCATGAATTTTTACGTATCGTTCGCGAACATTTACAACTACGAGCTCCATACGTATATTATATTAGTTCCTCGCATTCGCGAATTATACGAATCCACAAATGATTCGTTAGTTTAGTTCTCCACAGATTCTATGACCATTATGTTTCTTGTGGGCTTACAACTTCCTGAATATATGGCCCAATTTTAAAACCCACGATTGAGGTCGTTTTTTTTAACGAAACGAAATGATAATCACTCTTCATATATGGTTGTACAAGGTTTCTTTTTAAATGTATAAGACCGAACAGTGGTCCCTAAAATTATACCTACGCACGTTGTTAAAAAGCCTTGGGCAACCTTTTGTTGTTGTATAAAAATAAAGATATTAATTACAAGTAAATCACTGTATGAAATAAATACCCTCTACATATGCATGTCACATGCAATATCCTTTTTGTTTAGTTTAGTACACACTCTATCTACATAGGTGTAGTTTTTAGCAATGTTAGTTAGCTTCACTTACATTATATTTTCATCCTTTAATTTATATATAAAATCTCCATTGCAATCGATCTTTAACTTCGGGAACAGATTTCTTTCAAAATTAAGAATATCATGCATGAAATAAAATCAAGCTACATGAAGTTCAGAGATGTTGGTGGAAGCTATTTAAAAATACTTTAGCTGAACAATAATATATTGTCCTAAATATGTTTTAGTTGGTTGTGGATAAAAAATTTGTTATATAATACGCTTTCTGGCCGTTTTTGATAGTATGAATGATTCTAGGTAGCAGTGTGTCGAGGGGTACATAAAGAAACAGTCTCAGAAAAAAAATGAAAATGGCAAAACGGTTTTAACAATCAACATTATTCTACTAGATGGCAGATGAGATTGACCGAGTCTTGTAATGGAGTTTTCCTTGCACAGTTGCACTATATTTGCTTGTCACCACCTTTGTAGTGAAAATTTGATGAATATATATTGTTTTCGTGTAGATTGATATTCTAAACTTACTTTAACATTGAAAATAAACAAATAAATAAAGACTAACGAGACTTGCAGACTAGGTGAGCTAAAAAGATATTCATCAATACGATGCCAAATTGCTTTTTTGTTTTGGGTCAATCTACAAATTTCAATTCATTCAAATCAAAATGGTGATTACGTGTTCGCTTACAAGATTAACAAAAACATCAAAATACATATAAAATATCAAGATAATCAAAACCCTAATACAAATAAGGATATCAACTACAAATAGATCGCGAAGAGAAAGAGTAATAAACCATAGAGATACCCATTTTTTGATTATGTATAAGGGAGAGATGATGGTATATTCCGGAAATAATTCCAACCATTTGATTTGGTTGTATTCTTCTTTGAAAAAAGATACTTCCGGAAGGAAAGAATATTTTATCCATAAACTTGTAGATCGAATCGCTGATGTTTTTGAATCAAGAGTAGCAAGCCAAATTGCTAATGCCCAGTTTAAAGCTAATTGATTAGTGTTGTACCACTTACTTTCTTTAGTATCCCAAGCTTTAATTTCAACAATATTTTTGCCGTCCCCTTTTGCTTTGGCTTTAATACTTTTCTTTTAATTAATATCGTAGGATAGGGCTGTTCATTTTCATTTTCTACCTCTCAACGGAAAGTACTATAAAATAATAAAAATTAAAGGTATCAAAATTGGAAGCAAGCAAGACAATTTCCTGGCCGACTCTTATTAAAAGCAGACTCCCATTATTATTGACGATGTTAGCCGTCTTTTCCGACGGGTTTTGCTCTATAAAAATGTATTTGCAATTAAGGCTGATCAATGGCTGGGGTTGGTGCGGATTTGGTATCAGCAGTGTCCAATATATTAAAATGACGGATATTAAAAGTGCATCCACGTCCAATTCATTACCCAACGGGTAAAATACTCACGGATGAACTGAATGGATGCGGGTGGATTGGTGGACCTCAAAACATAATTACAAAAGACTAATATTAATATTGTGTATAATAAACATAGATAAAAGAATATTAGTGATCATGCATACTGAGTCCATAATATCCTCAACTTTGTCCCTTTCTTTCATAATTACAAAAGACTAATATTAATATTGTGTATAATAAACATAGATAAAAGAATATTAGTGATCATGCATACTGAGTCCATAATATCCTCAACTTTGTCCCTTTCTTTCAATCTATTCCCAGTTATTCATCTGGTATCTAAATATAATTATTTTGCTCACGCTCTAGCTTATCCTTCATATTTTGGTATGACACCCAAACTTCCCTACGGTTTGGCAGAGATGGAGCTAAAGCCGAGCTAGACCTGGCTTAAGCCACCCAAAAATGCCAAAGTTCCCTTTTTTTCCACTACCTATTTAGTGACGAGGCGATCAACGGGCCTAAATTATAGGCTTAAGCCAGTCGTCTACTAAAGGTTAATCCTAAAAGCCCCTTCCGCACTAAATTTCTAGCTCAGTCACTGCATTTTGGTTATCCAACGGATGGGTGATATATCAACCGCGTCCAACTCGTGAAAACGACCGGTTTCAAAAATTCACCTGCACCCGATCCATCTGGAAACGGATTGCGTGTCCACCGGTTAAAATGCGGATTGGATTAGATAAAATCCATGGATGTGGGTGTTTTTGCTTACCCCTGTTTGCAATGAAGAAGTCCGGGCTCGATAAGGGGTTTACAAGATTAGCACTACTTGATCCACTGGATTGATAATCTCTGTAGAATTTGGTAAACCTCTAGGCTGTCGTATTTTTTAGACTAGTTTCTATGGAGTGTCACTGTCCTTTACAACTTACCTTTCACTATGTAAAAATTTTGCACCAGCTCTAGGGAGATTTTACTGTCAGGATAATGACTGCGTTTTGGGATTTTATCCTAAAATGGGACTACATTTGAAACATGTATCAATATACAATTGAAAATTTAAGCAAAATGCAGAATCATAGTTTCAATCAAAGGATTTAAGGATGTGACGGTTCTTTTCCCCTACACTTCCCATGTAAGTCATGTTCGTTAGGATCTGACTCGTATTCGGGTCTGACTCATATTCCGGTCAGATGTCAAATTTTTTGTTTTATTATTTTTCTGATTTATGACTCGAAGTTTTACTCGATTTAGCATCTGACTTAAACCCGGCTCGTTAAGTATATATGTGACTAAAATAAATTTCTTTTCTATGAATTAGTTTCAGATGAGTCAAATACATACGAGTAAGTTGAATCAAAAAAAACAAACTACAAACTAATATAAGGAGATAATATAGCCGATATATTGAAAAACATGCTTAGGGCAAAATGGGTAGCTACAATCATGCAATCCCTCGTACAAACCCCCACCAACGATAACAAACCAAAAGGTAAAAAACAATGAGAGATAATTTTGTCAGGTATGTAAATTGTCAACGTCACAAATCATGGCCATACTGACTAGCCATCCATATGTGCTGTATTTAGGTGAGCAAATGCCGTTTTTTAGCCGGAAAATGTGTCATTTGCCCAAATATTTTTAAAATTTGGTTTAAATGGACGAGTAAAAATTAGTATGGTGAAATGGACACCAAAAAATTAGCAAGGATGAAACTGGATTCATCCTGGTTTAAACGTAAAAAATAGCGAGGATGAAATTGGATGCATCCTGATGTAAATTAAAAATAAAAAAAAGTAATTGAAAATGGGTAGGATGAAACTGTTTACATCGTGACTATTTTTACATTTTTGTCCATTTAAACAGTATCAAAATCTAGATGTCTTTTTCACCCAGAAATTGTTGATTTTATTCTTTTTAACCAATTTTGTGTTTCTCAATTAAAATATACTAAAACGTTTTTATTTTTCCTTCCAAATAAAGGAAGGAATTCCTCTTCACATTATTATTTGACTGTCGGTCTTCTCTAATCATTTTCAGAATTTTTGGAAGATTTGGTAAATACCTTTTTGGAGCCTGTTTTAATTCTATACCCAGTTTTGTTGTTTCTTTAGTTTATATGTGATTTTGACAAAATTTTCTGTTCAATTTGGGGAATTCTGATATGTTTTTTTTACTGGAAACTTAGTATCTCAATCATCTAAGACATGGGGGTTGCTTGATTTTGAGGAATTTCTGCTCAACTTTGTGAATTTAAAATGATAAAGGAAGAAACTTTAATGTCTTTGAAACTTTCTTCAGTTGTTTTTTTGACTTTTTTTGAGAATTTTCTTCAATTTTGTCAATTTGGCAATTTGATCTGGTTTGGGTAGTCTATAATCCGATAAAAAGGTGGCTCTTTTGGCTGGATAATGCATGTTACACGCAATTCCTATTCTTTTTGTTTGCTTCCAATGAATCATTCACTGCACACTTAATTGATATAGGTGAATTGTTTCATGATTATTAGTTCGGTTCACACCTTGCACTAAGTGTTTCTTCCCCAAGTTTATAAAAAATCTCTGTTATTATCTATCTCTAACTTCGTTTGGAAATTTCTTTGAGAATTTGAAAATGTACATGAACTCAAGCGCCTGCGGGGAGTTTGGAGATGTCAGATGTTGGTGGAAACTGTTTAAAATCCTCGATATTATCCTAAATCTCATTTAGGTGGTGAAGAAAGAAATTCATTCAATAAACTCTGTGTTGGCCATTTTTGATGGTATGGACAATATCAAATAGTAGCATGCAGAGGGAGTACACTATTCAACCTACACCAAGCCCTTCGAGACCTTGTTGGTAAATCACGGATCCCAAAAATGGAAAATGTTTAAAGGTTTTGTTACAAGTTTTTTTACGGTCTTTTATCTTTATTTGTTTTCATCATATTATCATCCCTCCTTCTCGTTTTGATTTTTTTCGATAATTACTTAGCGCTGCAAAATTTATTTTTTCCTCTTTATTGGATGCTTTCCGAAAAGGCAAAATATATTACACAATTAAAATACAGTGGAAATGGAGACCATATACGCTGGTCCCGTTGCATGTTTCAGGTGAAATAACAATTTATCCCTCGCATGATGCGCTTCAAAGTACATACAGTAAAACAGTATCTAGTCAGCAAGTATCGTTGTTGGACATTGTTGCACCACTAGATTATGAGTGTGTTAACAATGAATATCATATTGTACAGTGGTGGAGCTGGAAAATAAAGTTGGGTGGCTTGAAAATTAAATAGATTTGTGGGGTGGTTTAAGCCTATGTTTTAGGCATGTTTTCTTTTACCGAACTTAAAACCGTGGTAAAATGAGCTTTTCTAAACTTTGGGCCAGCCCAAGTCACTAGGTAGTTCCGCCACTCGTATGTAACCAGTCGTACTAGACAAGAGCTTAGTTTGGTATTGCTACGGTTTTTATAAAAGCACTTTTCTGTTATGCATTGTTGTGCTTTGCTGTGAGAAAAAATCAGTTAGACGTTTGGTAAAATATTAATTAAGGTTAAAGCTGATTAAAAAAACAATTAAAATGTGCTTGATAATATATCAGATTCAACCATTGATGTTGTGGCGAATGACAAAAACAAACATATCTCTGAAAATATTTTTATTCAATTCTTTTGGGTTTAATAATAAATTAATTTTTTTATTATTAAATATAAATATATAAAATATTAAATTTAATAATTGTCGGTGTTATTGTGATTGTTTAAAAAAATTATTTTACTTAACCACTTTTTAATATAATATATATATATATATATTTAATTTTCAAAAAAACAAACAAACTAACATTAAGTAATTATTTAATATTTATTTTTATTTTATTTTTGACAAATTAAATGAAATGGTATCATAAAATAGTTTGAAAATAAAATATAATGATATCTAAAGAATAAAATATAAAAAATAAAAAATTGATTGTATATGTACTTAAGTGTAATTTTTGTCATTTTACAAAACACAATAGGGACAAAAAAGATAATTCAAACATTAAATTTTGATGGGACCAAAATTTATGTTTTTGTAGTTTTTAAAAGTTCCACCTCCCTAACTTGTAAAAATTGAGGAATTTGGGAAGTGTTTTGGGTTAAGAGCGCCCCCTTCCAAACACCAGAACAAGACAAAACAAATGAAGCCAAACTTGATCCCCTACGTGTCATGTGGGCATCCGTCATCGCTAATAATAATGGATCCCTGTGTTTCTCCATAGGAATCACAGATGAATAGATGGTGAACTCCAAGGTTTAGATGGCGCCACCTAGTGGTGGAAAGGAATGCGGGAAAGGGGTGGGAAACTGTACCAGCTTCGGTTTTGGCGATGAACATTGATCTGCCAGACCAGATCACGTGTTAAATTGATTGAGACTGGTACCACAGGGTTGCACTATATTTGGTTGTCATTATGGTCTCCAATGAATATTATACCGTACTTGCACTAACAAGGCTTAATTAGGGCCCCCAAAAATAATTGGGGGTCTTACCAAATTTATATCCATTCCATTTGTTTTAAGAGTGTTTCAAAATGCAGTGAAAATATTATTTTGCTCTTAATCTATAATAAAATTTAAAAAAAAATTTCACTACCCTTAACCTTAAGCGTCATTTCATTTCCATCTTTTCACAAAAAAAATCGGAGTCTCCTCTCCTCCATTTCATTTCCATCTTCTCTTCCATTAACGACACGAAGAAAAAAAATCAGTTACAGTTAAAGGGTCGTCAACCCGAAAATCCTGAAACCTAACGATTTTTCATATGCATGTAGAAACTATGAAAAATCGTTAGGGTATATGAGGAGGGATATAACGACCCAAATTCTTATTTTTCATTTTTTTCTCCCTGGATTAGAGTTGTTACCGTAATATAGAAACATATGACGATCCTTTGCGAACGACCCTTTTTTAAAAGTTAACGACTCTACGAGGCAAACATACAGCCTCTATGTTACAAAAATTAAAAGTGTCGTCAACTTACGCTAGGGAGTATTCCTAAAAAAAAAAATTGGCTCCACTGTTGCTAACTTGAAGGTCGTTACCAAAGGATTGTGTTTTGAATTAGTCTAAGAAGCTTAACGATTGTGGCCTTACTAACTCATTCATTACTCTAGGAAGCTTAACGATTGTGGCCTTAGTAACTAATTCATGTGGCCTTACTGACTCATTCATTACTCCAGGAAACTTAACGATTGTGTTTTGAATTGGTCTTAAGTAAACGAGTCATCATTTCTAACTTGAGGGTCATTAGCAATTATGATAGAGATCGTCATTTGAAATTTTAGGGTCGTTTATATATAAAAATTTTGGGTGACGATAATTATTAGAGTCGTCAGGATTTATTATATTATCATGACGATTTTTCATAACATGAAAAAGTCGTCAGGATTTATCATATTACCATGATGATTTTTTATAACCTGAAAAAATTATAGGTTTAAATCGTCAATGGTGGTATCAATTCATTAACGACTTTCCATATACCCTATTTTTCCACATTTTAATTCTAAAATCTTGTTAATCTAACCACACTAATTAACTTAATTTAATTAATTGTTAACATTAATCATTTGAGGACAGTTTAGGCATTTAAAAAAGATTGGGATAAGAATTATCCACCAATTACTATTTCATGACCTTTTTGTCATGTAGTTAGAGACCCTTAATTATTTTCCAGAGCCCATATTTGGTTGCCATTATGGTCGTTACCTTTGTCATGCAGTTGGTGCTTCGAATTTCTCCCAATTGATCCATTCACGTCCTTTTTCAAATCCTCCTTTACTTACGTCGTGATCTATGCTTCGAACCCTAAGCTTTAATCTGATGAAGTCTTATGGCTTCATTATAAAATGGAAACTTCCTTTAAGCTAAGTTTCCGTCTTGCTTTACACAAATTTAGTTTCGTTTTTTTGGATGGAGACCTAGTTTTGTAAAGTGTTGAAAGAAGAGCCCAATATTGATTTTTGGGATAGAATACTAGGCTTATTTCCGTATACATCTCTTATTATTAGTTAACTTATATTGTACCGAAGGAATGCTAGACCTGATAAAAGAAAAGTAATTGGTTAGTAATGAGAAGAAAATTCAAGCTTACAACTTTGGTTTTATCCCCATGATTTCGTGTTTAATAAGTGTGTCCAAAATCCATAAGTCGCAAGCCTTAAACAAGATTTAAAGTTTTCTCTGTCGACTTTATCTCCCACATAATCCAAGCCTTTATAAAGAACACAATTGGGGATATGCAAATTAATCGAGATATGAATGAATATTCTCATCCAAAGTCGTATTCCACCTTCAACATTTGGCGACCACATCCGGAGGTTCGTGCCTAGTCCACCATGACGCACCAAAAAAACACTAGCGCATGCCCGTTAGAGAACCAGTTGATCAACCAGCCGCCCAACCTGGAAGGCAAGAGAGTGAGAATTGTATCGAGCCCAATCATACAAGGAAGAACACCAGATGCCGCGCAGGAGAAAGATAAACAGACAGCAGTGGGGGACACACCTTTCACGCGGCCCTCCATGCAGGAGATGCAGAGAAAACTGGACGGCCACGTCCGGAGAGAGCAAGAGATGAGGAAGTTATTGAAAACAACCGAGGCCAAACAAAACACCAAGGAAGCGGCGAAAAACATTAGAGAGGAGGAGAAAGAGCCCATAATCATGTCGCAAGAGGCGATGGCTAAGAAACAACAGTACAAAGTATTTGCTTTATTGCATTTAATGCTGATTAGCTATGTCAAGGATTTGCTTTATTGCGTTTAATGCTAATTAGATATGTCAGCTGCTTCTGTCCCCTCGCAGCTGTCACATCTTTTTAGACTAGGGAATAGCCTCTCATCTTCACCGTCGAGGTAAGCTTCCTCGAGATAAGATAAAGCAGATTAAGAAGAGAGCTGTTGCTTGTCGGGATACTGTGTATCGCTGGGCTACTTCATTACCTTACACACGACCTCCTATACTGTGATGCATGTATAAAGAACGGAAAATGGATCATTTGTCCAAATAATTTTAAAGCATGGTTCAAATGGACGAGTAAAAATTAGTATAAGTAAAATGGACACCAAAAAAATAGCTAGAATGAAACTGGATTCATCCTGACTTAAACTTAAAAAAGAGTATGGATGAAACTGGATGCATCCTAATATAAATTAAAAATAAGAAAAAGTATTTCAAAATGGGTAGGATGAAACTATTTACATCCTGACTATTTTTACATTCTTGTCCATTTAAACAGTATCAAATTTTACAAGTTTTTTTTATCCAGAAATCGTTGATTTTGGTATTTTTAACCAATTTTGTTATAAAGAATTATTGGCATTCACACTTTTCTAGAGTATCAAACTTGTTTCCCAACATGATTACGAAAGAGCAAATCCAAATAGGACCCAAGGGAAACTACAATCAACGAGTTGTACTCGATTATAATGCTAATGAGTTGAGTTTACTTGGCATAATGGGTGGATCATGTACATTTGTGTCTGCTTCGTTCTTTGTTTCATTTCATTTTCGTCGTTGAATATGTATGTGATGTATAAGGAGGACCATTAATGCCTTATCATATTTGTTTTCGTACGAGTACTAAAAGTAATCCATGCCGTAACGGCACTGGGTAACGCTCAAGCAACATTACATACAAGAAGTCTTGGCAGATCGAAGGAAAAATCACACACAAAAACCGCTCCTCACAGCCCACCCATATACGTCTTCCGAGAGGCGGGGTTCACAAAACAAATATGTGAAAGGCGTTTTTTATCTTGTCTGTTTTATCGGTCCGTGGAGAACTACTGCATTACATATAACATCAAGTTCTATTAAAATCGTAATGCTTGTTATTGATTAAGATAGGGATATTTTGATTTTGGGTAACATAAAAGTGACTAAAGTTATGTTTGGGTCACCAAGAAATTTTAATTAGAATTTGGATCACAGGACCGTCGTTGGCCGTATTGACCGTTACTAAAATAATTATCATTTTAATTAATTTGAATTTAGTTAACAGTGTTAGTGACTGTCTGCATGTGACTGACATGTGTACCAAGACCCAGTTTTAATAATAACCCTAAAATCTAAATCGAGAAGCATCCATTTCTTCCCCTTCTCGTCTGTGAGTCTTTTGTTGTTGTCGTAATTGATTCGATGGGCTTCGGTCTGTGTGAATTGGGCAAAGATGATGAATCAGTGAACAAGAAAGAAGGCGATTAGTTGGTTGAGATTGTAAATTAAAGAGGTCGAATTGATGGTGATGAACTGAGGGGAACAATAGGTTCAGGTTTAGGGTTTGATGATTGATCCGAGAAAAAATACAATGGGAAATGAATGGTGAATGAAAGATTTGGAGAAGAAGACTCTGTTGCTGTGAAGAATTAGGGTTTGGTTTGAATTCTATTTGAATATTGATTTGGTTTGAAAATCGATCGTAGATAGATGGTGCTGTTCTCTTGGTGATGATTTCAGGTGGTAGTCGATGTTGATGGGTTTTGATTTGTATTTATTTTGAATCTGAGGAAGAACAAAGAAAATCTAAAAGTTAGCAGTTGTGGTTGCAGAAAGTGGCTAGAGTTTTGGTCATGTTAATTGATATTGCTACACAAACTAAACATAAGAAATTGGGATCAGGTTATTCCCATAACCTCGACATGGAGCAAAAACGGTTTGATGTGCTTACATTTTTCTCGACGCATAACTTCAATTGGGGTCTTGTATTCTGTAATTAGTGGATTTTTATCTCCGGTTTTTATTTTTGGACATTGAAGATGAAGATCCGTTTGGTTTGTGAAGATTTGTTCGGTTTAGTTAGTAAAACTAAGAAATTGTTAAGATCAATTTAGTAATTTCAGCATATAACAGAGTTCTCAAACAGTCAAGGCGGTTAATAATGGTCCAGTAACCCAAACTCTAATTAAAAATTTTGGCCGACCCAAACGCAACTTTGGTCACTTTTCATCCAAAGTCAACATATCTCATTAAGATATTATATCTCCAAAGAATATAGATCATATGTAACATAAAAAATTTACCTTCCGTATGAGTTGGACTGTTGGAGATGAGTGGATGAGTGGAAGAAACGAAACCAAGAATTCAACCAGCAGTGACGGAACTATAATGAGTAGCTTGTGTACTAGGTCAGATCTGTAAGTCCTCGACTCAACTACCTTTATAAAGACGTAAGCACACCAGAAGATGTACGAAAATCTATTATCTCTAGCTACTTGAATCATTTCGAAACATGGAGCTTTTTCCTTGCAATTTGGTTCTACTACTACTTCCTCTTATCTTCCTTCCTCTATACTTCCTCGTCAAATTCAGTCACCACAAACATAACATTCCCCCTGGTCCTCCGAAACTTCCCATCACCGGTAACTTACATCAACTAGGCAAACCTCCTCACCACATTCTACATAAACTCTCGCAAAAATATGGCCCCGTCATGCTTCTACAACTTGGTAGTGTACCCACGGTCGTAATCACATCGGCAGAGGCTGCCGAACAAGTCTTGAAAACATATGATCTTGATTTTTGTACTAGACCTCCTTTTGCTGGTCCGAAACGCCTTACATACAATTACTTAGATATATTGCTTTTGGCCCTTATTGTGAGTATTTGATAGAGATGAGAAAACTATGTTTTCTTCATCTTTTTAGTATGAAAAGGGTGCAATCAGAGACTTGCATCTCAGCCCGGAGAGAAACAAATCCGAACATAAAGATCTCATAGACGTTTTGCTGAAAATCAAGAAGGACGGATCGAGCACTGTTCGTCTCACTAATGACCATATTAAAGCAGTTCTTCTGGTACGTGTAGTAGACTGTAAATGAGTAATTTCAACCTTGTGTGTATAATTTCCACAAACCGGCCAACCCACCTAGACAGTGTCTACAACAGACGACCTAATTATATTAAGCAGCTGTGAATCTATTGATTGTTTACCTCTTTCTTTGCTTCACCATATGGCTGTGACGGAGAAAGTAGAGGTAACAATGAGTTGCGAGTAAAGAAAATTTGCTTTGTTTCGCATTGCATGTTTATAATATTCGAGCTTCTAAATTTCTAATACGAGAAAGCATATTTAGGATGTATTTCTTGCTGGAGTAGACACATCTGCTGTAACTATGAATTGGGCAATGGTAGAACTGGCTAGAAATCCAGACGCAATGAAGAAAGTTCAAGGAGAGATTAGGAACTATGTCGGAACAGCAAAAGGGAAGGTAGAAGAATCAGAGCTTGGTCAATTCTTGTACCTAAA
This sequence comes from Papaver somniferum, assembly GCF_003573695.1. Taxonomy (NCBI): domain Eukaryota; kingdom Viridiplantae; phylum Streptophyta; class Magnoliopsida; order Ranunculales; family Papaveraceae; genus Papaver; species Papaver somniferum. The sequence continues at coordinate 11,469,629 of NW_020620714.1, read as the reverse complement.
AATGGTGGTTAAAGAGACTCTCCGACTACTCCCACCGGGACCATTGTTGCTTCCAAGAGAATGTACAAAGCATCACGTTATCAGCGGATACGATGTATACCCAAACACAAGGATCCTAATAAATGCATGGGCTATCGGGAGGAATCCAGAGTATTGGGACAAGCCAGACCAATTTATCTCAGAGAGGTTTAAAGATTTCTCCATTGATTTTACAGGAGGACAAAATTTTGATTTAGCACCCATATCGATGGAGCTAATCCTGGCCAATCTACCATACTGCTTTAATTGGGAATTGCCGAAAGGCATGAAAATGGAAGACAAAGCATTGAGGAACATCGGGGATAGGTACTCATAAGAAATATCCACTTGCACTAGTTGCCACCAAGTGCATATGATGCTAAGAAACAACAGTACAAAATATTGTAAGAATGCATGGAATTTCCAGTTCTCAATAAAAAATAAATGAATATCTATTTTTAAATAACAGTGTTCTTGTCATTTGCCAGGAGAGACTGCGTGTTCCGTGCTTGGTTTTGTGGACACTCTTTTTAAAGGTTTTTCAAAAGTGTTTCTACATGACTTTGTATTTCTAACTTTGATTTAACTCTAATGCAGAGATGTTAATCAAGAGAGAGTTCTGAAGACCATATATTCCACTTTGGAACAAAATCAAATTCATGCTTTCTCTCCCAGAAGGCCTCAAAGTGTACCTTCGGATGCCTTTTTATTTTCTTCCAAATTCCATTTTCAAGTTAAATAGAATAGAGATGTTGTTAACATTGAGATATCTAGCGATTTTTCCTTCAAAAAACAAATAATAAAAAAAAGATATCTAGCGATTCCTTTTCTTTTCTTTATAAAAATGAAAATTGATAGTAAAACTTGATAAAGAAACCCTGGCGTCACTTGCACATCATTAGGAAAGGAAAGTGGCAAACACGCGAAAAAATGTTAATAATGCAAGCAAACTTCACAGATGCACATCTTACAAACCAACTAGCTCTTTTCCAAGATCTTTCCAAGATACAAGGATATGCCTATGCGGAGTTAAAATTGTATAGAAGGTCACGCCCACTAATTCAGGGCTTCCATAGGCATAATGGGTCTAGATAATGACCTAAATTTCCCTATGGTTCTAACTAATCTCCAGACTGGAGAGTCTGAAAAGTGTGAAATTGACGACGTCTTGTTTAATATCATGCATTAACCAGAGCAGACAAGAAACCGAAGTTTCTATAAGTAACAAAACCTCGCTCGATTCATGACGGTTTCATGAAATGCGAGTTCCATAGTGGTATTCTCAGTTGCCTGGAGAGACCTCATGTTTCGAGTCCGATTTTCTGCGCACTTATTTTAGAGGTTCTTTGAAAATGAGCACTTCTAAAATAAAGAAGTGCTTTACATCAAGCATTTTTGTATGGATTAAAGTGGGTAGTGGAATAACGGTGTGATAGTGAGATGATTCCGAGACAGAATATGTAGATAAAGAAAAACTAGATGGCAAACTTTGTGATTCATGAACCGATATATTGATTGCTTGACTTGAATCCATTTGGGGGACAATTTTATGTTGTGTATATATATATATATAGATATACACAAATGAAGTGGCGGTGGTGATAATGATGGCTTTCAGGCTATGATGCACCGATACTGATATAGGGACACTAATACGGCGATACTGATATGGAGATTCATCACTTTTCAAAAAAGTAGGGATGCGGGATACAGAGGGATACATGTACTTACAAAAATATATATATAATAATAACAATTGATTCTGGTGAAAAAAACACATAAAATAAAATAAAAAAAAATCGATAAACACTCATTGGAATACTAAAAAAAGATAGATAAAAACTATCTAACAGCTCACTCACCCATCAAATATTTAACATACTGCCTTCATCAAATACCACGGTTTCTAGCTCTTGGTTGTTAAGTGAAAGATTTTCCACTTCAAGTTCTCGCACATTGTCAAGTGGATCAAATGCATCTTCACTAATTAATATCTCACATTCCACTTTATCTGATCCTTTCGTAGAAGACTGTTGTGAGTAAACATTAAATTCTCAACATTTTGGGGTTCAATCTTATTTCTCTTAATTGAAAGGATAAAATTATATGTGCTCAAATTTCTCTCTTAACAACACGAGGAACATGGCTTCCCAAGAAGCCTATAAAAGCTAAATTTTTGTAACACTGGATATGAAGCACCATAAACTAACCAACAAGTTTTCTTTCTTTATAGTCAACAGGTTATAAGGTTTAGATATAATTATTTGGTATGTTCATGAGCACAAATATCTCTAAATATTTAGATTTTAATTGTGTAAAAGGATTATAAATAGAATTTGCATATAAAAATATATGTTAAAATTATAGGAAGTATCCCTCTTAGAGTATCGCAGAGATGTCCCAAAATACCCCCTAGCCTTTTTGTAATTAAAAAAATACGATACTTTAAATGGAGTATCTGACATGTATCCCCATGTATCAATCTCCAAGTATGCGATACGGATACGGCGCCGATACAGATATGTCAACAATTTTGAAGTATTCGTGCTTCATGGCTTCGAGGTATGTTACCGTGATTGAGATTATATAGGAAGAGGAAGATAATCTTGGTAGGTGGTGGTTACCCAAAATAAAAATTAAAAAAATGGTAAGAGAATTGCATTCAATAGAAACTAAGTGAGCCTTACAACCATGAAGAAGGCTCTCCTCGTAACATCATTATACAAACTATTACACAATATAGTGATACTATGTTGATGATGGTGTACTGTTCCACACACGATTTCATGGTGAGCTTTCGCGGCTAATACATGAATGGAAAATTACTGCTAAACCACTCGCAGGTTAGAATGGCTTGGGTGTGCAACACTACAAAAAGGAAAAAGGGGAAAAAGAAAAAAAAAACCATTCTAGTTCTAGAATTTATATTAGTAAAACCTGTTTGGGGCACATTTATCAAGAATTTGGACCCTAAATTCATACTCCATAATTTACGGTATGAATTCCCATTCATCAAGAGATCAAGACATATATTCACCACACCACAAAGACATATATTCACCACACCACGGCAGTAAGAGCTTCTTCTATGGTCATGTGGTCATCTTCATATCAGGTTGTACGGAAAGACATCTTTATTCCCTTCCTATATTCCACCTACCTATTCCGTTCCCTCCAACCTAAACCACATATATGGGATTTGATTCACAGGTTCAGGTGAGTTTCTTTTTATTGTTATCTTTTTTATGTTTTGAAGCAATAATGTGCTTGTCTCTTTTTTGTTATACTTCTATTAATCATTAAACAAATATTTAGTTTACAAAAAAAACTCTCCAATACTCAAGACGCAAAAGTTACCGCTTCTCTGATCTGTTAGTTGTTTTTTTTTAATAATATATTGTACACTCACTTATGCCATCTATAATCGTGCACTAGAAGTTTCCATCCTGTTGCATGTTGTGGCTAAAGAACAATTTATCCCGCACATTGGTTAATTCTTGGATTTTCCGTGAGGTTTGGGTGCACTCTAAAATACATGTGAAAAAAATCTAAAAATCTCTGGGAGGGAAGGCAAAGGAAAGGACTCTTTTCCAAAATAAATTAGGCAGTCTTAAATGTCAAAAACAACTCAGTATCGGAGCATAGACTGCTCCACTACTTTAACTGTACTGATTGTCACGTGTCCATTTTTAGGCCTAAAATTTTTTATGGGACATGACCGAAAATATTTTGTGGTCTAGTGAATTAAGTTCACCCACAAGCACTCAGCCTTGCTCACTTGCATCAAGGTATCCATCTTCCTTCATTCTCAATGTTTTACGCAACAAAAATCATTCTTCTTTTTCTCTAACTCTTTATACTCCCATAAGCATAAGAGGTTTGCCATGCATTAATTTACTTAAGCAAACTCAACAAGAACACCAACGTATAACACAACATGCCATTTTATTGCATTAAGAAAGATTACATCAAACAATCCATCACATGGACTAAATAGGCTATTCACCATCTTTGATGAATTCCAAACTCTCTGTCTCCGATTCAGTGGTTCTTCTCCAATCGAAAAACCCTGAATTTATTGATCTCTAAGTTATTTATACATGCTAGGATCAGGCCACAACTTGTGTGCAACCATTTGCACATTGATGCCACACTTGTACTTGGTGTTTGGGCTTTTCCAAACATGGTTATAAACCCACTTTATAACCGCTCTAAGTCTTCCCTTTGCTCTGGCACGTGTGTGACGCATGTAACCAACTTATAACTGTTCTCATAGGCCAACATTGGGTCGTTCTTCTTCGTGATATGCTCCATTATTGCACTACTTCTCGTCAGGCTATGTTTCATACACTCTTGGATGCTACCAACTAGCATGAATACATGTCAATGTCCCTCCCAACAGTTTGGATAACTTTTGCCTACAAGACATAAGCTTTACTTGCATGATCTCTTTGTCGATCAAATGAATACAATGATGCCTTTGGCATGCTTCACTACTGCACTGGCATTGGCCAGGCCTTAGGACAATGCATAAGTTATCTCATGACTTATCTTGCATCCCTAATCCATTCCTTGAGCTGAGATAACTCTGAATATAGAATATGCAACACTATCGCATAGTGTTTCACATATCAAATATATTTTCTTGTCTCCGCCATGATGGCTCTTCATCGCTCGGACAATGCATCTTCATCTGCTAGGCCACTCACTGCAGTGTTGCGCCATGATGGCGCTAAACTGACTAGGACGGTAACACTAATCCATAAGGGATGTTTTTTTTCTCTATATACATAAAAGAAAAAAATAAATAAAAGACAACCATTTCTCCACATTCGTCTCACTACTACTCATCTCATACATCTTAAAATGAAGAAAGATGTTTGAACACTCTGTTTCGTATTTCATAACCGTTTCTCCGAATAAGCCTTATCATTGACATTGTTTCACCAAATGATATTAGTGTACTAACAAGGGAATTGTAATTTTCCCGTTGTCCCGTTAGACCGTGAATTAGAGTATTAACAAGTATTTGCAATCATTTATAAAGTGTTCGAATATCATAATCAAAAGACAGAAAGCAAACACATTTTGTTTCAAAAAAAAGTTAACCTTTTTTTAACAGATTGAAGTTATTTTAAAATTATTTACCCAAACTAACTTTCAATTTTTCGACTGTAAGGTGAAGTCCAACAGTAACATCTGAATGATATCCAAACTTAGGAAGTAGAACTGTAAAAGTGGACAACATAGGTTAGACATGAATTGTTTAAATTTTCTTGTGACGGCCAAGGTATGATCTTTTGGCACCCAAGAAGCAAATATGAGAGTATATAGAAGGAGTTCGGCTAATATACATGCACTAGATGCCTTACAATGCTGGACTGCTTTGTTAAACAAGTACATAAGATAGAAGCAATGTGAAACTAAAACCCTTCACTATGCATGTCACATGCACTTTTTATTCTTTTCGTATGGCTCGGTACACTCTCAATTCCTATCCTTTTTGTTTGGTTCCGTACACCCTCGATATGTGGAAGTGCAATTTTCATGCTTATTAGTTCAGTTCACTCATGTCCAATATTATGTTTTTTTCCCCTACTTTACATATAAATTCTCTGTTACAATCTCTTTAATTTACGTTTGAGATTTCTTTGAGAATTAAAAAAATAAAAATGCAGGGAATAAATATCGAGGTATTGGGAGTTCTGAGAAGTTGGTGGAAACTGTTTAAAGTATTCGCCAATCAATCATATTATTGTCTTAAATGTGCTTTAAGTGGTCGTAGAAATTAATTTATTAGGTAAACACTCTCTTGATTGTTTTTAATTCTATATACCTTAATATTAAAGATAATTAGACATGCATTGAGGCAGACTACAAGCTAAAAATACATTAGTTTGTAATAAATCTGATAAATTTGCGACAATGCCAAGAATCAAGATATAGGTAAATGGTTAGTGTTGTACTTTAGTCAATCATTATCTGGTGCCCCAAGTTTTTTAGTTTACAATACCATTTTTGATATCCCTTGCTTTGTAAAACATGGTTAAACTTTAATACTTTACATAACTATTTTTTCTTGTAGGAAAGCCCGGCTGTTTGTTTTCTACCTCTCGTCGGAAATCCGTAGTAATTAAAAAGTAATGGCATCACAGTTGGAAGCAAGCAAAGACAATTTCTCGGCAAAGTCTTATTTCTAGCATACTTCCACACCATCATCATTGACAACGTTAAGTGTCTTTATTTTTTCCTTGACAGAATTTACTCTATAAAAAATGTAGTTAGGATGGGTAATATTGGCCATTGTAAAACGATAGGACTGCTACATGCGGTAATAGACTTATTGTGTTACCAAATTAAACAAGTATAAATAAAATAATTAGCTCTCCTTGATTACTGGATTGGTAACTCTCGTGGTTTATTGCAGTCATATTTATTAAACTAGCTCTTATAGGGTTCAGTAAACCTTTATTGCAGTCAACTAGCTCTTATAGTTCAGTAAACCTTTATTGATGTCGTATATGTGGTAGGCCTCAAAGTTATTATATTTAAATGCAAAACATTCCCCGGCAACGGCGCCAAAAACTTGGTAGGCCCGGAGATATGTATAAAATTAAGCGCAATGAAAACGCGGGCCTACAGTAATACCGCAAGTGCACGGTCGTCGGTTGTAGCTCGTGCAAGTACGGGTCGATCCACAGAGATCGGGTGTGTTTTGGAGTGTTCTAACTATTTGGGCTCTAAATTTGCTAATGGGCTTTGAATACCAAAGGGTCTTGAATATCAATGGGCTTTGAATACCCTTAGGAACTGTTGCTTTCACAATAAGAGCAAGATGGGCTTTGATTAACTGTGAAGCAGTTTGGGCTTTGGTCTTTTGAATTGCACTGGGCCTTGGATTCAGTCAAGGATCTGGGCCTTTGGATTAAACCTGGGCTTTTATTTTGGTCTTCTGATGAGCTCAAGTTGTGCTCTGGGCTTTTGGGCTCAATGGGATTGAGCTAACAGTGGACTGTGGGCTGGGCTTTGGAGAGGAAGCAGCAGCAGCAGCAGTGGCAGCTAGGGGTGAACAAGGCAGCACAGCAACAGCAACAAGAACAGCATCCAACTAGAATGCAGTAACAAGAACAAGGAGAACAAGAATTGCTGCCTTGCACAGCAGCAGAAGTGGCAGAGAAGGCAATGCAGCAGCTGCACAAGCAGTGCACAACAGCACAAGGCCAAGAAGAAGGAAAGGCAGTTAACAGGAAAAGAAGTAGCAGCAGGGGAAGAAAACAGTACAATGCAGCAGTGCAATGCAGCAAGGCAAGTGCACAGCAGCAGTGCAAGGCAAGTGAGAAAGAAAAGATGGCAGTGAACAAAACAGTGAAGACAATAAAGAAAACAAGCAGAGAACAATGCAAGAACTAAACAAAGCAAATACTACATAGCAAAGAAAGATAACAAAACAAACCAAGGCCTAAGGCCAAGGGCAGGGATGTGGAGAAGCTAACAGAGCAAAGCTAAGGCATTCTTCTAGAGTGGGAAGAGAACTAGCTTGCTCATTGTCACTAGTGAGCACTAGTTTCTCCCCACTATTCAATCAACACAATGCACCTAAGCATACAAAAGGAATGGCAAGATAATCAGCTTGCTATGAGCACTGATTTCTTCCATTACACAATCAAATCAAAGCTTCAAAGGCTTCTAGCCTAGCATTCCATCACTTCACAGTGCACAAACTTAACACTAAACTAAACATGGCACTAACAGTGACAAATTAAAATTAAACAGGAACACATTAAATAGGAAATTAAAACATGAAATTAAAACATGCATATTAACAGGAAAATAACAATTTTAACAGGAGCACATTTAACAGGAGACAAACAATTTTAACATATGCAGTGAAATTGAGCAGAACACATTAAAGAGAAAAACATTAACATTAACAGGACATGAAAGTCCTGGATGCCGGCTAATCCAAGCATACTTTTACAACACACCCATAGTTCCTATTTATAGTCCACAACACAATTAGGGTTCTACCCATTTTCCCAAAATAACAGTAGGCTAGGGTTTGTGATTACTCACCCAATTTGACACAACCACTCCATTTTGATGTCGACCCATGCTTCTATTTGTTCTCCTGTATCACCTCCATGCATCAATTGCTTCTCTAGCACACGTTAATCCATCAACCCATAACCTAGGGTTTAGGTTAGGTAATAAGTTGATGGGATAAAGGGCTAGAATGATGGGGGGAAGTTTTCAATCACGTGTAGGATGATGACGGAGGTGGTATGGTGGTGGACATGGTGGTACGGCGGAGCGGCAGTGGAGTTGGTGGTGGAGCAGTTGCAGAGGAGAAGGAAGGAAGGAAGAAAGAAAGAAGAGAAGAATGGGTCGAGTTTAGGGTATAGGTATAGGTTGCTAGTGTGTGAGGAGGATCCATCGAGTCTTGATGTTCTGTGACTCTGAGCTGCGAGATGCGAAGATGGTAGGTAGATCGGACGGTGATTCGGAGGCAAGCGAAAAGCGACCGTCGGATGAAGGGATACAACGAAGTTAACGGCTCTAGATGGGGTTAGGTGTTGTAGTGTAAGGCGGAGATATCAAACTTTGATGAACAGCAAAGGAGCGACCGTTGGATTCAACTACCATCTAATCTGAAGGCTTGGAATTTCAGCGCTGTGGTGCTTGGCAGAGACTTCAGATTTTGATGCTCTATGAAGGAGCGACCGTCGGATGCTTCTGAGAACTGATCTGATGGCTGAGAACGGAGGCGTTTTTGTGTGTAGAAAATGAGGTTGTGCGCACCATTCTTCGCGGCTTCCTTGCGTAATTTCTCCCGGCTTTTCACTACTTCTCTGCTCTTTTTGCTCCGCAAGTCATCCAGACTTTATTTATTACCTAAAAATGCAAAATTAATTAATAAAAATATTTATTCTTGAAAACAATGAAAATACAGAATATGGGATAAATGTATAATTAATGCATAAAAGATGAGTTAAATGCCAACAAAAAGGGATAAATATATACAATATTTGGCACTCATCAATATGTTACCATGAGGTCCGGATGTTTACGGATAAAGATTTATAAATCTATGACTATGAAAAAGCATAGTTGGACGTTGTTTCACACTTGCACCACGTGATTATTAATAATTAACAATGGAACATCATATTTTTAAAAAGAGTTCTTGATGGGCCGAGAAAAAAATTTCCTAAAAATTGTCCTAGTCACACTATTCTCAAAAAAGTAACATTTTGATGTGGAATAAAAATTCATTAGTTAATTAAAATTATCACAACAACTGAATCTTCTTTACTCAACTGAATCCATGGGGCAGAAACTATGTCCCTTTTTCAGGTTGATATTCCTTTAAAGTAAAATTTCGAAAAAATATCAGCCATCCATCGGTATGCGCTTATTACAATTGAAATTCTACATGAAGTCGAGTATAACTGTAAAAATGAACAACAAAATAGAAGTGAATTGTTTAAATTTAAAGTTTCATCATAATTTGTTAAGATTATCGGTTCATAGCCAGGACATGCATATTGGGCTACCAGGATGCAAGCCAAGAGGATATATCAGGATTTCAATGCACACGCACCAATACATCAAAAAACATGCTTGACTGGTTTGTTCAACAAGTACGAGAAAAAAATAGATAAATTACAAGGAAAAAAAGAGAGGAAGAATTGTTACTTCTAGAGTAATGATGATATATATAAGAAAAACTAACATTTTCGCTTGCTGGATTAAATAGATAGAGGAATAGTTAGTCAGAAGTAGTTGTACACAAGAAAACACTAGCTCTTAATCTAGAAAACTAAGATTAAAAATAAGATGGAGGTATTATTATGTCAGTAGTATATGTGTATAACAAAACCCTAGCGCTTTAACTAGTTGGAATAATGATAAAGAATATGGATATTCAAACCAAATTCTATTTACAATGGAGGAGATATTTCATATTATATTGAGTGTTTATTATAAGGATATAAGCAGCATGGGATTATTATCCTACATGTCTCATACCATTATCTTGTTTCCTTTGGTACACATTCAATATGTGACAATGCAGTTTTCATGATTATTAGTTAACTTCACATATTATTTTATATTTTTATTTCCCATATATATCATAATCTATCTTTTACATCAATTATATATTTTTGAGAATTAAAAAGGAAAACGTGGAGTTTTATCATGTTACTGATGTGGGAAAATCGGAGATGTTGGTGGAAACTAATTCAAATACTTAGGCTAAACGATCATGATATTGTCCCAAATATGTTTTATGTGGTTTCAGAAATAATTTCATCATCTAAACTCTCTCTTGGACATTGTTGGTGATACGAATGATTTTAGGTAGCAATGTATAGAAGGAGTACATTATTCAACATGTAATAAGCTCGTCAAGTTTAGTTCGTAAAACGGGATAACTTTGTGCAAATGCTTGTAGGTTTCGTTAGAATTTCTTTTCATGTTTCTTATATTCTTATATCTTTTTGGAGGTAGGATGGTTTCCACTATTTGTTGTTCTTTTATGTTCTATTAAATGAGTGTTTATTAGAAAAACTAAAGCATCTTTGATGATTAGTTGGCAAAACTTATTGTTTTTCTTCTTTTTTACTTCGGGAAAATATATTTATACACTTGTGCCTTTTATAAGTTTGTACAGAAAATGGAACAATTGAAATATAATGGTTTATGTTGCATGAAGTGGGTTAAATATCATTTTATTCTGCTGGATATTCATTCTCAGATTTCCCGTGAGGTCTAGATGTACTTCAATATACATATACGAAAAATTTACTTAGTAGGCACGATTGTTGCACCAGAGGATTATCAGTGAATTAAAACCTTCTAGACAAACATCCAAAAAAAAAAAAAACCACGATAACTGACATTCTATATTAGAAAAAAGTAGTTATATATAAATTACATGAATGCGGAAATGGTCTCACGAAAAAGATAAAATTTAAATCGACAATCTAACATTGCTCCGTTTGACGGCAGATGCTGGTTAGTAAATTCGCGAATGATTCACGAATTTTTAACATCATTCGCGAAAGTTTACAACTACGAGCTCAATACATATATTATATGGCTTCCTCACATTATTCGCGAATTAAATAAATCCGCGAATGATTCGTTACTTTAGTTCGCCACAGATTATATGACCTTTATGTTTCATGTGGGCCTACCACCTCCCAATTATATGGCCCAACTTTAAAACCCACGATTAAGATCGTTGTTTTCTTAATTAAACAAAATGATAATCGCTTTTCATATATGGTTGGCCAAGGTTTGTTCTTATATATATAGACAGAACAGTGGTCCCTAGAACTACACATACGCACGCTGTTAATAAGACTTGGGCCACCTTAATCTCGGAAATCGACTTTTCCGATAGGGTGCTCAGTTTTTATTTTTTTGTTGTTGTATACAAATAAAGAAATTAATTACAAGTAAATCAGGATATCAAATCTATACCCTCCATATATGCATGTTACATGCAATGTCCTTTTTGTCTGGTTTAGTACGCACACGATATGCAGAGGTGTAGTTTTTAGCAATATTAGTCTGGTTCACTTACATTATGTTTTTCATCCTTTAGATTATATATAAAATCTCTATTGTAATCCATCTTTAACTTTTGTAAGAGATTTCTTTCAGAATTAAGAAAAACCATGCATGAAGTAAAATCAAGCTACAGGAAGTTCAGAAATGTTGGTGGAAACTGTTTAAAAATACTTAAGTGGGACAATAATATATAATATCCAAAATATGCTTTAGGTGGTTGCGGATAAAAATTCGTTATATAAAACGCTCTTTTGGCCGTTTTTGATGGTATGAATGATTCTAGGTAGCCATGTATCGATTGGGTATATTATTCAACATACAACAAGCCCATCAAACTCAATTGGTAAAGCACAGAAGCTTGCTTCCAATGTTTATAGGTTTCATTAGGATTCCTTTCTTCTATTTTTCATATTTTCGTTTTGTTTTGTTTTGGAGGTTAAGTGGTCGTCTCTGTTGTTGTTCTACTTATTATAAGTGAGTGCTTATTATAAATAAAATCTCTTGGGACATTCGGTTATCTCTCCAAATATTTTTATTTGAAAGTTAAGTATTGTATACAAATTTAGTAAGATTTATCATGCATACTATGTATATATAGTTTTCAATTAAGAAAATAAATCAAATTGCTTGAGAAGACTCTTTCACTTTTGCGATACTAATTCTTCTTTTTTTCTTTTGTAGTTACTTCGAAAAAATTTATTTACATACTGATATTATGCCTTTCATAATTTGTACTGAAAATGCTATGAATGAAATACTGTCGAAACGAAGGCTATTTGTTGCATATAAAAGATTAATGTGGTAATTATATAAATGTCCCTTGTTTTGATGGGCTTCACAAATATCCTTATCATATAATAAATATACTCCTCTCCATCTAGAAGCCCATCAGGGGTCCATTAATTATTTTTTTGTCTCCAAATTTACCCTCCTATCAATGAATGAAATAGTGTGGAAACGAAAGCCATTTGTTACATGTAAAAGATTGATGTGGTAATTTATCTTGTTGAAAGTCATGAGGTCTAGATGTAATTCCATATACTATACCATATCGTAAAGAGGCATTCTAGACAAACATGGAAGAAAAAAGAAATCCACCAAACCTGATACTATCATTAGAAAAAAAAATGTGATTAACCTTTCCGTTTACCTCTCTTTTCTATCTTCTTCCTTTTCTCCTCCCTTCTCAAAAAAAAATAATCCAAGAGTTGTTTTATCTTTCTTGCTCAGATCTGAGCAATGATTTCTTTTTCTTTTCTAGTTTTAGGTAATAGATATCGAATAAGATGTATCTACATCGTTTTTTGTGTCTTTCGACATGTTTCTTCGCCGTTTTGGGGCGATTTTTTTTCGTCGTTGTGGGGCGAGTTCTTCAATTTTTGATGGCTGGTTCGTGGCTTGCTTCTCTCGATTCAATAACATCAACGATTCAACACTCCTTCCTTTCAGAAGCATCTCTTATCTTGGAAGAATACAATCAAATCAAATGGTCGGAATTGTTTCTGGATAGTACAATCATCTTTCCCTTATACATAATCAAAAATTGAGTATCTCTGCGGTTTATCGCTCTTTCTCTTCGCGATCTACTTGTAGTTGATATCCTTATTTGTATTAGGGTTTTGACTATCTTGATGTTTTTTGATGTTTTTGTTAATCTTTTAAGCGAACATGTAATCACTATTTTGATTTGAATGAATTGCAATTTGTTGATTGGCAAAAAAAAATAAAAATTTAACAATCAATATTGTTCCGCTGGATGGCATATTAGATTGATCGAGTCTTGTACTAAAGAGTTGTCTATGCACGGTTGCACCATATATACTTGTCACCACCATTGTAATGAAAATTTGATGAATGTATATTGTTTTCGACCAATTTTAACCGGCAGTGTTATTTGGCTCCCTAATCTCCACCTCTCTATTCTTCTCCCTACAATCTAAATCTCATATTAAGGGAAAAGTGAACCCCAACTGAACCTGAATGCGGATCTCGATATGAATGTGGAGTTTAGATTATAGGGAGGTGGAGAATAGGAAGCCAACTAGCATTTCCATACTTTAACATTAAAAATTAAAATAAATAAAGGCTAATTAGACTCGCATACTAGGGAAGCTAAAAAGGTATCCCATCATCAATACGACGCTAATGCCCAAATTAAGGCTAACTAATTAGTGTTGTACCACTTACTATCGTTCTGGGGTGTCCCAAGCTTTAATATTCAACAATATTTTTGCTGTCCCCTTTTGCTTTGGCTTTAATTTTTGTTTTTTTAGCACATGACATTTCTTTGTGGGAAAAAGGCCATTCATTTTCTTCTGCCTCTCACCGGAAAGCAGTATTAACGTAAAAGTATCAAAACTGGAAGCAAGCAAGGCAATTTGGTGCCTTATTAATAGCAGACTCCCATCATTGTCGACGATGTTAATTAGGTGTCTTTTCTCACGGATTTTGCTATTTGCAACAAGGAAGTCCGGGCTCCACAAGGGGTTCACAAGATTGATAATCTCCGTAGAATTTGGTAAACCTCTATGTTATCGTATTTTTTAGGCTAGTTTCTATCACTGTCCTTTATGACTTAATTTCCACTATGTAAAAGTTTTGATTGCGCGTTTTTGGGTTTTATCTTTAAAATGGGACTACATTTGAAACATGTGCCAATATATAATTAATTCAAGTAAAATGTGGAATTACATCTTGAATCAAAGGATTTAAGGATGTAACAACGCTTTTTTCCTCCACTTTTCGTGTGAATCATGATAGTTTGGGTCTGACTCATGTTCAGGCATTTAATTCAATCCGACTCTAATGTAATTTTTTTTTGATGTATGACTCGAGGTTTGACTCAATTCAATATCTGACTCAAAACTATTTGAGTTGGATATTATTTTATACCCGGCTCGTTAAATATATATTTGACTGGAATAAATTTCTTTTCTATGAATTAGATTCTGATGAGTCAAATCCATACGACTCAGTTTGAATCAGAAAAAATAAACCAACTAAGAGCTAATAGAAGGTGATAATAAAGCCGATATACCCGAAAAACATGCTCATTGACATGCTTAGTGCAAAATGGTGAGCTACAATCATACAAACCCCCACCAACGGTAACAAACCAAAAAGGTAAAAAAACAATGAGAGATAATTTTGTCAGGTATGTAAATTGTCAACGTCACAAATCATGGCCAGTAATATGGAAAAAGTATGTGCTGTATTTAGGTGAGCAAATGCCGTTTCTCAATTAAAAAATTATTAAAACGTTTATTTTTCCTTCCAAATATCAATCTTTCGGGATTGAATGTACCATAATCCAAAATATAAAGGAAGGAATTCTTCTTCACATTATTATTTGACTGTCAGTCTTCCCTAATCATTTTCAGAATTTTTTGGAAGAATTGGTGAGTGTTTTTGCTTACCTTTTGGAGCTTGTTTCAATTCTATACCCTTTTTTGGTTCTTTCTCTAGTTTATATCTGATTTTGAGAATTTTTGTTGTTCGATTTTGGGGATTCTGATAAGGATTTCACTGGTAAGTTTAATAACTCAATCATCTAAGACATGGGGGTTGCTTGATTTTGAGAAATTTCTCTTCAAGTTTTGTGAATTTTAAATGAAAGAGGGAGAAACTTTAATGCCTTTGAAACATTCTTCAGTTGTTTTTTGACTTTTTTGAGAATTTTATTCAAGTTTATCAATTTGATCTGGTTTGGGTAGTCTTTAAATTGATGAAAGGTGGAGTTTTTATTGATATTGGTGGACTTGGTTGATTATTGTGACCTTGGTCTGCTGAATTTTGAAATTTTGATTGGTGTAAATAATTTGTGTTTCAGAAGTGAATTTGTGGAGAAGAAGGTGAAGATGGGAGTAATGTCGAGACGGGTAGTGCCCGTCTGCGGCAACATCTGTTACTTGTGTCCTGCTATGAGAGCTAGATCAAGACAACCTGTTAAACGTTACAAGAAAATTCTATCCAATATCTTCCCAAAGAATCAGGTAAAATTGTTGGTTCTCAGTTTCAAACAGCAATAATTTTGGTTCAGGACCTTGAAATGTAGTACAATTTTGTCGATGAATTTGATGTTACTTAGGTTTCTAGAGCCGAAAAATGTTGACTTGAAGAGAGATAGATAAATTGGTTCATTGGGTTGACGCAGTCCTCAATTTTGTGCTGTTACTGTATTGGTTAAGATCAGTTGGGAGGATTTCGGTTGCTTACTGCTTTCATTTTGTAATTTGGTAGGACGCGGAGTTGAATGATAGGAAAATTGGCAAGCTATGTGAATATGCTTCGAAGAACCCTTTGCGAATCCCCAAGGTATTGCTTACTCTCTCTTTTCAGTAACCGCATCATTTATGGTCTACACTTAGTATATTGTTGGAAAAAAAAATACCTCATTTGTATGGACAGTACTCTCCTAAGATGCCACGCGGTTCAAACGAAAATATTCTACCTATTTACAAACGTCGTTCCAGCGCATCTTTTAGCTTATTTGCTCAGAACTAACTATGTTATGGTGTGTTTATCTCATTTCATTTCTGCAGATTACAGAGTACTTAGAGCAGAGATGTTATAAAGATTTGCGGATTGAGCATTTTGGTTCTGCAAAGGTTGTATTATGCATTTATAGGAAATTGCTATCGTCATGCAAGGATCATATGTAAGTCTAATAGATGCTGTAACTCATTTGTTTGGATGATTTTGGTAAATGGTGCACTTGCATCTTTTAGTTTCTCAGTTAAACAGAAATTACAACTCCTTTGTTTATGATACTTATGAAACCCTTCCAATTCTTGCAGGCCATTATTTGCCAGCAGTTTATTGTCCATTGTACGGATTCTACTGGAGCAAACACGACAAGATGAGATGCGCATTTTAGGGTGCCACACACTTGTTGATTTTATAAATTGCCAGGTACTGTATCACTTTCTACCTCTATGTGGATTGTAATATTTGATTACAAGTGGGTTAGCCAGTCTCGAAGATGAAAGAATGATGAAGTAACACTCTACTAGAAAACTAACTTAAAATTTTGGTGTTAATTAGATAGATAGCACACACATGTTCAATTTAGAAGGCCTCATTCCTAAACTTTGTGAACTGGCTGAAGAACCTGGGGAGGATGAAAGAGCTCTTCGTTTACGCTCAGCTGGATTGCAGGCACTTGCTTTCATGGTAAACTATTTTTTTAGTGCCTCAGTTTCTATCTTCTATTTTCTGCTTTCCAATTTAATCCCCTTGTAGAATTCCAATTGCTTCCATTTGTTCCATGGAACCGTGTATTTCGTGGGACATTTTTTTCTCATTTTCTAACATAATATGCTTGTTTCTAGGTGTGGTTCATGGGTGAATATTCCCATCTCTCAATGGACTTTGACAATGTGAGTTATCCTTCTCTCAAGTATCTCTTCTTATGTTCTGTTTAATTTCACATCGATATATCATCACAATGTTCGATTTCATAAAACATTTTTTGTTTTCATTTGTAAACAGATAATTGCAGTAACATTAGAGAACTATACTGATCTCGAAATGAATCCTGACAATAGCACGCAGCAGCCTCAAAATTCTGAGCCTCATGGCCAATTGGTCGTGCACAAGGCTGGTGGAGCATTACCAGACTCTGTAAATACCAAGCGTGCGTTGGATCCTGCAATGTGAGACCCCCCTTACCAATGTAATGTTTTTTATGTTCTTCATGTCTAACTATATTAACTTTGCTGCTCATGCTGCAAAAGCTCTTCGTTTCGTTTTCTCACTTTTTATTGCGATGTTACCAGGAGCCCCACATACTGGTCTAAGGTTTGTCTACACAATATGGCCGGATTTGCTAAGGAAGCAACTACAGTACGGCGAGTTTTAGAGCCTCTTTTTCGTACTTTTGATTCTGGGAACCACTGGTCTTCCGAGAGTGGGATTGCTTCTTCTGTTTTATCAGATTTGCAATTGCATATGGAGAAGTCAGGTGACAATTGAAGTTCCATTTTCTATCTTATCCTATTCACAAGTTTTCTAAGACTTATAATGTGTAGCCTTTAACTAATACCAGCTTCTTTACATGCAGGGCAAAATACCCATATTTTATTATCTATGCTAGTCAAGCACTTGGATCACAATTCTGTCTCTAAACAACCCTGTATGCAGATTGACATTGTTAACCTTACCACTTTCCTTGCTCAACATGCAAAGGTTCACGCCTCGATTGCAATCCTTAATGCAATAAATGACTTGATCAGACATTTACGTAAATGCATGCAATTATCAATGACACCGTCCCCAGACAAGGATGATACAGATAAGTGGAACATGGATCTTCGTTCTGCGATAGAAGAGTGCCTTGCACAACTCTCAAATAAGGTATTTAACTATTTCTACTTGTTTCTTTTGTTCTCACATCCTGCTTGTGTCCAGGTGTTTGTCGTAAATTTCCATCTTTCAACAGAAAAAAATACCAAAATCTAGTATGTTGTCCTCATCTTGTTATTGAGACCATTTTCGATGAGTAAGGCCAGATAGATTATTAAACTTGTGCAATTCTTATGTTTATTGTCAACGAGTGTCTACTTATTGATTATGAGAATTGATTGTTAATAACCAGGTTGGGGATGTGAGTTCAATTCTCGATATGATGGCATTGATGTTAGAGAAAGTTCCTACTACACCTGAGATGGCCAGAGCAACTATGTCAGCTCTTTACTGCACGGTGCAAATAATATCTACCATCCCTAATTTATCTTATCGCAAACAGGCAAGTTTCATCTCATACCCACATTCCGACATTCGGATCCTTGTTTAGTGAAAATCTTAGATGATTCCATTGCCGGTATAGAAACAAAGTTTTGGAGATCATAATACTGTGTGTTCCTTTTCAGGCTTTCCCTGAAGCTCTGTTTCAGCAGCTGATGTTATGCATGGGCCATCCAGATCCTGAAACACGAGTTGGAGCCCACCGTGTGTTCTCTGCTGTGCTCATGCCTTCACTTAAGTTTCCTTGGTCGGATCCTTGTGGAAAATCTTCACTACCTCTACCAGGTCTCTCTTCTTCAGATGGTCTCTCTGAGAAGGCGATGAACGGTAGATTTGCAGAACATGGACAAATTAGGGATAAACCAGATGTCTATGGAGTTATTAGAGATAACAGAAGCCAAAATTTGGAGGTGGGTATGAAGTTGATGGATGCAGCTCGTAAATGATAAGGGTTTCCTTTTGTCTAGGCTTCATTTATGATAATACATATTCAACCATCTTACTGTTTATTTGCTTTCTCCTTATTTTTCAGGGTTTAAGTTCCCTTCGGTTGAGTAGTCACCAAGTGGATTTTGTGCTTTCGCTGATCTGGGTTCAGGCAGCATCCACAGATAACACTCCTACAAATTTTGAGGCGATGTCTCACACTTTTAACCTTGTTGTTTTGTTCTCCAAGCCCAAGGTGAGATTTCTGCCACATTTACTACGAAAATGTTCATTTCATGTTTGACGAACAAAATTATATTTCTACTGTCTCATTGTTCCTTCATAAGTACGTGTTCATTTGATTCAAGAAATTATCCTGTATGCTCTTTGATAATAAGCTGCTTAATGACTTTCCTGGAACTGTTTCTGGCGATCATGACAGACTTCCAGTCATACGGCTCTAATTCAGTGTTTCCAGCTGGCATTCTCACTTCGAAGCATCTCTCTCGAGCCAGAAGGTAAGTTCAATAGATTCATTTGCAGTCTTTTCTCTCTCTCAACAGTTCAGGAACTAATAATGTGGTTACTTTCAAATATGATTCTTTACAAGATATAGGAGGTTTGAAGGCATCTCGTAGGAGGTCTATCTTTACCTTGGGGTCATCCATGCTTATATTTTCTGCCAAGGCAGCGAATCTTCCAGAACTACTTCCCTGTGTTAAAGAAACTCTCACAGATATAACGGTCGATATTTTACCTTGTTGTTGTGAATTCTTATTCCTTTGCATTACTTTAAATCTAAAAAAAATATTAAAAAAACGATTTGTTCATTCTTTCAATATTGATATTAATTTAAAAAATTATGAGACATAATTACGTAGACAGTTCAAACCTTGATATTAATTTAAAAATTCCATGACAGGTTGATCCTTTCCTTGAGCTGATAGAAGATACTAGGTTGCACGCTGTTTACGTGACTTCAGATAGTGGAAAACCAGCATACGGATCACAGGAAGATGAAATTGAAGCTTTAAAGTCTCTTGCTGCAATTGAAGCGGGTGCGGGTGATATAGAGATGAAAGGAATTGTTATATCCCACTTCACGAAGTACGGAAAATTATCAGAGGTAATTTTAACGTGCTGTGACTTTACGTTATTTATGCACTCAAATCACTCCAATGAATTAATAGTGAGGACACCTCGAAGTGCGGCAAACTGTAATCTGTGGATGAATCACAACTTATTGCGGTTGGCCTCAGAAACAATAAGTAGTACTACTACAGTCTACGAAGTTTACCAACTATTTTTTTCGCTTGCAGGATGAAATATCAGGAATCAAGGAGCAGATTCTTCAGAGGTTTTCACCTGACGATGCATATCCTCTGGGAGCTTCTTTGTTCATGGAGACACCCCGAGCATGTTCTCCGCTTGCAAAAATGGTTTATCAGGCTTTTCATGAGGTTAAAACTCGACTTCTTGTTCAGTTGCTTTTCGTTTTCTCTATCATTTTCTATGGATAACGTGACAAGATTATGCTAATTGGCTAACATCTCTCTCTGTCTCTCCCAGGTCATGCCGGACGCCTTGACAGATGAAGAAGCCTTCCCTGAAGGAGATGAAGATCAATCAGAGCGCAGGTCATCCCTCTCAATCAACACGCTCGACATTATAAGCGTTAACCAATTATTGGACTCGGTATGCTTGCAACCTCCATGTTTAGTTTGTCCTTGACATCAAGAATAATGAGTATGAGCTACTGCCAGCTTTATTCAGCGAGGCCTATATAATACTGCATCTGATTAACCTTGTTTGATAGAGAATTACGTAGTACGGAATCATGATATTGTGATATATACTCATTACTTTATCGCCCAACTTACAGGTTCTGGAAACTGCAAGGCAAGTTTCAAACCATCCTGTTTCCACTACCCCCGTACCTTATGCCGAAATGAAAAATCAATGTGAGGCCCTTGTGACTGGAAAGTATCAGAAGATGTCAGTGCTTAGAAGTTTTAAGAATGGAAAGGAAGTTGTTGGTATTGGCTTTTCCACACGAAATGAAGATAAAGTTTCAGCTTTCTTAGACATGGTATGACATTTCTTGATCGCAGTTTTCAGAATCAAAACGACACTTTATAGTATTATTATCATATGTACATTTCTTTGTTTTCTCATTGCTCTTCTTTTGTCGCATTTCAGATAGCGGATCCTGTGGGGGGTTATCCAAAATCGAAAGATAGTAAGGTTCAGAGTCAAAATCAACTCTTTTATTCAAGTGAGTACATACAGTCCTTTAGGTTACCGCCTTCAAGCCCTTATGACAAATTCTTAAAAGCTGCCGGATGTTAATGAGACTGACCATCTGAATGATCTTTGTGTTCCATTCTTTAATTATTGAGGCTTGCTTATTGTAACATAGTTTTCGTCCCCGGGATCAATTCGTTTGTGATATATATTTAACTGGTATATGTGAAATCCAGAAAATGGAGATGTAGAGAAAGAAATTGGTATGTAAAAAAGGTACAAGCAATGCTAGTGTGATTCTTTTGCATAGGCCATCAATATATTTTATAGCCTTCTGTTTTTCATTTCTCGGCACAAAATATAAAAGATCAAACAGGTTGATTGGTTTAGTTAACAATTTTCATTGATCCTTTTATACTTCTACCTCATTAAAAGCCGAGCTTTCAATTATCTTGAACAAACGTTAATCAGTTCGTACCTTCAGTATAAAAGTCAGCAGGAGCCGGGAGGTCTTCGATTCTTCTCATTATTCTCGACTAGCAAAGATGCACACCGTGAAACATATCTTGAGATATGGAATGTAAGTATGTAACCCGTGTCATCACGCGCTGTCATAAAAATTGTAATTCTGATGAGGGCATCTTGTCGTGGTAGTGGTGGATATGGCGGAAATAGTGCGGAAAATTCTGATTATCCGGATATTGATGATTCCAGACCCAGAGAGAGGTCTTTAAATCTCT
This sequence comes from Papaver somniferum, assembly GCF_003573695.1. Lineage (NCBI taxonomy): Eukaryota > Viridiplantae > Streptophyta > Magnoliopsida > Ranunculales > Papaveraceae > Papaver > Papaver somniferum. The sequence continues at coordinate 11,447,877 of NW_020620714.1, read as the reverse complement.
CTTGCAGCGTAGAGGGAATTATTCTGAAATCGTTGATATTGGTACTAGCCACGAATTGGAGGCATGTGACGGAAATAGCTCAAATGCAGTTTCTTTCTTCCCTCGATAGGCTTTGACGAGCTGGTCTAGCAGTGGGGCTGGCCCAGCTAGCTTGGTCTGCCTAGGTGGTGAGTTCAGTTTTGCCAGTCATTGCTATACTTATACTACCTTCTATTATTTTTTATTTTTTTTGAAGCATGAAATATATTAGATTAAACGGGTACGTAATATCCATAGAGTCTGCTATTACAATAGAACTGATAGGTTGCAGAATTGTATGTTCCCATACTGCTGTCGTGAATCTTCCTACGGAGCAATCATCCGTTGCTCGGTTTGCTAAACCATCTGTCGCTTGATTTACTTCTCTATAGACGTGGCTAACGGTATATTGCTGAATTTATGTGAGCCTTTGTTTGATCTCTGCAACCAGGTCAGATATATGCCAAGGGGGGTCTGTATCTGAGGTTATAAATCTCATTAAATTTTCCGAATCCGTTTCAAAATTGGACTTTTGGCCATCCTCTTTCCGTCGCCGTTTTAGAGGTTATGTGCATGGCCCAGGTCTCCGCTGCAAGTGTTGGGTGATGCCTAGAGGTTGTGATATTGCTAGGATAGTGTTGGTTTCCTCATTTCTACAAATAATACCTGCTCCCGCTATTCCGGGGCTTTCTCTTGATACGCCGTCCGTGTTGATTTTGATCATATCTGATTGAGGCTTGAGCCATCCTACAAAGATGGTTGAAGTTGTTACTATTCTTTGTGCAGGGTTTGCATATGGCTGCATCCCAGGGAACACCGATGGGAGGTGTGTCTTGGCCCAAGAATATTCCTGCTGGAGCTTGATGGCCATTTGCATTGCATTTATCGGATTTTGTTGATGTTGACGATACATCACACCGTTCCTGGTTAACCATAAGGACCAAAAAAAGAAGCATAAGGTTGTGGTTATCGGTGCAGGCATTTTTGTTTGAAGGATTTCGGATATGGTTGTTTGGTGAGTAAGTGAATTGGGTATGCCTTGCGAGGCGACGTGAAGGTTTCTGAGGTGATTTAGTAAGAGGTTCCAATAATCTATAGTTGTTTGACAATGTAGCAGAATGTGACTGGATGTTTCGGGATTAGAACTGCATTAAGGGCATAGGTTGGAGTTGGTGAGATAGATGCGATAAAGTATTTTGAGGGTTGGTAAACCCTCATTAATTGCTTTCCACAAGAGAATATGTACTTTTGGCGGACATGGGAGTGTCCAAAGGAAGTTGGATGGTGGAAGGGGGTTTTTGTGAGTTTGCGCAGAAGCGCTAATGAGGCAGTTGTATCATGAAGCAGTAGTATATTGTTTGCTTTTGGTAAAACACCATATGATCCTATCAGGTTGATTGCTCTGTGGGATGTGTATGTTAATGATTCGTTGAATTATGGGGTGGGGTAGTAGGCTTAATCTTTCATGATCCCAATTTATGGTTGACGGGTCGATGATGTCGGCTACTGATTGTATTGGATAACAAGAAGCTGGGTTAATGGTATTTTCAAATTGTGGTATCCAATTTGCTTGCATAGGGGTGTGCAATCCATCTCCTATTTTGTGGAAGAGATGTTGTTTAAAAAACGGTATGAGAGAGGCCCTTTGCCTCCACTGAGGGCTAGGAGAAGACGGGAGTAGTGGGATGCTTTCGAAAATGGGGGTATGATCAAGGTATTTTGCATTATGTAGTCTGGCTAAGATAGAGTTAGAGTTTTTGTGAATGTGCCAAACTCGTTTCATGAGTAGTGCTTTGTTGTATTCCTTACTACTTTGGATACTGAGCCCTCCTTGTGATTTTGGTTTGTGGAGCTTGTCTTTTCCCAGTAGGTGGAGTTAACTGATTGAAGAATCGTGACCCCAGAAGAAGTTTGTCATGATACGATCCATTTTCTGGTGGATATGAGAAGGAAGTATTTGGGTTTGCATGAGGTGGTTGGCATTAGGGGTTAGTGATGATTTCATGAGTTCGAATCTTCCTGATTGGTTGAGGCATTTGGTCATCCATACTTTTTCCTTGCGTGACGGTCGTTGAAGAAAATGGGAAAATATGTGGCTAGAGGATCTACCATGTTTGAATTGTACTCCTAAATAGATAGAGGGGTTTGATGTTGTTGGCATGTTGAAATCTTGGGTTAACTTATCTACCTGGGGTTGTTCTAGCTTCGGGTGATGTATTAGAGAGGATTTAGAGTCATTGATGTGTTGACCCGCCGAGGTCCCGTAAGCCTGTAGCAGTAGTTTCAGGTGATTGGTTCCTTATGGAGTTGCTTTATATATTATTAAGAGATCATCCGCGTACATAAGATGCGGTGTTGGTGGAGCTTTTTGAGAAATGTGGATCCCCTCTATCTTATTTTGTTCTTAAAGTATTCCCAAATTGGTGGACAATATTTATGCGCAAATAATAAAGATATAGGAAGATAGAGGGTCTCCCTGTCGTATTCCTATGGTTGGAGTGATGTATCCATCCGGTGTGCCATTGATATTGATTGAGTAGGTTACCGTAGTTATGCATAGCACAATATAATCCAAAAAGTTGGATGGGAAGCCTAAGCTGGTAAAAGCATGTTTGATGAATCCCCAGTCCAAGAAGTAATAGGCCTTTTGAATGTCTAGTTTTAGTACTATTTTAGGATCCTTCGTATGGTATGATGTCCTGATATGGTGAAAAACTTCAGCTGCGATAGCTACATTATCATGAATAGATCGTTGAGGTACAAAGGCACTTTGGTATGGGCTTATCAAAAATGGGAGTATAAGTCGTATGCGGTTGACCAAGATCTTTGAGATGATTTTGTAAGCGACATTACATAACCCTATCGGTCTATATTGAGATGGTTTTGAAGGATATTCAATCTTTGGGATTAGAATGATGTTAGTGTGGTTCATGAGAGGGTGAATGTTGAATGACTCAAAGAAACATCAGAGCGTAGCAATAAGTTGTGGTTGAGTTGTTTCCCAGAAAACTTTAAAAAACTTACTGGTGAATCCATCGGGTCCTGGAGCGCGGTCCGATCCTATGGAGAAAAGCGCATGTTTGATCTCCTCAACGGTGACTTCCGCTGTTAGTTTCTCACACCGTCGAGGGTTAACCTTGGTGTTATTTCCTTGAACAGGTTTTCATCAATTACTATATTTGGAGCCGTATACTGGTCTGTGAAGTGTTCAAGCATGATCCTGATAATTATTTTCTTTGTCGTTAATCCAAATATTTTGATGATCCTGAAGTTTTCGTATATTGTTCCAGCTTCTACGAATTGTGGCCTTGATATGGAAGAATGTGGTGTTACGTTCGCATGACTGAAGCCATTGTATTTTAAATCTAGCAATCCAATAAATTCAGGTGTTCAATTCGGAGTTTCTTTTCCTGTTGAATCCAGTTTTCCAATGCAGCTCAAGTTTGCGTAGCACATTGATGTTGGGAAACTTTAATTTTCGCGGTTGACTTTTTGATTAAAGTGGGTAGATGGCCAAAGTTGATCTTATTTTATTCAGTTAGAGTTTCACTGGTTGAGATGAGTTTGAGCTGGAGGTTTAAAGGTGGATCTGAGTCCTATAGTTTATCCCATGACGAGATAAAAACTTGATGAAGTTGAGGGTGAGATAGTCATAGATGCTCAAATTTATAATTCTTACTCCCTTGCCAGTCCAAGGCTTTCATTTGAAGCAGGATAAGAGCATGATCTAAGGTTATTCGTGGTAGGTGTGTGATTCCAGCATGAGGGTTGGCTTTCCTCCAATGTTGATTTGTTACTGCTCTATCAAGTCTTTGTTGGATGTTGTCATGACCTTGTTGGTTGTTTGTCCAGGTGAATGGGTCTCCTATGAATCCTAGATCAATATAGCCCATCTAATCCATTAAATTGATAAACGGTTGCGTTTTTTGCATACGTAACCGGTCTGCCTTTTTTTTCCGATTTGGTCCAATACTTCGTTGAAATCTCCCAATAGCAGCCACGGTGTTGAAGTGCTAGGAAAAATTGTTTGCAAATCTTTCCACGGGTTTTTCCTTGGGTCCGAATATGGTGGGCCATGTATACCCGTGCAAAACCAAGGTTGGGCTAGAGCAGCAGGTGTGACGAGAGCATATAATTTTGGGACTTCAGGATGACTTTGATGTTGACTCATTTTTCCATATAGACATAAGCCCCGCCTGTTAGAGCATTGCTCGGTCGAATTCGCATACGTTGCTATCTCAAGCATGTTTTTCCAGTTTAGTTGCCAAAACTATATGTCTTGATTTCTAGACTACTTATAGATAAGTCTCGGTTTAGGACAATTTAGTGTAGTTGAGCTCCAGCCTCCATGGCGATCATCTTACGAAGACGAATAGCTACTCAAGGAACCAGTGAAACTTCATCCGACTAAAAGGTATGTGGAGACTTGAACTTATCTAACGCTCAAAAGTCGTCTAAGTATGATAGTTTTCATACATACACATTTTTTATTTCGAGCCGAGTTTACTCGCCTATCTTTTTCTCGAAATATGTGTTGGTAAGCTTTCGTTTTAACCACTTTTCATCTTTACCCATGACGAAAGTCATGATGACGTTTCAATCTTGAAAATATCTTTGATGACGATAGTCGTGAATAACGATTGTTATAACATTATAGAAGAATGTTTCAATGATTGAAATGTAGAGTTGAGATTACGTAACCAACTATGGATATAAGCATATATAGTGTGTTCGCACATTAGTGTATAATCCATGTGTCAGAAACCGAGTGTGTGCATATGTGTGCATATGGTATTGGTGAATGAGACGGGTTGGGTACGCGTACTAGCGGAAGTTTTCGAACCGAAAATTTCTGTTGAGTTTGTAAGTTTGCAAACTGATAAATCAGTCACCTTAGGTACGCGTACCCACGGAAGTTTTCGAACCGAAAATTCATGAACTCAAATCTGGTAGCTACGGTACACGTACCCGTACAAGTACCCAAGCTGGTTATATTTCTCAAATCGGAAGTTCATGAACTTAAACAAAAAAATAATAAGGAATGCAATCTTTGCAAACTGTGGCTATATTGTTCATGAATTGATTCAAGTGAATCAAAACGATTTTGTTTCAATTGTGCCTATTCATAAAGACCTAAGCAATTGAACAACTCTTCAACTAGTTCTTATGAGTCATTTGAACTAGTTATGTGAAGAAGATGAATACGGTTAATATAGAAGTACTCATATGGCTAACCATTGGTTAACTATTTGTGAATGAACTAAGTGTGCACGTTTAGGTACGGCTACTCAAACCTAAATGAAATACATTTCATTTGTGTGTGACAAGCTAAATTTCGATCTAACGGTTGAAAGATATTAGCTTGGTTGAATCAGGTTTTTCATCTAGCGGTGAATATTGAATGCTTTGTTACCAAGGTAACTTGGATTGCAAACCCTGATTTGAAAACTATATAAAGGAGTCATCTAGCAACTGAAAAAACTAATCCCCACACCTCCTGTGTGATACTAGTTGGTTTTGCTAGAGTCGATTCTCCTTTAACCTTAGGTTTCTTCTTGAGACCATGTAGGTTAACGACTGAAAAACTTTATTGGGATTGTAAAGCCAGGCGAAACTACTTCTCTTGTAGTTGAGCGATCCGATCTTGTCATTTTCTATCGTACGAGTTCAATTGAATAATTGACTTGAGATTATATCTCCTGTAGGGCAAGATAAAAAAAATAGTTTGTGATTCCGCAATATCTAGTTTCGCTACCATACGATTTAGATTATTGTGATGTGATTGATACTTCTAGGCTGTTCTTCGGGAATATAAGTCCGGGTTATCGATCGGTTCCTGTTCACCTTGATTTTATCAAAAGACGAAACAAAACTTTTAGGTTTATCTGTGGGAGACAGATTTATCTATCATTATAGACTTTTCTGTGTGATACAGATTTGTTTATGAAAGTCTTCGACTTTGGGTCGTAGCAACTCTTGGTTGTGGGTGAGATCAGCTAAGGGAATCAAGTGCGTAGTATCCTGCTGGGATCAGAGACGTAAGGAGCGCAACTGTACCTTGAATCAGTGTAATATTGATTAGCTTTCAACTACAGTCCAGACCGAAGTTAGTTTATAGTAGGCTAGTGTCTGTAGCGGCTTAATACAATATGGTGTTCAATCTGAACTAGGTCCCGGGATTTTTCTGCATTTTCAGTTTCCTCGTTAACAAAATTGCTGGTGTCTGTGTTATTTCTATTCCGCATTATATTTTTTTATATAATTGAAATATCAAAGGTTGTGCGTTTGGATCAGTCAATTAGAATATCCAACCTTTGGTTGTTGATTTAAATTTATTGACGCTTGGATATTGGTCTTTGCTACCATCCAAGTTATCTCTCTAGTATTTGATAAAGATTCGCAGATTTCTATTTGCTTGAGTATAGATCAAATCGAGAGATAGAGATATTAACTCTTTGATATACTTTTATCTGGATTGAGTCTGACTGTGTAGTTGATTCTCTAGAAAGTATATTGGAGTTAGTCCATACAGATTGCTAATCGAAATATTGGGTGAGGTTGTTAGACCCCCACTTTTTTAATTGGTATCAGAGCAGGCAAACATGTTCAAGACCTCAAAAGTCTGTGTTTGTAGCGATCTGACTAGATGGCCAGTAAAATCTCTGAGAAACGCGTCACCAGAAATAAAGACTATGTTTCATCAAAGAGAAAGACTTTCAATCTCGGTTATAGATGAACCTAGTGTTCAAATGAAACAGACCAGTACTGACATGTTTTATCCCGATGAATCTGACTCTGTTGCTCAAGAGGAAACAACTAGAGAGAGTAAAATAATTCTAAATCTTGTTATAATTCAATCTAATAGATTAGAACAGTTGAAAAAACATGTCAATGTTCTTATTGGTGTAGTAAAAGACTGTGGCTCCCGTGAAAAGGATTCTTATAAAGAAAAACCTGAAGTTCGATCAACTCGTATCTTACTTGAGGCAAAACTTAAAAAGAATGCTTTGTACATTGAACATCTCTTAAGTAAAATCTCCATTCAAGGATGTTCAAAAGGGTCCTATACTCCATCTACTTCTACACAAACTGAAAGAGCTCTAGTTTCAAAAGTAACTTCAGATTCTCTTCCCACTCAAACTGATGCACAGGGGATTCACACATCAGTTAGAAGAGAGAAATATCCAAACGATAATGTTAGGTCTGCAATCTCTAGTCACTTATGTTATCATAAAGCGTGCCTCTTTTGTGAATCAAAAGGGCATAAAGTGCAAACGAGGAAACTCAAGTTGAAAAACAAATCGTTGATTCAACTTCAACACACCTTAGATTTGATTCTTAAAGGTGTAACTGACATTCGTATGTCTAAACCAATTGGTTTTATTACACGTCCGGTGTTTCCTACCAGGAAAGTCAGTTCAATGAGTTCCTCAAATGCACAAAAACATAATAGACCTGTTGACAAATATCGTCCAAGAAGAACTCATGTTCTCTCTCCTGTCAGAAATGGAGATAATGATAACCCTGATGTGAAACATGCATCAAGTGAAGAATACAGATATGAGAAGATGGATGACAATCTTAAATTGATTATTGAAGGATATAAAGAAATCATCAACAGGCTGACTGCTCCATCTAGGCAACACTCATCGGGTAAGAATTCTTACTATGTGTCTTATTATGATGATAGTAAGTTTTATTGATAATTTTTCACATCATGACAGCCTTCCTCCAAAGTACAGAAGGAAGAGTTTTAACCAAAAACAATATTTATTTGATGAGCTAAAAGCTCATACTTGTGCTACTTAATCACAAGGTTGGAATCTTCACACAAAAATCCTGGTTGAGAGATATGCTCAGGTATACTTGTTGGCAGTGGTATTTTTGGTTTCTCAAGCTATTTTCTTATCGTCTTTAGCATGAGTATCTTTGCGAAAATGCTTGCACAAGTATTTTTTTTTTTACTGTGATCAGTTTTTTTTTTTCTTTTTGGTTAAACTTGGTGTTACTCTTGTACTCTAAAATTGTTTCTCATATGAGACATTTTTTTTGGGAGTATTTTTGATTTCCTCATGTGCAAAGAGTTTTCTGCAAGGTCGTGTGCGAATGACTCTTGTCCTTCGTTTGTGTCAAGATTGATCTCGTACGGGCTACCCGTGTGTCTGGCACGAATCAATTAAGGAAACCCTAAAAACTCCTTCCCTAAGAAACCTTTAAGTACTCGACCTATTGAGTTATGTAAGTCACGTACGCATACTCTAGGTTTTGGGTTGTCAAAAATGTCTTCTTCTTCATCTCACTATGGTGATTTTGCAAAGGGATTTCTTGAGAAATGTTTCGGTTTCGAATCAAAAGGGAGGAAGAAAAGAACTCTGGTAGAAGATGGTGCACCCAATGCCTCATGCTACTATGCATACTCACATCAAGATTTTGAGTTGGAGGATATGGTTTCTGCTGAAGTGGTTCATGATTTTCTTAAATATTTTGATAAAGCAAAGTTGTAACTTGTTGATACTATGAAGGATCTTGATGTGATTAGAACTGAGTTGAAAAGGGTTACTACTGACCTTGGTCTCATAAAGTCACATGTTAAAGGACTTTTCAATGAGGATATCTTCTCTGAAGATGCAGTTGATGATATGAATCACAAGCTCAAAGGTCTCGAAACCCGTGAAGCTGTCGAACGTGAACTTTGATGCAGCTTACGATCAGTTTTCTGGAAGACATTGTTTTTATTTTTATAGGAAACTTCTTAAGAGAATTTTATTCTTGTTTTTGTTTAAGAAGGATAACTAGAGTTGGAATAGCCATTATTGTGAGTACACATAGCTATGTCCAACGTTTTCATCTTGCAATGTTTTTAGATTTATTTATTTAAATTCTAAAGTGATTGGGAAGATGATGTTTGCAGTATAAATCTTTATGGTTTTATATGTTGCAATATGTTATGGGATATGTGTGTTTGCACCCGTGAACTATTATTGTCCCATACGATATCAAAAGTTATCTCTTTCATATGTCGATATGCATGTATTAATACAAGATCGTTGAACTTTTGACAAATAAAAGTTAAGACTATTATGTCAATTCTTTGATGGAAGATAGGTTAAAATCTTTTGTTTACAAAGATTATGTATATTATATGTCGTTATGCAAATAGTGATGAAGATAGAATGAATCTTTGTATATTCTGCAGTATTGATCTTCCCTGATCCATATTTTATGTATATACTGTGCGTCTCCATAGGTTTTCTAATGTGAGCATTTCCATTTAAACAAATCATATATTCATTTGTGATTAATTTGGTTGTGTATTCCAATTAAATTAATCATGAGTTCTCTTATGATTAGTTTGATTGAGAAATTTTGGATATAAAATCATTACCCTAGGGTTTTTGGTGTCCAAAGAAATCCTTCTTTTCTCGTAAAAGTAAGGTCGCTCTTGTTGTTCTTTCGGATATAACATCAAATGGGGGAGAGCTCTTTTGAACTTGCGCTTAATTTCCATATCTTTGTGGGGAGTGCGGTTGTGGAATACTTGAGGGGTTATCTTGTATCTTTATAAAATCCTTGATGAATGCATTTAGGTTCGGCTTTATGATTGCATCTAAACAAAGTTGATATGTACTTTTCTTTGGTCTTGAAGCATCTCCGTGGAAATTTCTTTAGGATCCCGTTTTCGTACCTTTGCCAATTTTATTGACAAAAAGGGAGAGAATTAATATGTAGTTCACACTACAAATACATATGGTTTACGTGTTTTACGGATCATTATGTAAGGGGGAGTGGTTTTCATGTTGAGATGAAAGTATTGACTAAGGGGGAGTGATACATATTACCATAGTATTGTTGTCGAAGTTGTGATATAAGAACATTGATATTGTGTAATAATACTATGACACTGTATAACAATGATCGAGAGCTTTTGTTTTCTCATTGTTATGGCTACGGATCTTCAACAACTATGATGCTGAATTGAACATCTATGGAATCATGGGAGTCCTACGTTGCTCTTGTCTGGACTTTCTAGAATAGGGTATCCACTTATGAATAGAGGTTAGTACTTGGAAAAGACGAAGTTTTCAAGTAATGTTGAAGCACCAAGGAGATCAATCATGTGGACGAGAAGCTACAAAGTTTTATTTATTTTGTAATCCATATGTATTGATAGTTTTGCCACTAAAATTGACAAAGGGGGAGATTGTTACAGCATTGCTCGGTCGAACTTGCATGCATTGGTATCTCAAGCATGTTTGTCAAGTTTAGTTGTCAAAACTAATGTCTTGATTTCTAGACTACTTATAGCTAAGTCTCGGTTTAGGACAGTTTAGTGTAGTTGAGCTCCAGACTCCATGGCGATCATCTTACGAAGGAGAAGAACTACTCAAGGAACCAGTGGAACTTCATCCGACTAAAAGGTATGTGGAGACTTGAACTTATCTGTCACTCAAAAGTCTATCTATTATATCTCCTACTCTTAAGACAAAGTCGTATAAGTATGATAGTTTTCATACATACACATTTGTTATTTCGAGCCGAGTTTACTCGCCTATATTTTTCTCGAAATATATGTTGGTAAGCTTTCGCTTTAACCACTTTTTATCTTTTCCCGTGACGAAAGTCATGATGACGTTTCAATCTTGAAAATAGCTTTGATGACGATAGTCGTGAATAACGATTGTTATAACATTATAGAAGAATATTTTAGTGATTGAAATGTAGAGTTTATATCATGTAAACAACTATGGATATAAGCATATATAGTGTGTTCGCACATTAGTGTATAAATCCATGTGCCGGAACCAAGTGTATGCATATGTGTGCATACGATATTGGTGAAGGAGACAGGTTGGGTACGCGCACCAGCGGAAGTTTTTGAACCGAAAATTTCTCCTGAGTTTGTAAGTTTGCAAACTGATAAACCAGACACCTTAGGTACGCATACCCGTACGCGTACCCACTGAAGTTTTCGAACCGAAAATTTCTGCTGAGTTTCTAAACTCAAATCTGGTAGCTATGGTACGCGTACCCAAGTTGGTTATATTTCTCAAATCGGAAATTCATGAACTTAAACAATGAATCAATAAGGAATGCAATCTTTGCAAACGGTGGATATATTTTTCATGAATTGATTCAAGTGAATCAAACCGATTTTGTTTCAATTGTGTCTATTCATAAAGACCTGAGCAATTGAAAAACTCTTCAACTAGTTCTTATGAGTCATTTGAACTAGTTATTTTAAGAAGATGAATACGGTTAATATGGAAGTACTCATATGGCTAACCATTTGAACTAGTTAGTTTCGATCTAACGGTTGAAAGATATTAGCTTGGTTAAATCAGGTTTTTCATCTAACGGTGAATATTGAATGCTTTGTTACCAAGGTAACTTGGATTGCAAACCCTGATTTGAAAACTATATAAAGGAGATATATAGCAACTTGAAAAACTAATCCCCACACCTCTTGTGTGATACTACTTGGTTTTGCTAGAGTCGATTCTCCTTTAACCTTAGGTTTCTTCTTCAGACCCTGTAGGTTAACGACTGAAAAACTTCATTGGGATTGTAAAGCCAGACGAAACTACTTCTCTTGTAGTTGAGCAATCTGATTTTGCCATTTTCTATCGTACGAGTTCAATTGAATAATTGACTTGAGATTATATCTCTGATAGGTCAAGATAAAAAAAAATCACAAACATCTTTGTCTCATCGTTTGTGATTCCGCACTATCTAGTTTCGCTACCATATGATTTGGATTATTGTGAGTTCATTAATAATTCTAGGCTGTTCTTCGGGAATATAAGTCTAGGTTATCAATTGTTTCATTCACCTTGATTTTATCAAAATACGGAACAAAACTTTTAAGTTTATTTGTGGGAGACAAATTTATCTATCATTATAGACTTTTCTGTGTGATACAGAGTTGTTTATTAAAGTCTTCGACTTTGGGTCGTAGCAACTCTTGGTTGTCGGTAAGATCAGCTAAGGGAATCAACTGCGTAGTATCCTGCTGGGATCAGAGACGTAAGGAGCACAACTGTACCTTGAATCAGTGTGATATTGATTAGGGTTCAACTACAGTCCAGACCGAAGTTAGTTTGTAGTGAGCTAGAGTCTGTAGCAGCTTAATACAGTGTGGTGTTCAATCTGGACTAGGTACAGGGGTTTTTCTGCATTTGCGATTTCCTCGTTAAAAAAATTTCTGGTGTCTGTGTTATTTCTGTTCCGTATTATATTTTGTTATATAAATGAAATATCACAGGTTGTGCGTTAGGATCAATCAATTATAATATCCAACCTTTGGTTGTTGATTTAAATTGATTGACACTTAGATATTGGTCTTTGGTACCATCCAAGTTATCTCTCTAGTATTTGATAAAGACTCGAATATTTCTATTTGCCTGAGTATAGATCAAATAGAGAGATAGAGATATTAACTCTTTGATATACTTTTATCTAGATTGAGTCTGACTGTACAATTTATCTAGAAAGTATATTAGAGTTAGTCCATACAGATTGCTAATTGAAATATTGGGTGAGGTTGTTAGACCCCCGCTTTTTCACCCCCTTATGCTGATTTTAGGAACTGTGCAGTGATTTGGAAATTGCAGAGTCTGCACAATGCGCAGAATTTGAAAGTCATTGGCCAAAGTTTCAGATAAAATTAATATGGTTGGTTTGTATATTGATCTAATTCCATTAAGGTGCTGAACTGTTGGTGGATGGTTTAAACCTTGACAGTTCCATGCGATAATAGACATATCTTACCAAATGAAATGCTAGGGGGAGAGGTGAATTAGGATGGAGAGAGTTGAGAATTGAAAGGTTGTATAGGGTGATATCGATTATGTTAGATCATGGTCGAACTCGCAAGCATTTCTATCTCAAGCTAGTTTGTCAAATTTAGTTGTCAAAACTATACCTCTTGATTCCTAGTCTACTTATAGCTAAGTCTCGGACTAGGATAGTTAAGTGTAGCTGAGCTCCATACTCCACGAGGATCATCTTACAAAGACGAAGGACTACTCAAGGAACCAGTGGAACTTCATCCGACTAAAAGGTATGTGGAGACTTGAACTTATCTATCACTCAAAAGTCTATCTACTCTATCTCCTATTCTTGAGACAAAGTCATATAAGTATGATATTTTTCATTTATGCACATTTGCTATTTCAATGGGAGTTTAACTCGCCTATATATTTCTCGAAATATGTGTTGGTAAGCTTTCTTTTTAAACATATCATCTTTATCCGTGACGAAAGTCATGATGACATTTCGATCTTGAAAATCGCTTTGATGAAAAATAGTTTGTGAATAACATCTATATAAAATCCTCTAAGAATGTTTCAATGATTGAAATGGAGAGTTGAGATTATGTAACCATCTTTGGATATAAGCATATTTAGTGTGTTCGCACATTAGAGTATAAATCCATAAACCGAGAAACAAGTGTGTGCATACAGAATTGGTGAAGGAGAATTGTTAAGTATGTGCACCCGTACGCATACTGGCGGAAGTTCACGACCGTGAATTTCTGCTGAGTTTGTAGTTTGCAAACTTTGTTAACCAGTCGCCTAAAGCATGCGTACCCGTACGCATACTGGCGGAAGTTTTCCACCCGAAAAATTCTGCTGAGTTTGGAATCTAAAAAACCAACTCATCCGGTTACTTAAGTACGCATACCCGTATGCATACTTAAGTTGGTTATTTTCTCAAATCGGTAGTTCATGAACTTAAACAAATAAATTCTAAGGAATGCAATCTTTGCAAACCGTGACTATATTGTTCATGAATTAATTCAAATGAATCAAACCGATTTTGTTTCAATTGTGTTTATGAATATAGACCTAAGAAATTGAACAACTCTTCAACTAGTTATTTTGAAGTCATTGGAACTAATTATGAGAAAGATGAATACGGTTGATATTAAAGTTCTCATATAGCTAACCATTGGTTACTATTGTTGAACCAATTAAGTGTACACGTTTAGGTACGGCTACTCAAATCTGAATGAAATACATTTCACATATGTGTAACAAGCTAAGCTTTAATCTAATGGTTAAAAGATATTAACTTGAATCTAATCAGGTTTTCATCTAACGGTGAATATTGAATGCTTTGTTACTACGCTAACATTGATTGCAAACCCTGATTTGAAAACTATATAAAGGAGAACTTTAGCAACTGGAAAAACTAATCCCCACACCTCCTGTGTGATACTAGTTGGTTTAGCTAGAGTCGATTCTCCTTTAACCTTAGGTTTCTTCTTGAGACCCTGTAAGTTAACGACTTGGAGACTTCATTGGGATTGTGAAGCCAGACCGAACTACTTCTCTTGTAGTTTAGTGATCTGATCTTACCGTTTCTATCGTAAGAGTACAATCGTAAGATTGGCTTGAGATTTTATATCTCCGATAGACAAGATAAAAAGAAATCACAAACATCTTCGTCTCATCGTTTGTGATTCTGCAATATCTTATTTCGCTACCATACGATTAAGATTATTGTGAGGTGATTGATAATTCTAAGTTGTTTTTCGGGAATATAAGTCTGAGTTATCGATTGGTTCCTGTTCACCTTGATTTCTATCAAAAGACGGAACAAACTCGTAGGTTTATCTGTGGAAGAAAGATTTTATCTATTATCGTAGACTTTTCTGTGTGATATAGATCTGTTTATTAAAGTTTTCAAATTTGGGTCGTAGCATCTCTTGGTTGTGTGTGAGATCAGCTAAGGTAATCAAGTGTGTAGCATCTTGCTGGGATCAGAGACGTAATGAGCGCAAATGTACTTTGAATAAGTGTGAGATTGATTAGGGTTCAACTACAATCCAGACCGAAGTTAGTTTGTAGTAGGCTAGTGTTTGTAGCGACTTAATACAGTATGGCGTTCAATCTGGACTAGGTCCCGGGGTTTTTCTGCATTTGCGGTTTCCTCGTTAACAAAACTTCTGGTGTATGTGTTATTTATATTCCGCATTATATTTTGTTATATAATTGAAATATCACAGTTTGTGTGTTGTATCGATCAATTGTGATATCCAACCTTTGGTTGTTGATTGGAAATTAGTGATCTTTGGATATTGGTCTTTGGTACCATCCAAGTTTATATCTCTTATATTCAATCGGACTCGTAGATTTCTATTTGCTGATTGCAGATTGAATTAGAGATTGAGATATTTAATTCCTTAATAAGAGCAATTGACAGTTTGATAAGGGCATGTATAAAACTTGCAAATTGATGAATCAAATCAAAAAAAGAAGAGACCGTCTGATGATTTTTTTTCTTCTTTTCTTTCTTTCTTCTAAACCAAACAAAAATACTCCAAAAAACGTTAAAAATTAATAAATCCCCTCACTAGTCATCGGAGAAAACCGTTGTATACTACTCCCTCCGTCCCACTCCTAAGTGACCTATTTGATTTTAGATTTTGTCCCAATGATAAGTGACTTATATCACTAAACAATGAGATATTCCGGAATTATCCTTTTAGTTAATTATAAATAATATATGAAATATGTATAATTTGATAGGCATGTTTATATTCGTTACGTAGGTGTTTTAAAATGCTTTTCAATTGTATGAAATTTGTGAACATCCGTGGAGTATTTTGAGAGATAAACCATTTTTAAATTTCACTAATTATTATTCATAAGGGTATAATTGTAAAAAATGATTAAAAATATTATTTTCCTTACTTGCCTTAAAAATTGTGCAAATTTCAAATAGGTCACTTAGGAGTGGGACAGAGGGAGTATATTTTTTTTAGGTAGGTAGCCTCGGAAAATCAACCAACGAGGATAAATTAGAAAAATGGGTCATAAAAATAAAATATGATGAGCCAAACTGGCTCTTCACGAGAAAAAAGACAAATTGGGGTCCACTAAATTACTAATCACCTAAAACTCGAGTTCTTTGAAGGTTTAAGCAAACAAAAATGATTAACTAACCCAAAGTTTACACAACGCATTGCACCGTGTGAGCGAGTGGATGGGACCCACTCCTGTCCCATACCATCCAAATGCTAAGCACGTTCATCTGGGACCGTGCATTCCTATCACGATGCATTCCATTGTAAAAGTCTTCGGTGGGTTTTTCACCGAAAATGTTATTTGACTCCCTCTTTTTCACTTCCCTCCAATCTCAACCACACATCCAAATTTAGATTCACATTCAGGTATTAGTAGAGTTCACCATTCCCCAAATGTGGAGTTTATATTGTAGGGAGATGAATAGGAAGGTAGAAAAGAAGGAGCCAAACAGCACCGCCCGTCTATTACCCCTGTTAAGAAAAACACTTTATCTTTCCATTTTATGCAAATTTATATTTTATTAAATTAACTACTACGTGGCTTCTAAGGCAGGCGACAGAAGCAACATGGACAAGTTCCGAGATGAAACTTTTAAGAAAATCGAAAACTTCTTTTACAATATGAGATAAGACCGACTCCACAAGACTGCAAGCCGATTTGACTCGTCGTCTTCCCCGACTATAACTGAATTTGAAGAAAAAAAAACTAATACTTCTCCTACTTTTTAGAACACTAAGCCGAAATCTTTTTGTTGTTTCTTCACAAACTCTTCATAATTATCGAATCAAAAAGGACAATTCCAAACAGCCAGCAAAATTAACCCATAAGAAACAAAATAAATCCTAACTAGGAAACCAGAAACCCACTTCTAAAATGAAAATAAAAAAGAACGCGTGATTGGATATAAAAACCAATTGGAGGATTGCTTCCTCCAATCAGTAGTGTTTGTTAAGGAGTGATTTTTGGGTATGAAAATACTAAAATACACTTCCCTCGAAATAAAAATCTAAAAACTTAAAATCAAAAAACAAAATCATATCCCCATTTCCATCTTCACTTCTTATAATCTCTTTTAGAGTTAGGGATTTGAAACCCAAATATTCCCCATTCCCTTTTAAATTCTAAATTTTTCACACTCCCTTTCAAAATCTCTTCTTCTTCTCTGCCGGCTCCTCACTTTGAAAACGATTTTTTTTTACATTGGGAAGTGATGAAAACCATGCCGGTAGTGATGAAGGTCATGCCGGAATTGATGAATACCATGCCATAAGTGATGAAGACCATGCCGGTAGTGATGAAGACCATGCCGGAAATAATTTTTTTACATCGCCGGAAGTGATGAAGACCATGCCGGAACTGATGAAAACCATGCCGGCAAACGGTGTCGGCATGCTTGGTAACTAACATTCAATGCCGTAACTAAATGCTGTCATGCTCGATATAAATCTATCAATGCCGGTAGTCAAGTGAAAAAAAATTCAATTCTCTGGATACTTTACATCGTGTGCCAACACAGAAATTTAATCAACATACTATGCCGGAAAACGGTGCCGGCTTGCTCGAGAATTAAGCAACATACCCCTTGGATAAGTTTGGTGCCGGCTTGGACGTGGTATGAATACCATGCCGGCACCGATATTTTTTAGCTGCAAAAATGGTGGATTCAAAGAAAAAAATCAAATTTTCAACCTCTTAGCAACAATTCTCTCTTCACAATCATCCTCCATTTTCATCAAAATAATTTCCCTCTCAAATTTTCTTTCCTTCCTTCTACTCTCACCTCACTCAACCAAACACAAATAATAATACACACTAATCATTTATCAAATAATCTTAAGATTTTACTAATTATTATTAATCACTAATCCTGATTAGTGAGGGGTAGATAAGAAATTACTTAAAATACTTAGATAAGGGGTGACCCTGATTTGATATATGGATCTCGCTTTTGTCCTTTTCCTATATCCCCAATTACTTTTTATATGCCCCAATCGAGCGTTCATAATAAACCGCCTTAACAATCACATCATAAAGGAACCAATCCAACCAAAGAGTAAGGATATACCCATCACAAAAAGACGAAATTAACGAAAAACTTAACTATAAAGAAAGGACAAATAAATCTCATCAGACTCACCGGAAAGAAGAACGATAACTGAATCCATCAATTGCGATAAAAAAAAATATACCCAATACCGAAACCATCACGGCACCCCAGAGGGGGATTTTACTCGTTACTCATCTGTCGGTTTTGTGCTGGTTCTTTGTGGGTGTGAGTACTATCTTGTTTTTTTTTGAAGCATGAAATTTATTAGATTAGACTGAAATTACACGGGATACGTAATATCCATAGAATCTGCTATTACAATAGAATTGATAGATTGCGGATAAAGTAAAAACCGGTTAGTTAATGGGTGGAGCGGTCCGGAAATCATCTTTGAAAATTTTGATTGTTAAAGAGGATTGCTAATAGATCATGTAGGACTATGGAAGACATCCAACCCACAACTAGCCGGGAAAAAAAAATTGTACGCAATACCCATAAACTACCTTGTTTGGTAACCGCGTTAAGTAGTAGCAGCAAAAAAAAAAATATGGTCTTTGTAATTATAAAATAAAAATCTAATACATTGTGAAAGATTTTTGTCTCCAAAAGTGCCTTGTACCCAAAAATTATTTTGAAATCCAAATTCTAGCATGTGACCCAAAATATATCTTCTTATCTAATTTCTATATTGTTGTCGAAAATGTGCATTGTGTAGATCAAATTTTTCCATATGAAGCAAAATTTACTATTGTGGCCTAAAATTTGACTCGTAAGCTAAATACTTATATCTTAATATCCCAACTTTATTATATAATCCAAAATCTGTTTGGAGACCGTAAACTCAAGTCTAGCATGTGATCCCAAAATTCAACAATGATCCAACATCTGCCTTATTAGTTTTAAAGATTCATGCATCATGGCTCGAAAGTTGCCACATCACTAAATTCTACCTAGTGACTCATAATTTATGCTATGTAGAGGTCTTATTTTCACCTTTATTTAGGAGGGTTCATAGATGTATTAAATATAAGACCTCGTAGCTAATGAACAACCTATAATATAAAGACTTAACTCTTAAACTTAACTCAATAAATTACTGAAAGAAACGGAAAAACATAAAGCCAGCAGAACCACTGATTATCAACAACAAAAGCTAAGAGGTAAATTTGTAAAACTAGAAAAAATGTATGCAACACAAGAAGCTATTTCGAAACAACAATCAAGAGACAATTTCATAGAACTAGGAGAAAGAAATACTAAGTACTTTCATACATTAACCTTGAGAAGGAGAAAATGGAACAACGTTGAGAAGGTGGAAGTGGATCTGACTACACCTCTAAAGAGAGGGTTAAACAGCCTCATAGCTTGTGTAATGAATGCTACACCGTGGAACATAATGAGGAATTGTGTGCACAGACTGCATTGGCCCTTAAAGAGAGAAAAATGACTCAAGAAGAATATGAAGAGCACTGTAGAATGCAGAATGGAGAGGGGAGTATTGATGAGAAAAATAAGGATGTTGATGCTGAGTTTGTAATTGTGGACAATATGGAAGAAACTCAACAAGATGGTGAAGATTGTAGAACATCCAAAAGAGCTAGGAATCAACCTATGGAAAATTATGGAAACAACCCTTCTCTTAATCACCCTACCCTTGCTGACCATGCTGGTATCAGTACTGGTAATGATCATACTGGTAACAATAATACTCAAGTTGTCTTTATGGAGGAGTTTGATATGGATGCTCAGGGTGATGATGATGCTAACTCAGAGATGGATACCACACAAAATCAAAGGAGAACTGCATTCAGTGTAAGAAGCTATCCTTATTATCTACTTTCTTTAAATTTCAAGAATTTTAGATATATAGTGTCTCTTAAAGTTTTGCTGAAGTTTTAATATTTTAATCTGCTCTAAACATTACATATATCTTATTGTTTTCCTTAATATGAGGTTACTAGCTTGGAACTGTCAAGGTTTTTCTAGTAAAACCACTAGAGATCATCTTAGGGATTTAATAAGTAGATATGATCCTGACATCATTTTCCTCTCAGAGACCAAACTAGGAATAGATAAAATGAAAAAAACTGGTTAAACCATTTAAGTACCCAAATAATAAACTTATCTCTTCTTTGGGGTTAGCTAGTGGACTAATTCTTTTGTGGAAAGAAGGTTTCCAGTTTAATATTGTGAATGCAGATACTTGGATCATAAACTGTAAAGTTCATGATGATCCTTCCAAGCCTGAATGAATTCTTACATGCATGTATGGATCTTATTATCCTCATAACAAAGAGAAACAATGGTCTTACATTAGAGATATCAGTCAGAATATCACTCAGCCTTGGGTTATCATTGGTGATTTGAATTTGGTGTTCAACAATGAGAATAGAGCTTACTTCTGTAATACTTCTTCTTCCTCAAATCATGTTACTTATTCTTCAAGGGATTCACCTTACATTAAGATGATAAGTGATGCTGGTTTAGAAGATATGGGTTATTCTGGCAGATCTTTTACTTGGTCTAGTAATGTACATGGTACTGGTGTTAGAAGATCAAGGTTAGACAGGGAACTTTGTAATGCTGAGTGGATGCTTCATTTACCCGACTCCAAGATTCTTCATTTACCACAAATTGGTTCAGATCATTGTACAATAATGTTGGACACTACCTCTTCTAAAAGTGATAAGAAAAAGAACTGGAAATATTTCCAATGTTATGAGAGAGATGAATCATTAAAAGATGAAGTTGCTGCTGCATGGGATCATCAAATACACGGGTCTTATGCATTCCAAGTCACAAGAAAACTTCACACAGCTAGAAATTTTATCTCAAAATGGAACAAACACAAGTTTGGTGATATCCAAAGCAACATAAATCTTCTCCATCAACAAGTGGAATCTGTCCAGCAAACACAAAGTGAATTCTGGGGCCAAAAGTCCATAGAAAATATTACTTGGAGATGGATAGAAACACAAAATATCACCATACAAATGCAAACAGAAGAAGAGCAAGGAACAACATTGAAGCTCTGAAAGACAACAATGGCAATTGGTGCTCAAGTAGAGAAGGACTGGAAGTTTTCCTAACTCAGCATTATAGTGCACTCCATAAAACTACTTTTCCAGATAAATATGAAGCCTTATTACAAAATATTCCACAAGTCATAATTGCAGCTGATAATGTGGAGTTAATCAGAGTACCAGAAGATGCTGAAATATGGAAAGCACTTAAAGATATAAAACCATAGAAGGCTCCAGGACCAGATGGGTTTCCACCTGGTTTTTTCCATTCACATTGGGACATTGTGGGCTCTGATGTTATTCAAATGGTAAAGCAATTTTTTCAATCTGGATTTATCCTCAAGGAGATAAACAACACAAATTTCTCTCTCATTCCAAAGACTAAAAACAAGCAACTTCCATCTGATCTGAGACCCTTAGCTCTTTGCAATACTTCTTACAAGATTATTTCAAAAATTCTCTCTGCAAGATTAAAGAAGGTGATGAATAAGATCATTTCTCCCCTACAAGCTGCGTATGTGGCAGGCAGGCAAATTTCAGACAATATACAACTAGCTCAAGAGATAATTCACACAATGAAGAACAAAAAAGAGAGCAAAATTTTTCTTGCACTCAAACTAGATATGTCAAAAGACTTTGACAAGATTCAATGGTCTTTTCTTATGGATGTGATGGAAAGAATAGGTTTTTGTGGAGAATGGTGTCATCTTATCATGCAGTGTATTAGCACCACTAAGATATCCATTATTCTAAATGGAGCTCCATGTGCTGCTTACAAACCTTCAAGAGGCATAAGACAAGGAGATCCTTTCTCTCCATATCTTTTTATTATAGCTATGGAGGTCTTCTCTAGGCAATTACTTATGGATGAACATAACAACAAGATTGAAGGCATAAAAATTGCTCCAGCTGCTCCTCCAATTTCACATATGTTCTTTGCAGATGACTGCCTTCTTTTTACAAGTGCTGACCTTCATAATGTCAATAATTTGGTTCGAATTATTGAGAAGTTTGGAGATGCTTCTGGACAAATGGTAAATTTCACAAAGTCTAGTGTCTATTATAGTTCAAATGTTCCACCAAGATTTTGCAAAATTCTTACTAGGAGATTGAAGGTACCCTATATGAATCCTGCAGAGATGTACCTGGGTATGCCATTGTTAATTGGGAAAAGTAAAAAAAAATGCTTCACACATCTGCTTGATAAGGTAAAGAATAGGTTATCAATCTATAGAGGAAAAACTATGGCACAGTGCAGTAAATATTTAATGATAAATACTGTTACTAATACCATTCCTTCTTATACTATGAGTTGTTTTCAAATTCCAAAAGATATTATAAATAAGTACAATGCTATGCAAAGGGATTTCTGGTGGGGTTTTGAGGAAAAAAAGGGCACTTATATTACCTCATGGAAGGACCTGAACTTGTATAAGGATGTTGGAGGACAAGGTTTCAAAGATTTGGATATCTTGAATAAAGCTCTTCTCATAAGAGCTGCCTGGAGAATTTGTATAAATTCAGATGAAGTATGGTTCAAATGTATGTCAACTAAATACTTCCCCTGGTACCAGTATGTTTCATGCTACAATAAAGAAGGGCTGCTCTTGGGCTTGGAAAGGGTTACATAAGAATATGGATTTCATTAAACAATACAGCTGCTGGAGTGTTGGTGATGGTTCTCATGTTGAAATTTGGTTGGATGTCTGTATTATAGGCATGGATGTACCTCCTACACCAAGACAGGAAGCTGAAGATAATGAAAACTTTGTTTGGGTATGTGAGCTCCTTCTTTCTAATACCAGGGAATGGAATATTGATCTGGTAAACCATCTTTTTGATCAACACACTGCAGATTTGATTCTCAAAATGAGAGTATCAGTTTCTCCAACTGATAAGCTGATCTGGAAACTAAACAAAAATGGGAACTTTACTCTAAAATCTGCTTACAAGAAACTTTTTGAAGACAACTTAGGCTCAAGGAAATTCTCAATATTTATTAAGGGAACTAACATTAAATGGAAGGACTTCTAGAGAATTAACACTTGGCCAAGAGTTAAATATTTCTTTTGGAAATGTTTAAATGATATTCTGCCAACTAGAGTTAGATTACAAAGACAATGTTGGTATATAAATAAGATGTGTGCACTGTGTAATCAACATGAAGAAAGCACAATGCATATCTTTTTCGAGTGTGCTTTTTCAAGGGAAGTATGGATGGAAGGACCAGGAGGTAGTCAAGCTTTGATAGGAAGAGACAGTAATATTGTTGAGGTGTTGGAAGACTGGATTTCACATCCAACTCAACAACAAAGTCAAAATGACTGGCTCAATCTAGGCATGGTGGTTACTTGGAGTATATGGAACGAAAGATGTGAGGTGATCTTTCAGAATAAAAAGGCTAACCCCAAAAGCACAGCTAGGGCAGCTCTTAGCTTTGCGAATTATTTATCCTCCATATCTGACAAAGCAAAAACCTGCAACTAGACTACCTCAGTTATCTCGTCTTCTACAGCAAAATGGAAACCTTATGACAGTCCATATTTGACTGTTAACTGTGATGCTTCTTAAGATGCTAATACGGGACTAACATGTATTGGTGTGATTTTACGTGATTTTGCAGGCAACTGGAAAGGATGTTGTGCAAAACACTATGCAGGAGTAGCAGACTCGGAAAGAGCGGAATGCTTAGCTATCCACGAAGTTGTGGCGTGGTGCAGGGAACTACAAATCTCACACGCAATGTTTGAGACAGTCTTGAAGAATATTGAAAGCTTCATCAACACTGCATCACCAAGTTATTTCCAAATTGGAAGTGTCATTTTATTCCTATAAAGTGTAATAAACCTGCAGATGAACTGGCAAAGTTCAGCATGAGGTCTAGTGTAACTCGGGAATGGCTTAACAGCCCCCCTGAAGTAGTCGAAAGTTTGCTCATGTCAGACATTATTTCACCCAACAGTTAATAAAATCTCTTAATATCTGCATCAAAAAAAAATATTAAAAGGAGATTCAATGACATAGTTAAAATGACATTTAATTTGGTTAACATTTTAGCACCATTTTTTATTGTAAAACTCAAACGGTAATGAATTTACTGCTGAATTTTGTATGACATAATCCTTTTATACATATCCACCTTTCTACTAAAAATGGGCACATTCCAAGATATGGAAACTCACCATTTATAAATTTTAATTTCAACAGCTAATCATCAACAATTGAAATTAGAAATGGTAGATGGTACCTTTATACATTTCTGAAAGCAGCCGTTTTGGCATGAAGGTAGATCTTTATAAAAGGAATATGCCTTAAAAAGATTAGCTTCAAATTTATTCTCATTTCAATTTTACAAGAAAATGGCACTGAAATGACAACCAATATATGATTATAACCATGTCATTGGATCATGACGACACTATATTTAAATAATAATTGCAAAGTTTTTGTTCATGTGCAGACCACAAACCACATATTGTTAGGGTTCAGGAAATTTCAGCTACTTCAAATGTAACCTGCGAATGTACGTCAAATTGGAGTTTTCATGATTGTTTGTTAGGATCGTACAAAATCTGCATGCTATCACCCAAATACAGCATGGTATCTTGGTCTTTCCCAAGATTATACAATATATACAATCGGCTCCTACAAACTATCTTAACTTCCACTTCAAGATGAATTTGTGTACGAAAATAAAGGATCATGTTGCTTATTGATAAGAAAAAAAATATCAAATTACTCAGTTCCTGCGCTTGTTGAGAAGTTTGGATGTTGGTGGAAAGTGTTAGAAATTTTTAAGTCCGAATAGCTTGACATTTGTACCACCGAAACCCGTAAACTTAGCGAAAATAGTTGACATGAGACTTATTTCTTCATTTTTATTTCGTTCTATAAGCTAGCGGGAGTTTTTGATTGGAATAACAAAATATGAAAGAACCATTCTCATTCTTATCAGTAATCTGTAAATAAAATACAATTTCATTTTGTTCTTGAGATGTGACTTTATCCTGATAAATGCAAGAGAAATGTTGTTAATCTTTAACACCAAAGGGATTCAAACTTCAGACTCAGTTCAAAGTTTCAACCTCCTCCTCCTAAGCTAAAGATCAGACACTAGTTAGCAATTCAGGGTACGAGAAAAGTTGGGGATAACAAATGTAAAAGTATTATTCGTTTTGACGGAACATAAATCCCGTCAACTATACGGTTCATGATTTTGAAATAACTCGAAACCTTATACGTATGTATATATAATTCGTTTTAAAGATATAAATTCGGTATACATTAACCCGTATACTATATCATTTTTAATATGATCTCATTTTTGGCTACTATAATTTAATGATTTTAACAAACTACATTGGTATATCCATTATTAGAGCAAGGGCTATGGAGTGAGGGTTCTCATTTAATACGAATGAGTCTCACTTGATTTGATCTAATTAGGTGTTACTATGGAGTGAGAACACCCACTCATTCATCAAAAATTATTCATACACTCATTGGAAGGAATGAGTGGGCGAAAGTGGACACTAAGCGGCTGAAAATCAACCTCTTGGAAAAAAAACACCTTAAGCGGCTAAAGATTGCCTCTCAAGCATTTTTTTTGCTGTTTTATTTATTTAAAACTCTAAAAACGGGTCCCACACTAGTTTTATTAATTAAAAATCCTAAATATGTCTAAAACGGCCAAAGAAAAGCCGCCCAAGTGATTTTTTTTTTAAAGCGGCTAATGATTAGCCTCTTTTCTACTCCTTCCATGGTGCAATAAACACTCTTTCATCCAATGTCTCACCGGATTTGGTAGTGAATGAGTGCAAAACACACTCATTCCATAACCCTTGCTCTTAGGAGTTCAAAATCCTTTTTTATTCCTCATTTTTGTAAAACTTAAATATAGTTCGTTAATTCGTACTCCCTCCCTCCATTGTATAGGTGGGTTGTTGATTTTTATTTGTCTCACTAGATAAACAGAGTCCTATTTTCAGGATGAGTTCGTGTATAAGTCGCGTATCATTAGGAGAATCCTTAATAATACTAGGGGCCACACCAAACCAGGACTTTTATTTTCTACTCGTAATTTTTATACGGATTTTGTTATCTTGTGCATCCATGCACAAGATAAGGACCAATCATTGCATTGGATCTTGTAAAACACAATAAAAAATTAAGAGAGATGATGAATCTTTGTATCGGAGAATGTAAATTTTAATTGGTTTTTCAAATTTGCATTAATGGAGTGTACGATTATGCATTCCCCAATGCAAAGATGCATCATCTCTCTTGATTTTTAATTATATTTTATAAGTTCCACTGCAATGATTGGTCCTTATACAATACCCTTTTTATACCTCGTTTAATTGGGGCCCCAAGAAACAATTAGGGGCCCTGCACTAGAAGACAAAAAAGGTTACCAAAACTTAATTCAAAGGCACCCCTTAACCAAATCTTTTTTAAATGGCTAAAAACGCCTCTCGATGATTAGTGTTAATAGTTAATTGATTAGATTAATTAATTAGATTAGATTAAAATCAGGTTTTAGAGTTAGAATTTAAAAAAAAATTGGGCTTTTGTAAGTTGAGAAGAAGAAGAGTAGGTTTTAGAAGGAGAACTAGGGTTTGTAGAAATGAGTGATTCAAGTGGGGGAAATGAACAACCCGAAGCTCAAAATAACCAGGTAAACTTCATATACTCTTCTGATGGTCTATATGTTGCCCAAAGTGGTCGAATCACAGCTACCTGGTAACCACCCAGTGAAGGGTCGTCAATATCGGGAGTCTAAACCCAAATGACTCTTAAAAGTCGTTATTGTATTGGCCTTAGCATTGACGACTCAAACCTGCAACTTTTCCAGGTTATGAAAAGTCGTCAATGTTTATTTTATACCATAACGATCCTAAGGAAGAGTAATTATAGGGTTGTCTATATACATAGACGACTCTACAACCCAAAGACTCTGTATAAATATACCTTTTGAAGTCGTCATTTGGTTATGTATAAACCCAAACGACTCTAACCTAGGCCATTAAATCTTAAAACCCAGAATTAGGGTCGTTATCTCCTCCATCTTACACGATGACGATTTTTCACAAAAAAAAAGAAAACAAATGAAAAATCGTTAGGGTATAAACCTATCGATATGACGACCCTAGAACTGTAACTGCAATTTTTCGGTTGGAAAACTTAATTTCGGAAGTAACCCACTAAATTAAACGCAAACATGAATTAAATTTGGGGTTTTTAATTTCGAATCGAAGATTACAACGATGAAATCGATTGAAGAAATTATTTTTCTTCAGGTGTCGTTAATGGCGAGATACAGAGAGATGGGAATCGGGTGAGGGAGGGGAAGGGAGGGTTTTGTTTTTCTGAGTCGTTAGGCTTTTAGATGTAGGGTTATTAGGTTTTAAGTTTTTATTATTAAGAAAAGGATAAAATAGTACTCTTATCTATTTTTGGAATCCCGCATAATTTTTGGTGTGGTTATAAATTGGTAAAGGCCCCTAATTGTTTTTTTGGGGCCCCAATTAAATGAGGTTTTTATACGGTACCCTTCTTCCTCTTCCTCTTCTTATTCATCTACCAAATGTCATTTCTTTCTGTTACAAACCCAGTAATTCCTCAAATAACCATAATTAACAATGTTGTTCATCCTTCAAAAACCCATATTTTATCTTTTCATCAAACTCAGAACCCCTCTCTTTTCATTCAAGTTAGATCCATCTCCTTTTCCTCCTCCTCCAGTATTTTTATTACTCATTCCTCCAAAAATCAGAACTCTTCATCTTCTTCTTCATTTGTAGTGTCTTACCTGATGGATTCATGTGGATTATCAATAGATGAAGCTATCACTGCTTCAAAAAAACTCAATTTCAAAACCACCCTAAAACCAGATTCAATCCTAACCCTACTTGAAACTTATGGATTCACCAAACCCCACATCTCAAAACTCATCAATAAAGATCCATCACTACTTTTATCTAAACCTGATAAAACCCTAAAACCAAAGCTTGCATTTTTCAACTCTAAAGGACTTTCTGGAATTGACCTTGCCAAGTTCATTTCTGCAAACCCATCAATCTTGAAATGTAGTTTAAAGAATAAGATTATACCTTCATTTGGAATGCTCAATAACATTTGTCAGGCTGATGAACGTGTAATCGGTGCTGTGAAGCGGTGTTCGGTACTTCTTAGCATTGATTTGAATAAAAGTATGATGCTGAACATTGAGCTGTTGAGAAATGTAGGTGTGCCTAGTGAAAAAATCACTTGGTTTCTTGTTTCCCAGCCAAGAACGCTTACTATTAGGCATGTTCGGTTTACTGGAATTGTAGAAAAGGTTAAGGAAATGGGGTTTGATCCTTTGGAGAGTACATTTCTTCATGCCCTGCAAGGGTTGACAGCAAGGAAATCAACTTGGGAAGCAAAATTGAATGTGTTTAGGAGGTTGGGCTTGTCAGAAGGCGAAATTCGCAGTGCAGTTAAGAAACAACCCATGTGTATGAGGGTGTCTGAGAAGAAGATTGTGTTGATAATGGATTATCTTGTAAATCAAATGGGTTATAGTGCATTGGTTATTACTAAATTTCCACAAATACTTACTTATAGCTTGGAGAAAAGGATTGTGCCGAGGTGTTGTGTTAGCCAGATTTTGATCTCCAGGGGTCTGGTTAAATATCAAATTCCCCTAACTTCACTTTTAATAATGGCTGAGAAGGCGTTTGTGGAGAAGTTTGTGACCCAGTTTGAGAAAGAAGCTCCGGAACTATTGCTGGTATACCCAAGGTCAGTTAAATCCCAAGTTACATGATAGTGCAGTTTGTCTCAATTAGTCAAGTTAAATTGCATCTTTTATGGCTAGAGTTCTATGACTAAATGAGTAACATGATACATTTTGATCTGTATAGAGTGAACTTAAGCTATTTTCAGCTTTATGAGAATATAACAAAGTAATTGTTAGCTGTTTTTCACACTTCATGAGTTTTATGTTTTGTTTAATCATGAGAAATTCGCACTATCAAACCTTATAATCCAAGAAATGGAAAATTCTACATCTGAGTTATCATGACTATTTGGACATAGACAACATTAATTGCATAAGAAACGTTAGTATTCTTTCACTTTTGTGTTTGTGACTTTGTTCATCAAAGCTCTGTCACGGACAACTTACATCTAGCTTTTACGCCAATGTGCATTCAAGACTTTGGTGAGGTTATGAGAATTACTCCAACTCTCTGAGAACTTAGACGCATACATGGAATTCAAAAAAGCTGTCCTTAGTGTTCCTTAATTTTTATGTTTCGCTTAATATAAGAAGAAGAAACTCTTGCATTCAGATTATGGATCAAAAAGGGATGTGAAATTGGGCATAGTTTATAATGACACCAGTTTTGGCATTTTTACATATATTGTTTTGATCTGTATTTTTCGATGTCATCCTAGTTCTATGATTGCTAGTAGTAGTGTGTACTTGAACTGGATAAATAGCTTTCTCTAATTGCTCTGTCTGAAGTTTGAGACCTCGTTTACTAGAAGATTTGAATTGGATGGTCACCAAGTACACTGGGAAGAAGTTCCCATATCAGAAGGAGTGCGTGATAAAATGAAGACTTGTCATGATTTTCTCATGTCTTGAACTTGAAGCAGTCTCTTTGAGATCCTTCAGGGCATATGTGGGACAACTACACGGCTGAGTGAGGTAGAATACTAAGTTCTGAATTTGGTAATGGCCCTAATGGACACCCAAAGCTAGTTTTGCTTAGTTTCTGAAAATCTATTTAGGCTTCAACCCGTCCTTTTTTTTTTCTTACATTTAGAATCAAGATGATTTTACATTCTTGTTGAAACCTGATGAGCAATAATGATATTTGGTTTGTTTTTTTTCTTTGTTTATTAAGCAATGATATTTGGTGATAATTCATCGTTGTCATCTCCTGTAATCAGCAAAATTGATCACTTAGTACATTTCTATTGAGTCTACCAAATCTCTACATCTCTTCATATTTGCATCTCTACTGTAATATTGACTCATTTGTGATATAATTTTGGCCTTACCATTTACGTCAAAGTC
Organism: Papaver somniferum; assembly: GCF_003573695.1. Taxonomy (NCBI): domain Eukaryota; kingdom Viridiplantae; phylum Streptophyta; class Magnoliopsida; order Ranunculales; family Papaveraceae; genus Papaver; species Papaver somniferum. Next base: position 11,417,907 of record NW_020620714.1, on the reverse strand, counting down.
ACCTTTCAATTCCTGACTTTACCTGCAAATGTTCTCCCTGGAGTTATCTAGAAAGTGATGTGATTTTCATTACAGGAAAAATCCATAGAAATATCCCTTCCTTCTTCCTAAATTTCTGGAATGGTCCTAAAGGTATAAAGATCTAGCATTCTCGCGGTGATCTTTGCTGATGCAGTAGCTTAGGAACAGATGGTAATTATAGTACGTATTGCAGCTGCATTCCGTTTATAAAACTTTACATAGTTTTTCATAACCTGAATTCAGAAAGTAGGTCACTTTCCAATTTGCAGTGCTGCTGTAGCTTTTATTTTTCCAGTGTCACTATGAAGTTATTTGATTTTTTTAGAGAACGGCCAAATAAACGCACATTTAGAGGTTGTTGAAATCGTTTAGCTGCCCTTCATGACTTTTCTAGGATTCATTTGAAAAAAAGTATAAAGCTAAACATTGAGTTTTTGAAAAACTTTAGGTGTTTCTAATAAAAAAAATCACTTAATATTACACATGTTTGGTTTATAGGGATTGTGGAAAACGTCAAGAGGATGGGGTTTGATCCTTTAGAGAGTACATGTCTTCATCCTCTGCAAGGGTTGACAGAAAGGAAGTCAACTTGGGAAGCAAAATTGAATATGTTTTTAGATAATTGGACTTGTCTACAGGGGAAATTAGTAATGCAATTAAGAAACAACTCATGTGTATGAGGGTGTCTGAGAAGAAGATAGTGTTGATAATGGATATCTTATGAATCAAATGGGTTATAGTTCATTGATTACTGTTAGATTTTCACAAATACTTACTCATAGCTTGGAGAAGAGGATTGTCGTACCGACTTTTCATGATAAATGGATTTTGATCGTCAAGGGTCTGATTAAGTTTCAGATTCACTTCACTTCACTTTTAGTAATGAATGATGCGGCTTTTACGGAGAAGTTTGTGACCAAGCTTGAGTTAAATCTTAAGTTACATGGTATCTTAGTTTGTCTCAGTTAGTCAATTCAAATTGCATCTTGTTTTACTAGAGTTTGATGAATAAATGAGTATGGATGATGCATTTGATCAGCATATAGAGTAAACTCAAGCTATTCGTAGCTTTATGAAAATGTAGCAAAGGAATCGTTAGTTGTTTTTTTCCACTTCACTAGTTTTTGTTATGTTTAATGAAAAATTCTACATATTAGTTATCCTGATTACTTGGGCATAGACAACCTTGATTGCGTTACAACTGTTGCTAATCACCATTCTTTCACTTTTGAGTTTGTTCATCAAAGCTCTGTCACAGACAATTTACATATAGCTTTTACACTGGCTATGAACTGCATTCAAGACTTTGGTGAGGTTGTTAGATCTACTCCAAGTCTCTAAGAACTTAAACACATGCAAAGACTCCTAAATAACCCGTCTTTAGTGTTCCTTAATTTGTGTTTCGTTGAATATAAGAAGAAGAAACTCTTGCAGTCAGATTTCGGATCACAAGGGATGTGAAATTGGGTTTAGTTTGCCTTCAGTTTGGGCATTTTCACATTGTTTTATCTATATTTCTTGATGTCATCCTAGTTCTATCCAGTTCTACATTTTAATTGAGTGGCCACCAAGTACCCAAGGAAGAAGTTCCCATATTAGGAGGAGTGCGTGATAAAAATGAAGACTTGTCATGATTTTTTCATGTCTTGAACCTGAAGCAGTCTCTTTGAGATCCTGCAGGGGCATATGCGGGACTCCTGAATAGCTGACTGAGTTAAAAATTAAGGTATGCATTTGGTAATGAATGCCCAAAACTCGTTTTGTTTAATTTCTAAAGATCTAGTTCATGCATTTTCTCTTTACATTCAGAATCAAGATGATTTTACAGCTTGTCCAAACCTGATGAGTAACAGTGAGTTTCTCTGATAAATCATCGATGTCATCTGCTGTAATCAGCAATATTATAATCACTTAGCACTTGCTACTGCTCATGTTTGGCACTTTGTGAAAAAACTTCAAAACAAGCTAGTTAATTGGATGGGGAACTTACTTGCTTGCAAAGTCAGAATCACCTTAATGAAAACAGTGGTTATGCAGCATTCCCATTTACAGCATGGCTATTTATATATGGTCTGGTAATCCAGAAAAAAGAGAACTCTTATCACTACTGATGGGAAGTCTGTTTTGTACTCCTCAAGATGAAGGTGGGTTCGGCATTAGAGGACGTGAAGATGTAATGATAAGAAAAATCAGTGGATCAAATGTTATAGGTAGTCTTCCAGTTGGCCTGGGCTGGGCTAAAGTGGGGTACTTCAGGATTTGGCAGCTGACATAGTGGGGAACGGTACCAGAATCTTTGTTTGGAGATGCAATCATTGATTTGTTTCCTGGTAATGGTTCTATGAACATCATCCTGATATGAAGGTTACTGACTTGATTGTGGATCAGCAGTGGCAAATTCTCTGTGAACTATTGAATTTCTTATCCAGGCTCACTCATAATAAGTTACCTTTGATATTTTGGAGTAGATGGCACAAAATTTGCAGGAGTCTCACTCAGGTCAGGCCGGGTTTTCTTGTCAGCATTTAATGTCGAGATAGAGCATACTTTATAAACGAGCGGTTAAACAATGGCGAGTGACTCGATGTATTGATGGGCGTCAAACCACCTGTATTAAATTGATTCCTCCCTCTCCAATTAGACTTGGCGACAGATCATGTGCTGCCGTGAAACTCATATCCTTGAACTTGTAGTAAACAATCCTACCTGGTATATGTATTAGTATTACTAAATTTGATTCTTCTTCTTTATCTTCTTCTCGAACAAGCAAGATTGAGAATTCCACTGCTTGCAAAGATCTTACGTCGATAAAATTGTAAACTTCAAATTCATGTGGAATCATCTCCGGATATGAAACTATAAGATTTCCAATATCGACTTTACGTTCCAGCACCTGTAATCGGTATCCATTTCCAGTATCTCAAAACATGTTGGATTGTGATTGTAAATTGGTATAAGATGCAAACAACCCTTGTATGCACCAAAATACCCACCTTCCTGTCATACAATTCATCAACCTCCGGTATCAGTGGCACTGGCATTTCCATTAGTAGTTCTTGCTCTATATCGAAATACCCAAAGGAGTTACTTGAGCTAATCCATTTGCCAAACTGAGTTTCATTGATCCAGTGCAATGAGCCATTCCAGAACACACCAGACATGCGAAACGAATCATAATGTCCAAGGAAAGGGAGGGCCTCCGGAGAGCTTCCAGGTAGCAGTTTCCGAATCGAAAATCTCAATCTGGAGTTGGTTTTGACCAACCTCCCAAACACAGACAACTTTGTAATGAGGTGATGCAAATGGATTGAAAGCTAAGCTCACACTGCGAACCGAGACAGGATTGTTCATCTTATACTCAAATTTAACAATGCTTTTGTACTGATTTGTGGACGGATTGTAAATGTAAAAGATTTGGTCATTTCCATGCCATCTAAAGCTGCTGCAACAGAAAATCCCGTTACACGATCCATCAATCTTTAAACCCGCTGCATCGTTCACAAAATTGAGAAATTGAAAGGGCACACCACCAGTCATGACTTTGTTATTATCCAGGTTGATAAACTCGTATCCGCAGTTGTCAGCATAAGAGAGTTTCAGCAAAAATAATCCTGGAATCGAAAGACGTGATTGAATTGTATACTTGTGAATGAAAAATGGATCTGAAATGAGAGAGAACCAACCTTTTGATACACATTTGAAAACAATCAGAGATTTCACCGGCAAATGCAATAGTATAGGTATTAAAAGATCATCGTTGTTAGCAATAATATTTGCAGATGATGATGATTTCTTATCACTAATGCGCAGATTTTTACGGGAACATGAAGCCATCTTGAAATGAAAGAATTCTCCGGGGAATGGTAATGGACTTTTAGACTCCTGCTGTATACAATGAATCCAAATTTTAAGAAGAAAAAGTCAGGGAGAAACATTGAATATACTTAGACCTACCCCGGAAAAATGAGTCATGGTTTAATAATATTTCAGATTATTAGCAACCATGGAAAATGAGTCATGGTTCAAGTCTCATTGTCAGATAGCAACATGACTACCACTTTGTTGTTGTCTTTCTTTTTTGCTGGGGTTTTCAGAATAATTCGTCATCAGTATAGCATGGAAATTATATTGTTTTCCCGACCACCCACCATTTTCTTTTATTTCTTCTTTTCCTCTGGGTTTTCTTCCTTCAGCTACTTCGGCAGGTGTTTCATAACCATCTTTATCTGATTCTATCAATGGAGGCATTTCGCCAGTCTATCAGGCGATTCAAAATTAATGTGGTAAAGCTTAATAAACGGTGCATCGTCATAAATATAAATGACACTGTTCTTAAGGGGTTGAGTCTAAGGTCTACCCAATATGTTGTCCCTAAAACGCATCTGAAGTATAGATATGAAGCTTTCCTCATGATTCCAAAAAGACAAAAAAAAAAGACAAAAAAATAATAATTAAGCTTTCAAAATATAGGTTTTCATGAATTCATCCAAGGATGAGACAGTAGTTAGATTCCGAGACCCATCTGATAATCCAAAGAAAATATACTGAAAATGCAAAAGACTTGTGCGTTCCTTGTAGTATACTGAAAATATGCAGTAACGAATGGTTTTCCAGAGCTTATGCACATGTATTCCATTGGAGGCCCATGTTATGGCCGACATAAAGAGTCGGGTGCAGGTAGGGGTGAGCAACGGACTGACGGTTGCGGACTAGGGATCACCCGCAACCAAACCGTCAAAGTTGCGGATTTGTGAATTCAAATCGTGACCGGCCCAATCACCCGCGAATTTGCCCTCTGCGGATCAGCGGATTTTGCCGGCCGGTTGCGGATTAACCGCGGATTTGATCACAAGACATCAAAAAAAAAAACTAAGTACAGAAAGAGTACTAATTCAGTAATTCAAAAGCAAAAGAGTACTAATTCAGTAATTCAAAAGCAACAAAGGACATAAGATAGTTAACACTTAACACAAAAGAGTACTAATTCAAATGCAACAAGTCTGGTGCAAAGTCATATGAATCTGATGCCAAAAACTGAAAAAGAGACCTTGGATTCGAGTACTAGTTTATTCAATCCATGATAGATATGTCTGGAATTTCCTGCAAGATTTCTGCCGCATCTGTAAAATGAGGAGTTATAGATAATCAGTAAACACTAAATTTAGGCATCATTATGATCATAAGTTCCTAATTTGATTTGATATATCATAAGCCGAAGGAACCAATGTCACAAACAGATATAAGGAAGCAATAAACAAGAAGAAACAAAAACCAATCAGCATTGGTTAGTAAAGACCATTTAAAAGGGCTGATCACAACTAGACCGCAGACCCAATCGACATTGAGGAACAACAAGCTAAAGTTTTAAGATTGATTATGACTAATCAAATTCCAAGGAGACTAATAGAAAGTTATGCCCGCAGACCCTATAATGAACTGATCAGGTCACATTTGCACACAAAAAGTTATGCCCCATAGGCCCCAAAGTTGTAGCATCACATCAAAATATAGCAAGGTTTGAGAAATCAACTTAATTAGTGCAAAAACAAAGAGAAAGATGCAAAAACAAAGGAAGCAAGGTTTGAGATTTACCTAAGTCAATTTTTTCAACCGCTTCTATCAGCTCCTCGAGATTGATTGGTTTATCTAGAAGCCAATTTTGAGCACAGATCAGTGCTTGGACTGTTTTTGGCAGCATGGAACTTCGAAACTCATTAAGAACACGACCACCCGTGGAGAAAGATGATTCTGAAGCTACTGTTGATACTTGCATAGCAAGCACGTCTCGAGCTATCATGGACAAGATCTTATACTTGGAAGAGTTAACCTTCCACCAATTCAGAATATCGAATTGTGGATTAAAATCCTCTCTTTTCTCTGAGAAATACATATCCAACTCTGTTTTTCCCTCCACTTTTTCTTGATGTTTTTCAGACTCAACAAATCTGTTGATCGGATTCTGAGGTTCTAGTGAACGAGAAGTCTGTACTGAAGCTGTTGGTCTTGAATCCGTATCATCCCCTTTATATAACAGTGCATACTCCTCAAACATATTTGTTAAAATAAGTTTCACTGCAGTCATCATCTCATGGACCTCGTGGTCAACTGTAACATGATTCTCTTTCAGTAACTCTGTCAAAGAAAATCTAAGATAGGCTTCCTTGCGTCGTGGGTCAAGCAACACAGCAATGTATAACATTTTGTTGATTTTATCCACTGCCCAATACTTTTCATATTTAAGAACCATCCAGTCAGCCATGTCAGACAATAACACATTACCATTCTTAACCCATTCTTGCAATACGTCATTAATACAAATTACTTCGTCGAGGAATAAATTAGACGTGACATAAGTTGATCCAGAAAATTTCAATGTAGCATCATAGAAAGTTTTTAGCAATCTAACAAATGCACGAGTTGTTTCCCAATCAGAAGCAACGGGCCATACCTTAGGAACTGCTGGTACTGCTGGTACGTTTGTTTTACCTCTTGTTGGTGGTCGAGGGGGATTAAGAAATTTATCTGCATACCCTAATTCTTCAAATTGGTAGAAGGCCTCCTCATATTTTTCAGCTGCACTCAACATATGGTAAGTAGAATTCCATCTAGTCTCGCAATCAAAGCTAAGAAATTTGGTGATGTTAATCTTCCGTTGTTCAGCGCATTATTTAAACTTCTTCAATCTTTCTGCTGATCCTCTAACGAACTTAACGGCCTCGCGTATCCTAGAAATAGATTCATTATACAAATCCATACCGTCTTTAACCACTAAGGCAAGGATATGTGCTGCACATCTAAGATGCATGTGCTCTCCTCCCAAAATTGCAGCCTTCCAACCCACAACTCTCTTGGACAAATAAGCAACTGCTTCATTGTTAAAACTAATATTATCAACCGTCAAAGTGAATACCCTTTCAATCCCCCACTGTAAAAGACAAGATGCAACTGTTTTACCTAATTCCAGACCAGTATGATCCATAACTGGACATAAATTCAATATCTTCTTCTTTAACACCCATTTCTCATCAATATAATGACCTGTCAGCACCATGTAGCTCATGTTTGTAACTGAAGTCCACGTATCAGTGGTGAGACATAACCTTTTACCATACTTTTTAAATTCATCTTTCAATTTGTGGTACTCATTTAAATACATCTTCATGCAGTCTTTAGCTTCAGTAAAACGAGAAGGAACATCAAACCTAGGTTCTAGTTGATAACAAAATTCTAAGAATCCTTCACGCTGTACAAACATAAAAGGTAATTCATCTTTGATGATCATTCTGGTGAGGGCTGCTCTGCATGCATCTTGGTCAAACGAGTGATTCACAACGGAACGAGTCTCACCATTATCACTTACTTGAAAGGCTAACTGCTGTTGTCCAGGTGGAGTGTAGTTATGACACCTTTTTTGCTTTATATGGTTGTTCATGTTTGTTGTTCCATGAGAGTTAGAACCCCCTATATCGTCTTTACCCCATGAAAACTTCCTTTTACAATGCTTGCACTGAACTTTAGGTGGCTTAAGATCAAGACGCTTATCAAAATGTTGTCAGCAGTCTGATTGCTTCTTACCAGAAGCTTTCGTAGGCTTTGAAACTTCAACCAGAGATGATGGTGTAGCTGTAGATATGCTCTCAACGGTTGCCGGGTTAACTGTAGCCATGCTCTCATCAGGATCGTCAACAGGAATAGAAGGTCCCTCAGTACTTGAAGCCATCTGCTAACAAATTTAACACATTAGGTAAACGAACACAACAAGGAAAACACATTCTAAGAGATTAAGTCAATTGATCTGTATATAGAGAAATATTGTAGTCTTTGATAGATAAGTGTGGTCAAGCAAGTAAGCTCATGAAATAGTAGCTCAATGTAAATAGACAGTGCTCTCAGATTCTCCTGTTCATACCCATTGACAGTAGATATTGCAACATCATTATCGGTACAGTCACAAACTTTACTTTTAGTATAACCTAACAAAATTCATTCAAATAACAAACCCTAATATCCATTCAAATAACAAAATTCATTTTCAAACCAAAAATTAGTTTGATAATCAAACATACTGGTTTAATTTTCAGCACTGATAATACAAACTTCAACCAGAGATGATGGTCTTTACCGACCAAATCACCCAAAATCTCTAAACTGGAAGAAAAAAACTAATTTAAGAAAACCCTAAATCAAACATACTCAAAATTATTTTGACATCTAAGAAAATTCCAAACCAATTAAAACGAAATCAACATCACTAGAACATATAATAATCATTGAAAGTCAAAAGAAATGAAAATGAGAGAACTACTTACAGTTACTGATGATGATCAGAGAAGAAGAATGATAGAACAACTAATTTGGTAGCAAGAGAGACTTTAGATCAGAAGGATATTTACTGTGATGAGAAGAAGATGAATGAGAGAACAACTAATTTGCTCAGAGAAGAAGAAGAATCGAAGGTCTCTTCCTCTGAGACTATTAGGTCTCTTCCTCTCGAAAAAAAAACTGATGCTATTAGGTTTCACCGAAAGATAAAGATGTTTATGTATAAAACTCCAACTTCCTATATTATCCTTAATACATTTACTAAATTTTCTAAATGTCCTACGGTGCGGGTAATCCGCGGTTATCAAATCCCAACCGCAACCGTAACCGCACCGCGTGCGGATTTGAGAATGCACCCGTGTCCGGTCCATAACTCTTGCGGATTGGTTTTCACCCGCAATTTTGCGGACGGATACGGATGAAATCCGCGGTTACGGTTTTTCTGCTCAGCCCTAGCTGCAGGTTGAACAAGCATCAGCTTCAAATCTAGCAGGACTCATCGACTGGGCATCATGGTGATTTTTCTCAAATTTCACTGGATTAGTATTGTTCTTGCAAAGATAGTTCAAGATAGATAACAAAATTCAGTGCAACCTTACAAACTTTCTCAAGGTTCGAGTTAAGATCTAGCCATTTACATTTTCCAACCCTTCCAGTCCTAGTATTCTGTTTGCTTAAAAAAATATATCATTTTAATCGAACTAAACCATCTAAATTTAACGCACCAAAGGAACTGTTGTTATTCTACCAAATGAATGAATTCTCTTAAACTTTCAATAGAAATTAACCTATGAAATTACATACTATAAAGCATGACCACCAAGGGTAGATGAAACTCTATACTATATACTTAACTGGAGGAGCGACCATCTTCATTTTGTTGTACAGCCATACATTGATAGGTCCAAGTAAGCACCAATGAACACAATGATAAGGGACCATCCAGACAAATGATTATTTGCCATATGATTATGGAATAGAGTTATCTAAGCAAATGAAATGTATCTAAACAAATTGAATCTCCCATCATACCAACAGACATATGTGAATTTTTTGATGTTTTAGCCATTAAAGACCAAATAGGAAAAAAATAAGAGAAAAGGAAAAATAACTCAAAAACTTCCAGGAAATAACGGAAAAAATGATATTAATCTTCTAAAATGAAAGAAGATATAAAGGTTCACGTATCAAAGTCACCAGCAGCTTGAAACTTAAGTGGATTTGTGTTACTTAGTTTATCTTAATTCATCAAGCTAGAGATCTGGAACTTGGTAACCATGGCTGCCTTTTCCTGGATTTAAGCATATGCTAAAGAAGATACCTTTTCACTATCAAAATCTTAAGCATATGCTAAAAGAAGATACGTTCAGTAGCTTACTTCCATAAAATCTTCACGAATGCAGTAATCTCGTTGAACACGAATTGCAAACACCCTAGCTTCAGTGCAGACATTTAGAAGATCAGTCCCATTGAAACCCTGGAACAGAAAGATGACAGCCGAGGTTACATTTGTGACCCTAAAGTTTTACAATTGTTTCTCAGTCAGTTTCACCATAACTGAGAACCATGTAAAAACAATGAGATGAATAATGTACGATAAGGTCCAAAATCAACACACTAAAAATAGCAAAATACCTAGGGGTTAAAGATCAACACACTCTTACATTAAAAATATGTTATTCATTATCTACAACCAAAAACTTTGAAAGAAAAAAAGATTGTTTATCATAAACGAAACTTATAAGATTATCTTCTCTAGGCTCTGTTCGAAATAGTTACAGTGGTGATGCGAGAGAAATAACAATACTTGTTTACACTTGTAAGATCTTCCCTAGGTATCGTAACTTGATAGATAATCTTCTCCAGGGTATGTTAGTTTCAGTGACGACGCGCCAACGGCAGAGAAAAAGAGGAGAGAAGGAAAGCCTAGAGAATAATTATAGGGTATGAGTTTTGTTTCTGCCAGGAGGTTTTGACCACCCACCCCATATTGTGTGCAGCAAAAAGCATCGAAAAGATCTCAAAACTCAAAATTTCTATTGGTCTATATTCTCTCAAGTGGGACCAAAAGCTCTAGAATTCGAGCTTTGCTCAGCTTTCAACCACAGGTCTCTAAACTGGACTCAAATTATATATACAATATAAAACAATACAATACGGAAACGAAAAAACAAGACACCTGAAGTTTTATTAGCGAGGAAAACTGCATCTGCAGGAAAACTCTGGGTTTGCGTCCTAGTTTGAACACCAAACTGTATTAATCCTCTATAAACACTAGCTTACTATCAGACCTCAAACTGGAATTTAGTTGAGACCGAATTAACCTTCCAAGAAATTCAGCTTCACTTGTGCTCCTTACGTCACTTGAACCTCTCAAGGCTCTAAGCAATTCATTTTGTTAGCTGACGTCTTGTGCAGCCCATGAGTTGTTTTAACCTAAGTGAAGACTTTTGGTATTATTCTGCCTCTAACGGATAAGCTAATTGATTTCACTTTAGATCGTCGAAATCAAATCTTGAAAATCTGTTTGTAATAGACAAAACTAGCAACCCTCACGAATCTGGAATACTTACACTAAGTTAGCTGAGAAGCCTGGATTACTAACCACCTCTTAAGAAAAACATCAAATCGAACGAAGATGAATATTTTTAGATATTTATCTTGAGGAATCACAAAGTTTGAGACGAAGAGAACTTTACAATTTATATCTATCTCATTCATGATCGGAGATTGACGAAAACCTCGACGATCATTAAGAACAAGATCAAGATACACGAATTATATATCATGTAAAGGATAGTCGTACCTGGCTTTACGAATCCCTAAGCGAAGTTTTTAAGTCATAAACCTTTTTTGTTTCTCAGAGGAAACCTAGGTTGATAGAGGACAACTCTAGCAAGCAACTAGGATACATAAATGTAAAGGATTGGAATTCCCAGTTTTTTTGAGTCTCTCTATTTATAAACTTTCAAGACTATAGATATATTTGAAAAAAGAAGAATGAATCATGATTCTTAAACTCCGAAGCAGATGAGTTTCATGTAATACATCCTACCCTTAAAGTTAACCTATGCAACCACCTTGCTTGAAATATTAACATTTACAAATATCGATACATGATGATTTAATATTTACATACACCCCACATAGTCATCCATTAACATTCTACTCCCCCGTCTAACATACATAGGAAGAGTTCAACATTTTAGCTTTCCCACTAGATATGAGGAACACAAATTCGAATATAGATTTTCCACAAAATACCCTTATTATTTTATATGGGTAATTTTGGTGGGAATAAGACAAGAATTGAAATAGGACAATAGATGGAAATTTATAAAATCAAGAAAATTTCTTAACCTAAGAGGTTACCATATAAATTCCGCTTATATATGTTGGACGAGGGAGTAATTAATATTCTTTTTTGAGATTTGAGATGCATTGGTTAAACAATTATAAATCTTTGACTCCTAAAATAATTTGTCTAGATAATATTATTCTGGAAACTAGAAAACATCCTATCTTGATTCGTATGAGTAAATAACTAAAAGCAGACTCCAAAGTTCAGACTGCTAAACAAGAAAATCTTATTTCAGATTTATTTAGCTTAGTTAGATAACCACATCCCTCATTTTGTAGGAAGTCAGAATACTTTAGCTACTTGAAATGTAACCTGAAAGTATACACCAAAGTGAAGTTTTCATGATTGTTTGTCATGATCACACAAATTCCACTATCTTGTTCTTTCCCATTTATACATTATATATAATCTTTTACTAGAAACTATTTTAATTTCCGTTTGAAGATGAATTTGATTAGAAAAAAAGGATAAATTTTCTTATCGATCAAAAAAAAAAGTTGCTTAGTTGCACTTGTTGGGACGTTTGATATTGGTGGAAACCGTTCGAAACTTATAAGTTCGAATAGATTGACATTTACACTATAGTGAACCAACCTCTTTACATTAAGACAATAGTTGACACTAAACATTTTTCATATTGATATTTTCACCTACATGTCAGTGTGAGTTTTTCTTCGAAATTCCAAAATATGAAAGGTGGATTAAGGAAAACGGCGTTATTAGATTACAACATCTAATTTGGATGAGTTGATGGACCTTTTTTGTCTTTATAAGTTTTTATTGTTTTTGCAAACATTGTAGTATCATGCAGGTATGATCTTTCTCAAGAGCGTTCATAAAGAATTCAATAATGTGAAAAAAATCACTCACGGTGGACTAATTGTCGTTTAGTACATTAGTTTAGTCAAATATTTTAGTGTTTCTACCATATTATAATCTGGTAGCAGAGTTTTGTTTTCACTATGAGATTTTTAGGATGTGAATATAGAAAACGATTTTGAGAAAAAAACTTCTGACAGATGTGATAACGCCTGCTGATGTAGGAATGATAATGAATAACATTGGAACGTTAGGAACTGTTAAGGAGATAATAAAGGAATTGGTGATGTTTCATTTGCATAGACTATAATTATTTTGAAAAAAAGACAACTTTCAAGGTGAATAATATTTCAAGAAAAATCCTGATTTTTTTTTTAATAATTTAGACAAACTCTAAAGGGAATCTACTGATAAAACAGAAGAAAAAAGAACCATGATAGGAAACATGTTTTCCTTTATCATCTGTGGTTCAATTTTTACTTTGCTTACAGACTCCAAATCAAGTTTTGATAAATACGCAAGTATATATCCAAGAATGATAGCATAGACTCTTTGGTGATCAACAATCCAACTATCCCCTATACATATTTTTTCTCTTCTTTTTGGGGTAAATGGGATAATGAATGTAATCATTATCTATACGATGTGTGGGATTATTATTCCACACATTTCTACCTTCTTCTAGAAAGCTTTTTGCACGTTTCCTCAATTTATACTCTAACTGAATGTCATCAACTATAGCTTTCACGATGTTACACAACCAACGTTCCTTGTTTGGAAATAACTCAGAATATGTACGTGGATAAATAATACATCCATTTCTATGAATATCTTCTACAACTTCCATAGTTTGGTAGATGGTAAGGCCACGTAATGGAGATGAGGACTTTAGAAGTTGGAATGTGGAAAACCATGATTTTTTTTTTCTTCTTGACAAACTTTGAAGAGAATTTATTGCTAAAAGAAATGAAAAAAGAACTGTGATGGGAAACATGTTTTCTTTTGTGTTTGAGAAGTAAAGAATGTATACCACGGTATTAGTTCTCTTTCTTTTTTTTATTGTTGATTCTTAAGATACAACTATATGTTAAACCGTAAGAAATTTGGGGTAAAAAAATTCGAACCAAGTGTTTTAAAAATGTAGATATTTCCGGTGGGTTAAACACATTCTAGGATAGAGTTCATGGTGCATTTCTCTTACCAAAAAATAATTTTGGCTTGTGTTGGTTTAATGTTGGGACTGCACCTACGTGTCTTGGTAGTGATGAAGTTTTTCTTATTTTATGTTGGAGAATGGTGTAACAAAAAATATGTATCACTCGAGTCTTGGAATCTGTGCATAATATTATCATAAAGGGTGAAAGATTTTTGAAACTTTTCATTGAACTCCCACTCCAAAAAATTAAGTAAATTGTTAATTTTGTTACTTAAAAGTAAATATCAGAAAAACAATAATAATACTTCTTAGATTCACGAGTCATGCACCATATTAATATTTTATATTTTCTTTATAATTAACCATAAAATTCCACGATGAACTCCCATATTCTTAACTAAAATAACTTGTTTTATAATCAGACACATAAAAAAAATCGAAAATCAAATCAAAATCAAATGTCCGGATCGATCTTGATCGATCAAATACAAAAAGTAAACAAATATCAAGCATCTAAATTGAAACAAAAGCAAACATGAAACAAGCACTAATTAAATAGAAAAATGATGCAAAATTGAAAAGAAAAAAAAAAGATCAGGGTTCTTGAGCTCCAAAAAAAGATAAATTTCGTATTATACACTCACACATATAGAAATTTAACCTATACAACCACCTTGTGTGAGATGTTAACATATGCAAACACCCATATAAGAAATGTATTTGTTAATTTTCAAATTACAGTATAACTTGTTAACATTTTATAGGTTGAAGCTAATGGGGATGATAGTTCTCCTGCCAAGAATTTTGAAAAGACGACGGTACCCCTATCTCAAAATAGCAAATCCAAGACCTTGATGCAATCAACACGCTTCCCAAGAAGTCAATGGAATAATATATATGTAATTTTTTTTGTTTGTTTTGTAGAAACCTAGAGAAAAATCAGAGAGGAAGAAAGATAAAGAAGAAAATGATGGTTAGGTTTCTAGCTAGGGTTCCAAAAAGGATTTCTTTATATACGAAGACAAAACCAAAAAAGAATAAATATGGTGAGAGAATAAATTTGGTCAAACCTTAAATTTTGTTTTATGTTATAGGGCCTATGGCCCATAGATGTGCGGTCCAACTAGGGTACTCTTTTCCCTATATACAATTATATTTTACCATTTAACCATAAAATTCTAATCAATGAGAATCCTTCTCTTTTCCCTGCCTCCCTCTCTTTTCCCTAATATTCTACTGCAATACGTCATTAGCGCCAGCCGACCGGTTCAACCCAACCTGGTCCAGCCACTCCGTTCCGATTCAATCCGACCATTTATGTTCCAGTTTTTTTTTTGTTGAGCTATCCGAGTCATGTTCTGTCCGGTCGGATGCGCAGGATCAAAACTATCCCGGTTTTGTCTATATGGGGTGGGAATCAAAAAATTTCGAGATATATAACTAATATGAATTTTTACATTGAATATTGGTTGGGCTTATTTTCTGTTTTTCGAACGTGTCTAGTTCAGTTTTTTCCCCTCATACCTAAACTAAACTATTTGGCATTGTTTTCTTTATCATTTGTATTTGTTAACATCTGTGATCTTTTTTATGTATGATATTCTAAATTTTGGTCCTTGTCTTAGTCAAAATCTCTCACACAGAACCCGATTGGTTTTCTATGTTTCTTTATCTGTAGCGGTCATCTCGTCATGTCTTGATTTACATTTTTTTCTTTTCCATCCACTTCCAAATATCAGATCTGAAAGTTTACATTAAAACAACAAAAAGAAGAAGGATGGCTTTCGTGTTTGTCCTCTGGCTTTTATCCCTACTGTTCTATATATCCCTGTCCTTTTCCAAATTTATACAAAAATAAAAATAAAAATAAAATAAAATGAGTAATTACTTTTGTCACGTAGCTTTTGTCCTCAACACCACTACTATATACTCATTTTGACCCACTGATCCAACCTCTTTGGTCTTTGTTTTTATTTTTATTTTTAAAGAAAGATTAAAGAACTAAAGATACATCTAATTAACTCACCTAGGTACTTCTTTTGATTATAAAAAAAATATCATTTTTAGTATTTAGTGTGGTGTTTTATACGTATCAAACGTGAACTGTGGTCACTTCATTTTCTCTGTTAACGGATGGTTGCCTTTTTCTTTCTATTCCTTTTCGTTTGGTACGCTGGTATTATTAAATGAATTTAAATCATTCCTATTGAGTCAATTTTTTCTAACGCGTAGCTATTTTTCAGACTCATGAGAGTCTGTCTAGGTAATACGGGGTAAATGCATATTTATGTGTAGAGGTTTTGTGTGTGCGGGTGATTTCTATTTGGGAGTGTAAATGCATTTTTTTGATGGGTTATTATAAATATTATATAAATGCATTGGTTAAATTTTATCGGAGTATGGGCGTGTTTGAGTTTTCTACGGAATTGAGTGTACTGGTAAGAAATAAATTTTTGATACACATATCTCTGTTGCTGCTGCTGAAATGTCAGGCCTTTATGGCATCCCATCGCTGATGGCTACCCTGGGAAGACTGTTCGGGGAATAATATGGTTTGTCTACCGGAATAACTCTGACAATTAGATTAAGAATCTAAATTTTAGATTAAATATTTTGAGTGAGAAAATGTTACATTGTTTGTGGCCAAAAACGGCGTAAGTATTATGGTGAATTTTTATGCTTGCTTTTAGTTATTATATTTGTTGCATTTGTTTTGATTTTCGATGCACTCTATTATTTTTTGAAACTTTATACTGGGATGTGGTTTGCTCACCCAGTTTTCCTCCCTTTCCACAGAAAATGAAGAAAGACTAGCCGTAAAAGAAATTATTATGTATCAGGGGGATTGGGTATTGCGTTTTGGATTTTATCCAGGTGTTGGTTTGTTCCAATTTTGCACTTTTAATTTTTTAATTATTTTATAGTTTTGTAATTTCGAAAGTCAAGTTTAATAAAATTTATTTGATCTCGGATTTCCTATTTTATTTACCAAAATAGTTTTGAACGAAAAATCTGGTCCTTCCTGAGTTGCGGTCCATATAATTTGGGTTGCCAGCTGGACCAGACCCGACCCAAAAAGGTCGAATATGTGTCCGCTGGAAACCCTGAAATACGGGCTTTCAGACGCACCCGACCCAACCCATCTAGGAGCGGGTCGACTACGGGCCACAACATCAAAACCCATCGTATAGTTGGTCGACTATGGGTGATAGCTTTCGTCACCCGACCCAACGCACCCACCTGCCTAGATATTTCTAAGTTAATTCTAACCCTTAGAGTACCTATCCTAGATGAACCACAACCGTTGAAGTAATGATATATAATGCCCTAACCCTAATCATCGCTAAATTGTCTTCAGTTCCATTTAGCGGAAGCCTCTTCTCTTCCTCTCAGACTCAGTTTCTTTCCTTTTTTTCACTTTCTTTTCGCTTTGTAAATCAAATTACAACATCACCAGCAGCAATCAATCAACATCGTCACCAGTAGCAAACCAACAACCGAAGGTGAGACTAGGAATAATTATAATTAATAATTAGGGTTTTGTTTCCTAAGATTGATTTTGGGTTGGCTTATTTATATTGGGTTCTTAATTCTTATTTCAATTTTGTTTATTCTTTGTACATTACCATCAACTGAAGCCGCACTATATGAAGTAGAAACTGCAAAAGGTAAAAAACCCCTAAAACCTATGCTCTTTTTGCATCTGTGATGGACTCAGTTTTGAATCATACTCATGATCAGGTAGCTGAATATTAAAGAAAGGTATCTGCTCAGTGGCTGGCAGGCCAACAAATTCTTAATAGATGAATTTATTAAATGTATAGGCAGAACATGGATCTGAGTTGCACAATTCCAACATATTTAAACTTGGTAGCTTAACTAACAGTGCTAAATGTTCTTCCCATCCAAGTCCACTTACCTGTAAAGTAAGTTAAGTAACTGAATTTAGATCATCTCTCAATATATCATCTCTGCAGGGTTTAAGGCTCTTTTGAAGTTTAAAGTTATAATGGATGCTTTGATTACTTGCATCAACTTTTTCTTATAGAGTACTCGTTAGGTTTTTAATACTTCTATTTCATTCATTCTAATTGTTCATTTTACTTGCAGAGCTATTTGGTGACCTTGCTGCTTCTTCCATCATCATAGATGATTGATTCCTATTGGCTTAGACAAGGTAATGACGCCAAGGGTCATTGTCAGTAGCTTGATCTTTCTGAGTTCATTGTTTGTCTGTCTCATCTTTGTTATTGTAACTAATTTACATACTTTGTTTTATTTAAGGCTTTTTGCGCATTCAGGGGTAAAACATCCACATCGTTTAAAGAGTCGTTGCTGGTCGCTTTATACGATCTTAGGCTTTAGTATAGTAGGCAATAGAATGCACTCTTTTATCTTTTGAGCTTTGAACAATTGAACTCATTTCTTGTTATTGTTAGCTTTATCATTTTGCATGCAGTTTGCAACTTTGCACCAACTTCTTACTTTTCCGAATTTTTATTTTGTAAACACTTTTAAGTAACTTCTTATGATGTTAATTATCTACACTTGATTTGGGGTCAGCTTTTTGATAAAAACAATTACATCCAATTTGTAAGAGTCTTAGTTATTTGTACACATGAAAGTTTAACAGTAAGGCTGTAAGTTTGTAACTGTAAAGTAATGTGTAGTGCCTCCTAAGCTAGCAGCTGACTAATCCAAGAGATTAACTAAATAAAGAGGCACTAAGAATCTAAAACATGTACTTAAGCATTCAATTAAGAAATGCGATACAAAACTTAACCCACAACTAACCCGCTCTGAAACATATATATATACAAGAAGTCCTATCAAATTATACATATACAATAGTCATTTGATTTCCAGATACAATATGTAATATAATAAACATAACATAAGTTAACTAATTAACGGAGTCAAATCCTCGAAGCTTTCGCTGCGCAACTCTGATCTGTCTCTGAAACAGAAAGTGGGAATGGGTGAGCACATCATCCCTAAAAGGGGTTCCCGGCAGGAATAACATTTAACTTTCAAGTAATCAAAAGCAAGAGTTGGAAAACAATACATGTTTTCCCAAACATTAAAGAGTGACCAAGTCACTGAAATAAACAAACATGTATGTGGATAAACTCCTTCTTCATACAATGTATAATATTCGTGCTAACCACACTCATTAGCTATTGATATCACCAAGACCATGATGACCCACTCTAAGCAATAAAATCTGAATTCATGTAGATATAAATGTGAAGGAGCGTATCCTATATACCACAAATGGAAATTCAGATTTCCCATAACAATTCATATTGACAACAAAACATTAAAAGTCCTTTCCAAACCATGGAAAGATTAACATAAACAACAGAATTATCGTAATGCAAATTAAACAAAGCATGGAATGCACAACTAAACAATGCATGAATTTGATAAACATAACTCTTTGTAAAAGAAAACATCAATGGTTACGAGAGAGTCAAAAGTATTTCCACCTCTTTTGATGACAAGCCACGCCTACCTCGAGATCCACGATCCACTGGTTCGTCCTTTGAATCGATCGTTGTTAATATAGACTAACTGTTAATCACAGAAGAAGTCTAAGAATCTAGCGAAAGTGGCTCACACAAGAATCATACAATTCTATCTAATGTTTCTAAGCCCATTTATGACTTTGCACCTTTTCATTCTCTGTCTTTAGCATAGCTAAGGTTTACTAATTCAATTGGGTTGGTTCTATAGTCCATTGACTAAGTCTTATGAATACAATTTTGTAGAATAAGCCAAAGGCTAATTCAGAACATAAGGGTCCAAGTATCAAATTAGAGAAACTAGTCCTAAGCCCAAGTCTACTATAAACAGGCCCATTAACTAAGGTCCAGTCCATCTGAGTCAACTAATAGTATCTAACGGTAAAACTAACGGTCACATGTCAACTAACAGTCAACGTCTGAATCCAGGTCTAAGGTCAAGGTCTAAATCGGTCAACTGGTTCAACTCAGTCAACTAGACTGATTCAGAACAGGGTCAACGGGTTAACTCAGTCAGACATAACATTCAGATAAGTCAGCTAAACTGACTAGGATGACTAATAAGCCTAAACCCCTAGTTGTACATAGATTTTCACTCTTAACTAGACTGATACTAACACACCTATTAACAGAACTTCAAAAGCCAATGTACAATTCAATTATTCTTAAATAAACTTCAAACTTCAATTACAATTACAAACTAGGTTTACCTGATCTGCAATTGCAGGCTTTTCACAACCACTGCCATTACAACATTGCAACTACTCCTTTTCCATCTCACTTCCCTATAACATTTCATACATCCCTTAATTCATACATTTAATTCATATAGACTTCATAATTTTCTTACAAATACAAACTTAGATTACCTGCAGCAACAAGCCTTCATTGAAGCTACCACAAAGTGTAACCATACAATCACCACTCTTATCTTTTGTCCATCTTGCCAACTCAAACACCATATTCTACCCCAACATTACAATACATCTTACCTCCGTTGCATTACAAAATTCATACAATCACTCTCAAGTAATTCTGTATCACAGCTCAATATACTACCATTAGGATTCTAATTCCATTTTCATTTCACCTGCACGCAGAAACTCCAATTCCAACCTAACATTCCTTTACTCTGCCATCTCAAACCACCAACTTCACCAATACAGTTCTAATATTAGGTTCAGCTCATGCTTCTCAATTTTGTTCATCAGCAACATCAACAAATACACATCCATTCTAAAACTGTTCCATTAGTATACAAAGAATCCAAAACTCATGACCTGCAATTCCATTAACACTATCTTCTCATACATACCCTGTGACACCATTCCATTAATCAGTTCACTATAATCCATGCAATCAACACCAGTACCAACACCAGTTCTTAAAGCTCAATCCCTGTCAATCAACTTCATATACTCAAACAGCAACACAATCAAAATGAACATCTTTACAAAGTTAACTTAAAACGATATTTACCTCTAACCAATGTGGACAATCTCGGATTTCGGCTTGTCTCGGCAGGGATTGAGACACCGAAACAAGTTCATCCCGCCGAGATTCTCACTGGACTTTCCGGCTAACTTTCCGCAGTAGCTGCTTAAATTATATATATATATATATATATATTAAATGTTTTATTATCAGTAAGATAAGAACACCTATATAACAGGTGTATACACAATCGAATATTTATCAAACGTGTTCTTCATACAAAGAATACGAAACTAAGTGTTTGAATGATATACCTTCCCTACCATCATCCACTGTTCGATAAAATAAATAAAACCCAGAAAAACCAAAAGCACAAGAGAAGGATTGATGTTGATTGCGAAAGAGTTAACTGAGATGGAGATTAATTGGGGTTTCTTTTGATTCGAGTTGGAACAGTTGTTGTGGTTGAAACGAAACAGCTTGCTACTACCGAAAAAAATGAAAAAAACAGATAAAGAAGATGAAGCTAATCTTGTTTTAGAATGATTTGCCATCTGTATTAGTATAGGTTTTCCTACTTTTGGATTTTTTAGAATTTGGTACCCTTGGTTGGTATATGTAATAGCTAAAAGATATGATTTTTTAGACCCTTGTTTCCATTTTCGGTTATCTTTCTATTGATTATGTGTAGAAATCTTGACGCAGAAAAGTAGTACAAATCGCTAATTATAATTAATCATGAAAAAGTTCCATATATATGATCGAAAATTGGAGACGATTACCGGCCGAGATTAGACCGATCCAGGCGAGATTAAAACTGTTCCGGCGAAATTCTTAGTGAAATTTCGTATCACCAAAAACTTGTAATTCGCTGGTTGCATGAGCGAAATCGGGAAAATCGCTAGAATCTCGTCCGAGATAGCCGAAATCGACTACATTGCCTTCAACCTGTGTTGCTCAGGAAATAGAATTCATTTCTTCTTATTACTTTATCCTGAATCAGTAATTCATCTCAAACTGAACAACTCATCAATTCAGTTCCACCAACACCCAACATTTGATTCCAGCAGCAGCAACACTAGTTCCACTACTAAACAACAAACACCACAGTTTACCCATGCTCTTCCATAATTCCAGAATTCTCCTCAAATCCCAAATATCCTTAACCTGAGATTCAATTTCTTAAATTTAAGTTTCATGCAAACATCTCTTCCTCAATCAACAACAACCCGTCAAAACAAATTTACTGAATTTCATAAATCTCATATACACATTTAAATTAACAATAAAACCCCTAAAAAAATACCTTTTTCATTCTCCCTGAGTTCCAGCATCAACTCCATCATCTTGTTTTTAGCAGATCTAAATCTTAGCTTCCAAATCCAGTTTTCAAACTCACAATCGGTTGTTAATTCTTCACCCTTGTTTCCAACAGCGAAAACCCATCACAAACCGATCAAATCAGGAACAATTTCTAACTTCAAAACTGAACTCAGAAACCCTAATTCTGACTTTGCAGTTGCATGAGCTTCTACTTCACCTGAGATAAAAATATCAATCCAGGTCTTCAATTAAAGCAAACCCATCCTTCAATTCATCTTCTACAGCCTCTCTGAATTCCTTACAAACCCGAAATCACTGTTTCTTCAGCAAAAAAACTTCATATCACCCAATTAAACATAAACCCATACGAATTCATGCTCCTAGAACAACAATTTCATCTCTTAATCTTCATGCAAACCCTAATTTCGTTCTTATCAGATTATCCCGAAAACCAAATCAATTTTCAATTGATCTTCTTCATAGATTACATCCACACCATCTTCATCGTCGAGCTTCAACATATAATTTTACTTTAATGATTCTAACACAAAACTATCAGCGAGTCTGCAGATATCGAACATAGGAAGAGAGGAGGAGAAGAAGAACGAAGAATAAGGAGGAAAGATATGTGGGTTTATTTGCTCGGTATGGTGAGATAAGACCAACAACAAATGATAAAGGTACTCTACAAAATGATATGGGGATCCCATGTCGGCTAAGATACAAAATGACTATTCCGCCCTTCTCATAATTTTGATGATATCTTCTCCGTACGGTATCCGATTGCACGTTCGAGCAGTCCATTCCGCCCAACATTTTGAGATCTATCCAACGCTTCTAGTTTCGTATCTAAATCGTTGTTAGATTAGTTCCTATTAATTAACGTTCATGTTAAACTAATCGAGCTATTATCGGCTAATTCGTCACTTGACTAGTCTAATAGCGTTGACGAGCTTGAGGTTCCTTACATAATGTTCATTGCATTTTATGGTGGGTAACCCACCATCCACCCGATCCAACCCACCGTAATATGGGTCGGGTGAAAACCGACCCATTTGTAATGTTTTGTTACCCGCCATCAGTGGGTTGGGT
This sequence comes from Papaver somniferum, assembly GCF_003573695.1. Classification (NCBI taxonomy): domain Eukaryota; kingdom Viridiplantae; phylum Streptophyta; class Magnoliopsida; order Ranunculales; family Papaveraceae; genus Papaver; species Papaver somniferum. The sequence continues at coordinate 11,394,854 of NW_020620714.1, read as the reverse complement.
GGTGGGTGAGGCCAAAACTGACCCAATCCAACCCATCTGCAGCCCTATGAAAGTATCACTTTTTCTGAAACGGGGCGAAAGTATCACTTTTTTCTGAAACAGACCGAAGGTATCATTTTTTCTGAAACGGGGCGAACATATCATTTTATCTAAAACTGGGCGAAATTATCACTTGCCTTTGTAGTTGATGTCCCGAGGAGTGATGTTAAGACATTGGACTACTCATATCCCTTACTCTGCTTTCTCAGGTTCTCTTTCTAACCCTGAGGCATCTGATTCGCCATCACATCTGCTTATGAGTGACGTCGAGTGGTGTGGGGTTCTCTTCATATGTTTAGGAGATTGAAAACTTAACGAAGTTTTTTTCTAAAACCGAGCAAAAGTATCACTTTTTCTAAAACTGAGCAAAAATATCCCTTTTTATTGAAACAAGGCGAAAATATTACTTTTCCTAAAACAAACAAAAGGAATTGCAAACAAACTCATCTTTAGACTCTTTTTCGGTCGGCTCTTCCACCGTGGCAACGGTTGAACTAGTTAGTTTCGCTTCTAATTTCTGAAACTATTCTGGCTTCAGTTCCCCAAACAAGCTATCAATCACTTTCACAAAGAATTAAAATCGCCAAACAATCCAGTGGACTTCCCGTTGACCTAACACAAAAATCAGTCAACACAATCAACGACCAAAAATCACCTAAACCGATCATCTTCCATATATAGATATATCAGCACGTGTCAAACCCAACACCAGCGATAACACCTTAACTCAACCACAACGCATCACAATATCATCATCCTTCCCCGTATATAAGAACGGCATTATTTTTGCCTTCCTCCTCCAATTCGCTAGTGACGACCAATAATTCAAACAAGAAGAAGACTCTAATAAACAACCCAGAATCTAGAGCAACAGCAACTCAAGCAGCAGCAGCAGCAATGAGTATTGATGGACTTTCAAATGCTTTTTCTGTACTCGATTTAGATGTTGATGATCATCAAGCCCAAACACCAATAATCACTACAGGTTCGTAATTCCTTAAACCCCCTTTTCTTTTAATTTCTTCAATCGTGCTTTTCTTGCGATAAAAATTGTTAGTTTCCTTAAACCCTAATTTGTTTTTTTGAATTAGAGTTTGTTAAGAATTAGGAAAGTTGACTGATTTTGACTAGGGTCAAGTTTGATTTCTGACCGCCTTCTATATTCAGTTTTTGTCTGGAATTAGGAATCATAAACCGACTTCTATACATAGTCTAGAGGCCTTTTGTGTGTTGTGTATAAATAGCTTAAGAATTGGGTTCCAATAGCATAGCAATTGGGTTCCAAGAACATATAAAGAAGAACAAGAAAGAAACTTGTAGAGGTTTGTTTGAGAGAGAATGTTTAAGATGGATCAGAATAGTGGGTTTGTGCAATCTGATATGGAGAATGAAGTATACCTAATAAAATTTGAGGAATTGCCTGCGTTTCCAGAGGATTGGACAGATCCTGACAACTATTTGGATTGGATCTATCATGTTAAACATGTACTTGATCATTGGAATGTGATTGACTCCAAGAGAGTTAGCTTAGTGGTTGGTACTTTTAGTGGTTATTCATTAATGTGGTGGAATAGTCTTCAATTACGACGTGAAAGGGAAGGGATGACGAGGATTACTGATTGGGTGGATATGGTTCGTGAATTGCATAATAAGTTTATACCGGTTTCGTATACATCGGATACTTAGCTGAAGCTACTTGAGTTTAAGCAGACAGAGAGTATGAGTGTGGAACAATATACTGAGATTTTTGAGAATTTGTGTTACAGAGCTGATATAAAAGATAATGAAAAATAGAAAGTGTGTTGGTACGTTAGTGGGCTAAGGGAGACGATTAAATGTGATTTTCCAATAAGAGATTTTATTACGAACATGAATGAAGCTATACACATTGCTTGGGAGACGATTAAATGTGATTTTCCAATAAGAGATTTTATTACGAACATGAATGAAGCTATACACATTGCTTTGGAATATGAAACGCTATAGAACTTTTACCATAGAGGGTAATCAACATAAAATAGAGTATCAACTTAATGAATAATGAAGACTGAAGAGTAACAACATAATGATGCGGAATCTATGGGAGTTGTTGATGAGGAGGAATATGTGAGAGTTGTTCATGAAGAATGAAGACATTTTTTTTTTCTTTCCAGTTCATTCTCTTGATTTTTTCTTAGGTCAGATATGTTGGAGTTTCTTTTATGTTGGGATTGTATAATGCTTTAGTAACATAACTAAAAGCTCTATTTAACTAAGGAAAAAAACTTTGTTTCAATAACAATTTTACATTTTCAAGTACCCGTGTTTACCAATTTGAGTCCACTGGGTGAACTTGTATTCTTTTACTAGTCATAGCCCTTCAATCAGGGCATGCGGAAACGCAACATGGAGTATTGCTGTGGTTATGTATTCTGGCTGGGTGGCATTTTTATTTCCTTAAGCCTTTCAAATTTTTATTTCCAATTTTTTGTACCAGAACTTACGTCCTTTCCTACGTGAATGGCACTCCACTAGAATTAATTGTGGTAACTTTCACACACACTTGTATGAGTCCTCTGTGTCTGTGTTTATGTCATGTCATGGTGAAATAGTTGATTATTATCTTAGAATTTTACTGATATGTACTGTTAGTGTCCTCTATTGACGAAGCAGTTTCTTTGATTCATCAGATAAGGTTTCAAGGAAAGGTAAAAAGCCAAGTGAGATGACAGTTGTAAAAGAAGACACGAAGCCAAGTATAAAACCTGATAAACTGGGCTTGCGTAGCCATCCAACAACTTCCGAAGAATACAGGATGCCACTTGTTTGGATCGACTTGGAAATGACAGGTAGGTGGCTAATCTTTATGCATGTTTAACACTTTTTGGCACAAGATGTAGATACTTGGATAGTTTAATTGCATGCCTCAAAGTTTTTTATTTGAGAACTATATTCATGCAAACTAAAGCCTTATCCTTTTATATACGTAGCATTGATAATAAATATGTTTGATATGCTTATGCTAATACTTGATAACAAACTTCCGTCCCTGAATGTATTTATTTGAGCCTAGAGGTAAGACGTTTTTGTGAAGATGCACTTATTCTTCCTTTCACTGGCCCCTTGTTGAGGTTTTGCTTTTGTGTCATCTTATCACTCTTGTTTTTTCTGTGTCATCTTCGCCTACAACCTTTTTGGTATCTATCTTCGTTTCCCTAGTTTCCTTCATTAAGTTTCGTGTAAAAGCCCATGGTGTTTCCTCCGGACCTTCTCTATTAATTCTACCCAAGTATGTTTTTCTCCAACCAGATTTTAAAGGCTCATCCTATTAATGACTTGAAGCCTTGAACTCCACTTGTGTAATTTTTCTTCAAAGCCTGTCCCAAGCCAGGATAAAGGAGGAGGGTTCGTGATTGGCATGGAAAGCAATGGTAAAAACCACAGCCATGGCTCTATGAAAATAGGGTCGTGATAGGCGTGGCCAGCAATAGACCAAAAGAGAACGAGAGCAGTACCAAGAGGGGTGACTGCTTGAGAAGGCCTCGTGTACCTTTCTTTGGTTGAAAACCAGCCATTTCCTTATAAAAGGGCAAGAGAAGTACCAAGATGGGTGACCGCTTGGGAAGTCCTCTTGTTTACATTCTTGCCTACCCCTCTTTGTGTGGGACCAAAGGCTCAGAAGAAGAATGATCCTATTAATGACTTGATCTCATAGGATACCATTTCAAAATAATTTCCAAGTGGAGCTTCTAACTGCAAGCCACTGCCACACAGAATACACATGTATTTTAAACGTGTTTCCCGTGTTAATTGGACAACTAAGGCACCAAAGGCATGGTACTTGTGACTCTGTTTACGTGTAACTTAAACTCAAGTAACACTGACAACAGAAAATTTGTTATTATTACATTTTGTGATAGTATTTTAATTTTGTTCTTATTCTTACAAACTTGTTACTTTGTAGGTCTGAATATTGAAATTGATCGGATCCTGGAAATAGCTTGTATCATTACTGATGGAAATCTGGAAAAATCTGTGGAGGTCAGTTGATTCCCGTTTCCAGCAGAGTTTTCTTTATTTATCTCACATTTATTATTGCATCTTCTTGTTTAGTGTTTTCTAATCTTGTTGGTGTGCAAATGATGTTTAATTGCTTCTGGTTATATGTTCGGGTATTAGTGGATTATCGCAGCGTGATCAAGTGACGAGCTAGTCCTTTCGTACTGATCTCTTCTTTTTCCCCCCTCTTTTTTTCTGTCCTTGTAGGGTCCTGATTTGGTAATTAATCAGACCAAGGAGTGTCTAGATAATATGGGGGAGTGGTGCAAAGAGCATCATGCAGCTAGTGGTATGCAGCTTACCAACATTAAATATTGCAGTTATTTTCAGTTAATTGTCTGTCATGTGTTCCTGGGAATTGCGAATGATAAATTTCTTTCTTTTAGGGTTGACCGATAGAGTTCTAAACAGTGCAATAACAGAACGAGAAGCTGAAAAACAGGTATTCTCTCGCAGACTTTTTCTTACAATTTTCACCGCCCTTCAGTTTTTCTTGTACAGATATATAAGTGTTTTTGGTTATCCAAGAACCGTATCTTCGTTATGTTTTCGATTTCTAAATTCTAAATTCTAACGCTCAATCTGCTCTTCGTTGACAATTTCTCTTTCATTGGATATTGATTTGTAGGTTATGGAATTTGTGAAAAAACACGTTGGATATAATACAGCTCTACTAGCTGGGAACTCGATTTATGTGGATTTCCAATATTTAAAGGTATTTCTTTTATGCTGTTCAATATTGTAGTTGGTGCGCGTCTTTAACAGTTTGATTCCTGTTTTCATTTGTCCAAGAGTGACCTTACTACCAACTAGTATTTGCTTATGGTTCTTGTTAATTGGATCTGGTGTTTCATAGAGTTGATGTTTCTATAATAAACTCTAGCTTTAAAGTTTATTTTGTATGGAGTTTGTTCTGCAGAACCGAAATGAAAACAAAGTAGTTGGGCCTCTTGAAAGATTTATTTGTTTAGAGCGTGATTTATATTTTCCTTTCTTTGCCAAGTATTGCATCAAAAAAGTGACCATTAAATAAATTTCTCTCTTTCTCGACAGAAATACATGCCTGAATTGGCGAGTCTTTTCTCCCATGTAGTCGTTGATGTCAGCAGTGTGAAGGCTCTATGTTGCCGCTGGTTCCCAAGAGGTAATGTTTTTTCTCTCTCGCAGTAGTTACATAGCTGTGTCATATCGCCAGCAAAGATCAATATCTGCACAAGTGTTCACCTGAAATTGTACACTTATTCCCAGTCCTTTGTACGTCATTACACAATTGAAACTTTTCAAATTCCACGTGCATTCTGAAAGTTTTGTACGTGATAGATAACCTGACTTCTATCCTTGTAGTTCATTCTATATTGTTAGGCCAGACAAACTCGATGCAGAATATAGGCAAGAACCAGATGGACTAATGTGTAGAATCCTGTTCTTTTTGTGCAGATAACAAGAAGGCTCCTTCCAAGGAAAACAAACATCGAGCAATGGATGACATTAGAGAAAGCATCAGGGAGCTCAGATACTACAAGCAAAATATATTCAAGGCCAGGTCAAAAGAGTGATGTGTAGTATCACATTGTGTTTTGAGTTCATTGTAACTTGTGCTTTTACATGTGTAAGCCGCTTAATGTAAAACATGGATTGCTAATCATGATTTCGGCATACTCAAGAATCACTGAGCCAAGTTCGGCTTTACAAACATGTAGGTGCCAGAAATGGGGTCTATATGAGTATTACTTTGATTTTGAGCGTCTTTTTCTTCCTCTAAAATCTAAATGCTCTTCTGGTGCGATTATCCAACACTGTCCACCAATTTGTGTAATTTATTAAATTGAAGTGCAGTAGCCCCAATAACAACATGAGGCAGCCAACAGGTTTTTCAAGTAATGAGTAGAAACTTGTAAGATTTCAAAAATCATTATCAACCTGAAATAAGAAAAAAAAAAAAAAAAAGCACCAGCCGGGAATCGAACACGGGTCTGTACCACTAGACCACTGGTGCTGATTGTTTATACGACTTTCCCCCCCTTTTTACTCGTCGAATGATTTCAAGGCTGCTAATAGAAGTACCAAATTGCTTGGGTGTACCAATTCCTTACCAATATGCACCGGTACACCCCCAAGTAATTTGATACCCTTATTAGTAATCTTGATTCAAGGTTTGAAAAACGGGTCACGGTTCAGGTCACGGGCACTTGACGTGACCGTTATATAGCATTTTGACGGGTGTGAGCACGTTTTGAAAAAAAAGCGCGTTATTTAGAGAAAAAACTTGTTTTTTGTACATTTTTCATAAAAACGGGCGTTATAACGGTTAAATAGAAAATTAAAAAAAATCATGATCTGAAATTCCTATGCAACGGTTATAACGTGCCCAAAAAACGTTGTGACCATTCATTTTTAAATTTTGTCCCACTAATAGATGACCTATATCACTAAACTACCATTTTAATTGATTATTGTTAGTATAAGAAATATGTATAATTCGATTGTCATGTTTATATTCTTTACGTAGGTGTTTTAAAATACTTCTAACTATACAAGTTACGAAAGTTTGATAAAATTCGTACGGTATAGCCACTACTAGAATTTTTTCGGCAACAATTATCCAATTTAAGAGAGTGCATAACCTATCCAATTTATTGAAAATGATTCATTTCTTGGACTCAGACAAACCTTATCCAATATAAGAGAGTGCATAACCTGTCCAATTTATTGAAAATGATTCATTTCTTGGACTCAGACAAACCCACTACGGGTGTAACTACGGAAAATCCATAGCTACACCCAAGTGTTGAATCTCTTGTTCTTGACTCATTTCAACTTCAAAACCCTAAAACAATTTCTAGATCTGAACTTATTACCCACAAAAATGATAATAAAAGTGCTAGAATGTAAAGGAGACACTTGATTTTTACATGGTTCGATCATAATCGATCTACATCCATGGTTGTTCACTATGATTAATTGATTTACAATGTGAGACTCCATTAATGAGTTTTTGGAGCTCTTCTAGATCTAGTTTTGGGGAAGAAGATGATAGAGAAAAATAAAATCTGATTCCCTTTCTCTCTCTTAGATATTTTCTTTAGTACTATAGAGTAAAAATGAATTTACAAATATAACCTTTGCTTCCAAACTAAGCTATCTTGGTCTAGATACTATGTAAACTATCTTAGGAATGTCATACTACATTGGCTTTCATTGGGCACCAGACGTTGAGCATGGTTTTTGGTATCTACATTTTGCCCTTTTTTCTTGAGTATGGCTTGAAGAGCAATCCTTAAGAAAAAATCCGTGTTGGTGTAGTTCTTGGAGCGAGACGTGTGGTGCTCGAGTGGACATCTTTGATCTTTGCTGTTGAAGGAACGAGCGAAAGAATAACTTGAAAAGTATATACTTTACTCTTATTCTTTTGCGAAGTTCGGAAGCTTCGTTTTGGTACAGAAGCACCATTCCTTGATCTTGTTGCTGTCGATCATGAGTTTTGGTACAGAAGCACCATTCCTTGATCTTGTTGCTGTCGATCATGAGTTGTTGTTGGGATCATTCATTGCTTCGCTTCGATTTTGCCCTTGTATGCTTGATTGTTGAATCTTCATGTTGGAGAGAAGTAGCGAGGTGTCGTGTTACACGTAATGAGCTAAAATTGACGAAGTATGTCGTGAGCAAGATATCTTCGTTAACGTTATCCCTTTGCTTTAGAGAAAATAATGCTGCAATCTCGGGTTTGCATGGTCTACTTCTTGCATATTTATTCATCATATCCAGCTGCCGCGTCAGTTCTATTGCCTTTTCCCTTGCTAAGGCATTGCCTGTTGTTGCACTCAATGTTGACTCGATGCTATCATGTTCAATCCCTGCTTCGTTGGCTTTATACTCAGCATATGGTGACCTCCGGCTTTATCACCTCGCAGCTTTCGATCTCTTCGCAGTAACCCTTCCTGCTTTTGGTCAGTCCGCCTTGGCTTTCCTTTTGGTGTTGTTTCTAACCCTGCACGAGTCAAGAGTGGTTTACATGCCCTCCTCCATCCATTGCAACTTAATGTTCTCCTCTGCGTGCCCATCTGAGTAACAGTAATTCTTAAAACGACTGGTCCTGGGAGCACTATAAGTTTTCAGATTACGTCTCCCTTCGATAGACTTAACAGTAATTCTGATAAACACAGTCCTTTTACTGGATCATATGCTATTAAAAAAAATGAAATTGATTCAGCTGGATTCCGAAACTGACCCATCGAATCAAATAAAATAGCAACAAACAAGAAACTACAGTTCAATTTACATACAAGAAATCATTCCTATTCAATAAATGTTAGAACTCATTATACGTACAACACACTGATCATAGCTTAGATTCAGAATCACCAAAAATTGTAAACTAAAGCTGAATCAGCACCAATACGAGTGATAAGTTTTCTTAAAGATAAGTACAAACTGACAAAATGATAAACTATCTGATGACGAACTGAGCCGCACAACTCAGAATCGCATACCTGCAGCAAAAATAAGCTTGTACATTAGTTTACAACTAATTTCAACATGACAAGAATAGACTATTCAGAGATAATATAGAAAACAATATGCAATTCATTCGCCATACATAGCTTGACCTACACATAAAAGGATTGTGTATACGCTACAAGAGATGTAGGCATGCTGACAAGAGATACTTTTTAAGTATTCTGAACAATAACTTGATTCATAAAAAAATTTAACTAGAAGTTTGTACAAGTCAAATGTCCACCAACCATTGATTCGTTCTGAGGTTTCAACTCCTTGAAGATCCTTTATGTGGAGAAATAAGAGGTGCAGGTTCTTAAGACAAACTTAAGAAAATAATGGAGCCAATGTGTACCTTGTTACCCATAAACTTAATCAACCATCTCCGGTTAACTACGCATGGGTTACATAAGTATAAACTTTGATAGTGCATGGCTGAGACAGAGTTCAAGTAATATATTGACAAAGCAAATGCAACAAATGCAATTGCTTATACAAACTTGAACAACAGACAAGCTCACCTTGTCAAGGAACAGGGTCTCTGACAGTACTGTAAAGGGTATAATTGCAAGTTTGGTCATCTGCACAGAAAAATCATTTCATCTGGATTAAACTTTCACTACTACAACCAAACTAAACTAATCAGATCCTAAATTCTCTTAAAAATGATCATAAGATAAAATCAAAGTAGTTAACCTGGTAGAATCCAATGGAATTGAACCCAAGACATAAATCGAGAAGTCCAGTAGACACGTCATTTAAAATACCAAATAACATCACAGTTTCGGTATCAATTGCCTTGGTCTTAAAAACATTGAATCTTTGTGCCACATGAAGTGTGCAAAATGTAACCAATAAATGCCAACTAGTTGATGTTATAGATGCAAATAAACGAGAGGTTGAAGTTAAAAAGAGTGAATCAGAAGATTTCAAGACACAAATACGTTTCAAATCAAAAATACGTGGGCCTGTGAGATTGAAATACCTAATCCCCGTCATCATCGGAATCACACCAAAGCTAGTGAGCGCACTACAAATTAAGAAATGTAATTTTTCGAAGGCGCTAATATTGGGAGATAGGTCTGCGCACTTTGTTAGAAGTATAAACACTAAGATCCCGAATGCATACTTATTATCTGTGATTCCACCAGTTTTGATATCAAGAATTGTTGACCTACAATCAACGAAGTACTAAACTTTAGCTATGCAAGTGGAGAAACAGTTGAGCACAACTGGTAAAAGTAATGCAAGTGAAGCTCATGCTTACCTACAAAAATATCAAAATGAGTAACATGGTATCTTATGTTCTCATATATGCATCAGTATATATATCCTGGTTAATCTTGCAAGATATCTAAAGTGGACTCACCATTATTGCCACTATCAGTACCAACAATCCAGAGTACATGAACAATACCCCCAACCCAGCAACCACATAATAAAAAGCACAAACCATATTTCAGAAAATTCATTTCCACGAGTAGCAGCAAGTAATCAACGTTACATAAAGAAAAGGAAGCTCAAATTGGGTGGTAGTATATCTTCAGTCAATCAAATTTCTTTATGGATCACCAGATGTAACCCTCACCGAAGTTGTTAGATGGTTCATTGCAGAACTAATCTCGATCCTAACTGGTTACTAAAGATACATAAAGACCATGTTGTAAGGGATCGCAGTGGCTGGGAACCGATTTGATATAAATCCTACAAGATTTAGTTAACCATATAAAAATCTTGAATGAAACTATCTTACAAATCAATATTTTAACCTCTTATCAACAGATCATTACTATATACACTTCCTGACTCTCAAGTTTGTACAGAGTCAGGACAAAGAGGTTTATGTTCAGTCCTTTAGATGATAAAAGGCATCTGAACTAGTGGTTGGAGTGAAGGTCAAACAAACAAATTGAGAATAAAATATGAATAGAAGAATTTCCATAATAGCTCACTCAAGCACCTATATTTGATAGCAGATTAACAAATTCATAGTATTTAGACATTTCAAGTGAACATCAAACATCAAACACAAAAAACATTAATGTGACAAAATAGTACTTACATAAACTACTCTTCTTATCATCAAGAGAAACCCCTGCAAACATCAAACACCAAAAATGCATCATGATTCTTATCAAACCCAATTTCATAACTAACCTAGAGGGCTAAAACCAGAAAGATTTTACTAAACAAACAATCGAAAAAACTAAAAAAATTCAACAAACTCAAAATCCCAGACTTCTTAGCTGCATTTACTGTCAGTTCCAAACTTAAATCACTCACAACAGAAACCTAATAAACATTTCAGAAATCAAATCAACAGCAAAGATAAGACCAAAAAAAAAACATAAGATTGAAGAGAAGTAAAAGGAACCTCTGCACAAAGGTATACAAAATAGCTACCACCTTTGAGATTTTGATACTGATTAGGTGATATAGGGTCTTCTCTGCATCAATGAAGTTGTTAGGGTTCTGTTTCAAAAATTTACTAAAAGTCTCATTTTAGGATTTCGAGACATACCAAGGAATCAACAGATTCGGGTTTGTGAGTAGAAATCACCAAAACTGATGTTTCAATTTCGAAAATCAAGCAAAAATGGAAAAGAACATGTAATAACAATAAGGTTTATACCTGAGGAAATTTTCTTCTTGGAGTCTTCACCACCACCAGAAATAGCAGCAATATGGTAGCTGATGTCGCTGATGATGAATCGACATATTCAGATCGAATTAACCAATACCAAGCAAATATAATCTAATCAAATAACAATAATCTCAACTAAAAACTAAATTAAAGTTAAAAATGAGTTCAATCTCTAGTTCGATATCTTCTTCTTCCCGTTAATTAAACTAGATACAGGGTTACAAAAAGGGTTTCCTTTTGATTTCTGCTGATATATGAACTTTGATTTTGAGACGGGTTATGATTAATCTTCGATTTGTATGTGAGAGGTTCGATCTGTGAGAGTGACGCTGTGGTAGAAAATTGAGAGAGAAACAGGTTGTGAAAGAACCGAGAGAGAAGTGAAAGAAGAGATATACCGAGATGCAGATAAGATTTGTTTCTGGAAACCTATAGAAACAACTTTCCAACGCAGTCTAGTGGGACCAGAAGAACAAGTTCCTTCAACAGTCATAATATAAGTCCACGTGGAGGGACTTATATTTCCTAAACTGCCCTCCTGTATTACGGCTGCTATGGGGCTCGATTTGCTTTTTCGTGAAAAGGGACTTCCATGGGAAGCCCAATGTATAAAGATAGGCCGGGTAGTCTTATTAATAAATCTTAACCAGACTTGAAAAACTCATTTTCCACTAGTGAGCTTCCTTTCCACAATCCGGTTTTATACATGTACCACATAGCCCGATTGTTTTAATCTCTTCGTAATCAGATTACTTATGTTTCTATATGTACCAATTTCTTACTTGATTTTTTTTTTGTGTAGAATGGACTTCACACACCTACCATTTTACCCTCGAGAGATAATCTTGGAGGATATTGTTAGGACACCACAGAGAGTGCTAGAAAGGAGCCTTTATAAGTTTTCCTATGGGCGTGAGACCCATCTTGAACAAGCCCTTGCATTGATTGACAAACTTGCACTGGAGGAGCTTTATGAAGTCATGAGGTTCACTAGGATGAGGAGAAACATGATTTTATCTTAGAGGGATCTCCATGCAGAAATGGAAGGTATGTGGGAACAAATGGCTCAAGCACAAGCTGCTTCTCCTGATGGTGCTACTGCTGGTGATGCTGGTGCTGGTGCTCTTGATGTTGCCGCTCCTGGTGGTGCTGCAAATGCTCCCGGTGGTGCTGCTGATGCTGGTGCTCCTGCTCTTTAAATTTTTACGTTTAAGTTTTAGATATTAAAAGTTTAGGTTTATAAGCCTACTTGTGGTTGTTTTAAGTTCTTGACACTCTTTTAAGGTTTGTATTTTGGATGATCTCTTTGTTGAACTTAATGCACTTGAAGTTTTCATTATAATTATGTGTTGCTCGACAATTCTAGCCTTCCATGCCAACAATCGGTCTACCCGATATGTCACAATAAACCGATTGTGAAATCCATTCTTCCTGGATGTTTTTAAGCCAAGCTAGAATCGGATCACATATGGAAATATATAAACCTATTAGTGTCGGTGAAAATTCAAAAATTAAAATGTCTTTAATCGGTTTACATTGGTCACAAGAAAGACTGATTCCTTGTGGCATATAAACACAATCGGATTTTACAGTCCTTCTAAAAGACCGATTATTTCAAATTATTTCACGTTTTCCAAAAAAAAATAGCTGTTTGGGACATTCTCTATAAATAGAGACCTCACCCTTGGACCCCATTTGCCCCAAAATTGATCATTTTATCCCTCCTAACTCCATATACTCCACAACTACTCATTTCATACATATACATACAAGAAATGGCATCATTCGACCACGCGGAAGATTTGGAAATAACGAAAGCATGGTATGCGGAAAATCGACTTAGACGTCAATCCTCTGAAAAGGAGGATTCAACAACCTTTTGGGATAAAGTACACAACACATTTAGGAAAGAGTATGGGAATCCTAATGCAATAAATGTCCAACAAGTCCATGATAGGCACTTAGTCATCGAAAATGCGATACTTTCTTTTTTAGCTCTCCAACCTCGGATTTTTAACACTCGCCCCTTCAACTTGTCCATTGCAGAATTTGTAAGTAATTTTGTTTTTTCTTTTTACGTAACCCATGTTGTTTTATCTTCCAATAAAACACCACTAACAAATGTAAGTTTGTTTTTGTGTATTTGTAGCACGAAGTCGTGAAAGCACTACTTGGAGGAAAAGGGGGAAGCATTCGCATTCGATGCAAGCTATCACTTCTTGGAAAAAAGAATGCCGGAGGATAACCCGGACTACTTGGATGCGGTATCGTCTTCGGAGGAGGAAGATTAATGGATTTAGAATTGTTTGTATAGGTTTTGTGGGTAGACCTCTATGTAAACCCTCACGAGACTATAACTCGTCCACTAGGGTCGCCTAAGGGTTTAAAGGATTGATGCATGTGTTAAATGCATCCTACAATAATAATGGAATGAATGAAAATTGGTAATGAAAGGAAACAATCGGTTTATACATGTCATAAGTAAAATCCGGTTTCGAAAATCGGATTATAAACATGTCAACGTTAACCGATTATAGAATCGGTTTACAAGTGAATGAACGTAAACCGATGTTGAGTACTGTTTACAAAAAAAAATCAAAATGTTGATGTTTTGATGAACCCTCTAACATTAGTTAATGTCACATCCAAAACAAAATTAACCTCTAATACGATTAATTAGTGCTAATTAATCAGAGATAAAATAGGTAGTTTGGTATTTATTTTGATAAGGGATGGTGTGAAATGATTTCTAATGACCTTTTTTGTCATCTAGCTGTAGGCCTCAATTAAGTGGTATAAGCCCCAATTTAGCCACATTTTTAAGACTAAATGGATACCAAACACATTTGACTAATTTTAAACCATGTTATCATAGCATTACAATAATTGTTGTCATCCAACTAATTATATTCCAACGGTCTCCAACTTTAGAAGTGATTTCTAGGAATACGTGAATGTGAGTGAGTTGTGAAGTGCAACTAGGTGTTAGGATTATTTTTTTCTTTTTTGTGGATTGGTATTTCATTGAAAAAGACTAACTTAAGGCGTTAACAGCCGTTACAACATAGTAATTATAGATACTACATGAAAAACAATGACAAACAAAAGTAAGTACAAGATAAAATCACTGGTAGGTATTGGACACGCATTTGTTACCTCGTTAAAAACCTTGACAAGGAAAACCAGTAACCAAGGGGATAAAACCTTGACCAAGGAAAAGAGCACAACGCGGTAGGTCCTAAAGAAGATCCTAAAACTAAAGTTGCCAAGATAACACAAACATTTATAATCTTCATTAAACTAGGAAGCATTTGTTCTCCATCGGTACCCAATGAGTAGTCTTCTAATACTGGCAGTATGTGTTGATCCACAATCAAGTTGTGAAGAATGAGAGCCTTAGCTTGCGATAAAAATATCAAGATGGATTTACCACGAGGAAGTCTAATAAAAGTGTCACGCCGGCTTATACATGAAAGAGTTCTCTTCTTTATGATTGAGGGCGACGGTTTAGTCTTTTCCGCAATCGAAGATTTAAATGGTAAAAGTTGCACTTTCGAAAAAATACAACCATTTAGAACATAGCCAGTATTGATTTCAGCATCATGTTATTTCACATGAGTCTTCAATTTCCTAATCCAAGAAGAAACACAAAAGTAGGTTAAATTACACACTATCATTACATAAATACAATACATGTTAAAAGGAGAAGCTGAAATAGAAATAACTAATAAATAAGACTAACACCAACAGGAAAAATAAACCTAAATAAAAATCTATAACTAAAAGGGAGATTAAATTGTACAATATGGGAGCAAATTAAAGGGCTTAGTCTACTGTCCGGTGTAAACTAATGCGGTCTTATCTAATCGGTCTTAACTAATCCGGTCTTAACTAATTAGAGGGCTATAGTTTAACAAGTGAAAAAGAAATAAATCAAAGAGAAGAGTGAAAGAAAAGGCCCCTTTACAGCCAAACCAAACCAACTGAAGACTCGGACACTTGTTTCTTGCAGATAATCCGGATGCAGACCCTTAAGCTTAAAAATGATTCACAAAGTTGCCAGAATACTTCGAGGGAAAACTGACTTTGATGACAAAAGAGAGGAGGAGCGTAACAGAAGGGATTAAAGGATAAAAGCAAAAATGAATTGAAGAAGGACTTGCCTGGGGGTTATTTAAGGATCAGCGGAGTTAGGGTCAGGGTTCGGGGGGACAACTTTTATTTTTATTATTTTTCAAAAGCCACAAAGATGATTATAGAGAATAACTAAAAGAGAACTCACCAGCATAAAAAAACTAAACAAAAACATACGATTAAATCAAGAAATAGTTATTAAGATTCATTCCAAAAATATCAAGACGAAGACAGACATGCATGAACAGGCCAACAAAACCAGATACCTAAAAAAAAAAAAAGATCAATTCCTAACAAGATATAACAAAGCTTTTTGATTCAAGACCTTTTATGAAGACAATCCCTTAAAGAAGACTAGCTAAGATAACACAGTCTCCACCCCTGATATCACCAAAATTTAAACAAGACCATTTAAGAAGGAAAGAAAAACACCCTTAAGCAGAAATAACAGAGAGATAGAGAAACAAATTTTAAGAAACCCTCAAAACACTCCGGCATATTAAAGATTTAATTCTTAAAAATACTTTTTAAATTTCAAGAGAAACCAAGATTTAATGAAACCCAAACCCATGATTTTTTTCTTCTCATTTTCCTGTTCAAAAACAGAAGGATTTGGGAAAGGCAACCATAATTGAATGATTAAAAGGAAAAGCAAAGATTAGAAAAAAGAGCCAGAAGATGAGCATTTTGTAGATCTTGAAACAAGAAGAATAATCATGATGTTCCCATTTAAAACCATATTGAAACTCATTTTTAAAATATAAGAAACTCCCGTAGAAGAGAGAGAAGAAGGTTTTTCATTCGAGAGTTTTTAGAAAAGATAATTAAATTTTTCCTTCAGCCGTTTTGAGTAAATGTTGATTATTTTAGACCCATTCCAGGAGAATACCAAGAGAATCATATGAAATAAATCATACTAGCAAAAATTAGTAGAAAAAGAGAGAAAGACCTAAAATAAGAAGAGGGTATAAAATCAAACCACAACTCATTACAGAAAGATAGATCTAGTCAAAAGATAACATCTTAAACCGATAAACAGAGCAACCAAAGAAGAGGGAAATATTAGAAGAAAAAAAGGTCTAGAAAGAAGAAAAGAAATTTGAAGAGAGACGATAATAGTCCAACCAAACAGAAGATATACAGAGAATTCATTACAACAGGAGAAAGAGAATCAAATTCAGATTCAACAGAAAAATTAGAATTAAAATAGATCTAGATATAGGGAAAGAAACATGAGCAGAGACATAATCCAACCCAACAGTAGAATTACAGAGAAGCCAATACAAAAGGAGAAAGAAGTACTTGATTCTACAGATCCGAAGAGAAGAAGGAAGATAGATCGAGGAACAGAAAGAAAACTCCAAAAAGAAAGAAAAATCTTTTAAAAAAAAGGAGAAAAACCATGATTTGATTCATATTATTACCCAAACCTCTATTCGATCCCCATTACTATCCTCCCCTAACTCATGATCCTAAAGAGCCCCCAAACTTATCCTAAGAAAATTACTCCATTATCAGAAAGGAGGAACGAAGAATTTTGGGGAGAGGAGAGAGAGAACACTGACCCTGGTCTAAAGTGGAGATCGGATCCTGTTGTGACTAGGTGTTAGGATATATAGGCTTTTTTTTTTCTTTTTTTTTTCTATCTGTTAGCAGATAACAAAATTTTTGTCTCAACTATGAGAGCACGTGAAAAACACGCATGAGTAAAGTGTAACTCAGGTGTTAATAACTTTTTCTATTTTCTGTTATTACAGTTATAATAATTGTAATTGTACTATCTGGCAGACAACTTTCCCTTTTGCTTTATTTTTCTGTTGCTTTATAAGGCATTCTTTCTGCAATCTCTTCTTTATCATAATATCAATAAAGCTTACAATCACTAATATCTTATCTCTGGAATTACTGAAAATTACTAAGATTCGTCTCAAGATCTTGAGGTTCTTGATTTTATAATACTTTTTCCTATTTTTGTAATCTTGAATTTCATTCTTTTCAATATCAATTTATGCAAATCTTGATTCATTCTCAAGATTTTCAATTCAGACATGTTCCCAATTCCACATCTATTTCTTAAAATTTCATTACATCAATGCCTACTTCATCTGCTTTACCATTTCAAAATATTACAAATTTCGCCTCACTAAAACTTAAAGGAAGATTGCTCGAATTATTTAATTTGGAAAAATCAACTCGAGTCAATTCTAATAACCATAGATCTTGATGATTTCTTGATGAAACTACGATATGTCCACCAACAGTTGTTGAATTAGAAGGTGCACAAGTACCAAATACTTTGTATACCCATTGGTGCAAGATGAATAGATTTGTGATGCCATATCTTGATGCAACATTTTATGACAGAATATCTAGAAGTATTATTGGTTTTACAACAACAAGGGAGATTTGGTCTTACTTAGAAAAGAAATTTCTACAACAGTTCTCATCCAATAAATGTCTTTTAAGAAGTCCACTCCATTCTATCAAGAAAGGTAAGAAGTTTGTATCTTCTTATTTTGATGAGTTAAAAACTATTACTAACTCGTTGCTACTGGTAAGCGTGTGGAAGAGTCTGATATTTTCATGTATGCACTCATGGGTCTAAAAAAAGAATACAAACAATTTTTATTTCTGCTCAAAATAGAGAAACTGAGTTTCCATTAAGTGATGTGATTCCTAGACTCTTGCACCATGAGCAGTGGTTAAAGGCCGAGGATATTGAAAATACACCAGATCTTGAAACACAAAGTTCATCTTTCTATAGTAGGAATACCTCTATGGCTTTTACATCAAAGTATAATCCTCAACATAAAAATAAATCTCAAGTCACTGATTTTAGTCAAGTATGTTGTCATATATGTAGGAAAAATGGTCACACTGCAAACAGATGCAATTTAAGTATATCCCAAATAAAAATACATCTAATGAGAAAACTAGTTAAACTTCTTATTCTAGTGAGAATTGATACATATGTATCTTCCTCTCTTGGGGAATTAGTGATCCTCAAGACGGATTGAGGATAAAAATGTAATTTGGGAGGGATTACTGATATAAGGCAGTATTCCTATAGTAGGAAAATAGATTCCTAGGAGGTTTGGAAAACCAAATCTAAGTAAGGGAGTATACCTAGATAAGGAAATACTTCCTAGCAAGGGAAACATACCTCGAAATGGAATTATTCCTAGATAAAGAATTATTCTTAGAAAGAAATAGATTCCTAAGAGGTTTGGGAAACCAAACCAAGCCTATAAATATGGATGTTTATCTCATAACTAAACACACCTAGAGGAGGGAAATTTGTGAGACAAATTATCTAGAGAAAAGTTTATGAGGCAATTAATTATTATAAAAGTAAGATTAGCAAATACTTTAAGGTTATTTACCTAGAGAGATTGTGAGCGTAACAAAGAGAGAATTGTAATAGTTTTCTTGTTCATAATCTAGAGAAGATATATTTATTCGAATTACTTATTTGTCTTTTGTTTTCT
Organism: Papaver somniferum; assembly: GCF_003573695.1. Taxonomy (NCBI): domain Eukaryota; kingdom Viridiplantae; phylum Streptophyta; class Magnoliopsida; order Ranunculales; family Papaveraceae; genus Papaver; species Papaver somniferum. The sequence continues at coordinate 11,376,014 of NW_020620714.1, read as the reverse complement.
ATCTTTCGTTTATTATTATTCTGAATTACGCCTCCCTAATAACAAAAACCTGCAAACAATCACTTGAATCTCTTGGGATCAACCACGGACAGAACGGAGTCTGTTAACAATGGATTATCACAAGATCGTCTTTAAAACTAACAACAGTCTAAAGATCCCCGTCGAAACTCTGAACTAGTTTGAGTGAATCTTATATCAGAAGAGAAGATTCTCAAGATTAAACAAATTAGGTGCAATCAGATTTCAACCACCGTTAGTCAATCAAATCAATCGAAAACAAAAGATAAACCGCAATTATGTAGTTTCCCACCAACTGGTCTCGCTAGAGCTTCTCAATCCCAAAGAACACTTTAAATTGAGTGGCCGTAAGAGATTTCGCCTAATTAGATTACTCTCCTCTCCGAATAGGCGGATACCCCAGTAACAACAACGAAAGAGTAAATATGTTGTTACGAATGATTAGTTTGCTAGAAAGGAAAACTTCAAGTATTTATAGACAAGGAAGTTTGGACACCAAGGAATTTCCAAAACCGAAAATATTCTCAAGATACTCATTAAAGCACAGATTCGGTTTTCATAATTCCTGAAAATGCTCTGTCAAAAATTATTTTTTTCCCTTAATATCCGAGAAACTTAACTTGGAAGGTTTATTAAAAACATCCGAAAATTCAAAATAACTCCAATTTGGAGAAACATGTTTAAACATGAACTTTTTCTAGACTGCCATGGATTCGCAGCAACCCATATACTATCACAGAGTTTTTCTGATAAACTACTACACAAGGTACATGTGCTCCTTTTTTATTGTGCCTTTCCCATCAAAGATTATGAGCACGAAAAGATGAGAAAGCACAACATATGATACAACTAAGTTGCATCGGAGTAAGCTTTTTCCAGCTTACAGTGATTATCAGAAACATAGTTCATGTTTCTTTTAGGGAATTTCTTCCCAAAATATTTTCTCCCAAGACGATGATCTTTTCCAACTCTAGAGATATGATCATGTGGAGAAAATGTATAATGTGAGAATTCTCGGAGACAACTAGATCTCTCTTAATTTTTTCAATGAGATTTTCATACGATTTTCTCATTCTAAGGACTTCCTTATTATTCACATTAGTGTGATCATTTGATACAACTATCGGAAAATCCTGATTGTTTCTTTTGGCAGAGATTCTCTCTTTCCCTTCCTTCTGAAGTCGTTCCTCATCAAAAACAGAAGTGTTTCTATATGGGTGCGGAGGAACCTTTTTCCAGAAGTGATTATCAAATCTTTCCTCTGACTCCTTTGAGTTGATCTTATTGGGATGTAGTATAATCTGTCTTTCTACTGAGGAATAGTTTTTCAGTTTTTTAAGACAATAAACTTCTTTCAAAATTTTATCACAGAATGTTGAAGAAGTATAAGTTTCATGTCAAATGACTGAAAATTGTATTCCTTAGAGTCATCACGGAATCGGTTCAAAGTTTTCTTTGCACAAGATTTCGTTTGATCATAAGTAGATCTAGAAGCTGGTTTCTCATCCTCCTCTAACTTGATGCAGTTAGGAAAACTAATATCATCTTGATCTGTTTCAGATGTGATTAACCTGGTTTTGTCACAATCTGTAAAAGTCGAGCAAGGACTACTAGTTTCCTCATCAAAAGAAATTACAACAACATCATTAGTCAGAATCATAGGATGTGTCTCTTTATCTGTTAGAGACTTACCAAGAGCTTCTAGTTTGACAGCGAGATCCATTTTCTCTTTGGCTAGACAATTCAGTTGAATGTCTTTTTCTCTGATCTCCTGCTTAAGAAGATTTGAATCTGTCTTTAAAATAAACATTTTAGAAGACATAGAATGTATAGGCTTTAGGAGTTTTACCAACTCTTTATCGTCATCTTCTTTTTCCTCACGAAAAGACATAGATGTTTTCGTAACTCCTGGATCATGAGTCAACGAAGTATTAACATCTTCAACTTTTGAGTATTCAAACTCTTGCATAACGTTAACTGAATCGGACAGATTCAATTCTTATAGGTTGGATCGCACCAAACACAGATTGTTAAATCTTTTCGTGTTTGCCTGCTCTGATACCAATTGAAAAGGCGAGGGTACCCAAATATACCTCAAGCTAAAACTTTTCCTACCTATAAGTCCTTTCTCCGAAAGTGATTGTCTATGGACTGAGTCGAGACAATACAACTAATCGGTTCACATGTCGTGTGATCGTCTATGGATAGAGATCGAGACAATACAACAACGAAGTATGTTTACTTGATACAAAGATTCGGACTTAATCAAACACAATATGATTGCTTATCAAGTAAATAGGAATTAACGTTTGTGTAATTTTCTTTAATTATAATAAAACAATTATAATGCGGAATATAAAAGTAAATAACACAGTAAAATTTTGTTAACGAGGAAACCGCAAATGCAGAAAAACCCCGGAACCTAGTCCAGAATTGAATACTCTCAGGATTAAGCTGCTACACAAAATTACACTAACTTCTTATAGTTGAGACCAAGTAACTAACCCTATAGTTCACCTAGTTCCTTATGTATTCCCACGCCTCCAACTTATAAATAAGTCACGTACTTGGGGACAATTCCTTTGGTTCGTATTCCAAACAATAAAGGAACAACAAATCTGTTTGGTATCAACTCTATTCAACCAAGTGATATGAGTCGGACAAAGGCTCTTCCGTTTATCTCAACATAAACTCCTTCGTCAGGTCCTTAGATCTATCTTATATTCAATCATCCAAAGGTAATCGATTAAGATTAAGTCAACAACACCTTTAATCCGAAGAATCGTGTTGATGTCGATCTACTCAATTAATAAATCCAATATACCACAAGGATTAACCGATTATTAATTGGATCCTCTTTTACCGAAACAAGTATTGTGCACACCAAAGATTATAAAACCCAAGTCAGATCTTCAATATCTTCTTTGTCTTCAAATCTTCTTAAATCTTCAGTAAAAACCTGCACACAATCACTTGAATCTCTTGTGATCAATCAAACACATAACGAAGTCTATTAACAATGGATTATCACAAGATCGTCTTTAAAACTAACAACAGTCTAAAGATCCTTGTTGAAACTCTGAACTAGTTTGAGTAAATCTTATATCAGAAGAGAAGATTCTCAAGAATAAACAAACTAGGTGCAATCAGATTTCAACCACCGTTAGTCAATCAAATCAATCGAAAACAAAAGATAAAACACAATTATCTAGTTTACCACCAACGGGTCGCGCTAGAGCTTCTCAATCCCAAAGAAGACTTTAAATTGAGCGGCGGTAAGAGATTTCGCCTAATTAGATTACTCTCCTCTCTGAATAGGTGACTACACCAGTAACAACAATGAAAGAGTATAAATATGTTGTTACAAAGGATTAGTTTGCTAGAAAGTCAAACTTCAAGTATTTATAGACAAGTAACTTTGGACACCAAGGAATTTCCAAAGCCGAAAATATTCTCAAAATACTCATTAAATCACAAACTCGGTTTTCATAATTCCTGGAAATGCTCTGTCCAAAAATAACGATCGAAATCTCTCGGAAAATCTAATTAGTAAATGCACATTACTAATTTTGTAATTTCCCTACAAAATGAAATTAATAACCTTAATTAAAATATTTTTAACTTACTTATGTTTCGATCCTGAGATTCTCTTCCCTTAGCCGTTAAGGAATATCTTTGAACAATTAAAGAAACAAACATTCACAGCACGTGTTCAAAGTTTGTCGACATCTTAACTTTATAAGTTCTCTTTCACACTTACAGCCTTGAAACCGATTTGCCACACTTCCAAACAAGTTTAGAATTGGTTCATCTGACTTTCAAGAACTATGTGATTGATCAAACCAGCATTCAATCACAATCATGGGTGTACGGTTCTACCAAAACAAGTTTCGGTTCTACCTCCATGTGAGTATTTTGCATAGTCACACTAGCTTTCCAAAAATTCGGTTGACTAGGTACTAGGATCGGTTCCCTACATATATATGGTATCCCACTTATATGTGTTGCACATGTCCATATGATCGGTTCCCCTTTGCCTAAAAACGTGTTGCACATCTCCATAGGATCGGTTCCCTTTGATGTATTGCACCCCTTACAAGGATCGGTTCCCCTTTACTTTTAATTGGTAAGGCATACAAAATCCGACCATACCACAGGTGATTACTTAAGATCGGTTTTACTAATAAAAGTTATACCAATTCATAAGTCAGGCCTTTGTGAACAGTTCTTTCAAGAACACAACAAGTTGTGAGCGGTTATACTCTATCACACATATTGGTTGTTCATAATATATGTAATGAATAACAAAACCAATAACACCTAGCAATTTCCTTTTCGGTCCACAAACAAGTTTATGAACTTACTTCCTTAGAACACATGTAAACATTGTTCCCTAGGATGAAATCCTCACCTCATACCCATACATAATCACAAGAGCATTCAAATGATTATGGAGATGTCTTATCTACAAAGTTTAATGGTTAAGCAATAAACCTCGTATTGTATTCCTTAATACTATGTCTATCTAGAGTTCAACTATGCTTCGCAATTATGTTTTCGATATGCACGACTTGAAATATACATTAGGAATGGAACAATTCAAGTCAAATATCACTTACCTCAAGTGGAAGGATGATTTTTGTCGTTGTATCTCATTTCTTCTTCACATCTTCAAGACTTTGCAAGACTTCGCAATACTTGTAATGTCTCATATCCTAATACTTTCAAGCTAACCTATACGAAGTTGATTCTAGTACATAATCAAGCGACACTTAACATGAGTTTTGATTCACTAAAATATGACAACCAAACTTGACATACCAACGCTTGGTGGGTTCAACCGATCAATGCTCTAACAATCTCCCCCTTTGTCAATTTTAGTGACAAAATTCTTACACCATCTGGATAAACAAATTACAAGATTCATTAGAATCCGCCTTATTCCCGATTCAACAGCACAGTAAAACTGCTTACATTCAATCCTTGAAAATTCCGTTGTTGACATTATAATAACAAAGCTAATACTACCCCTAAGGAAGATAGGTAAATATTTAATCCGCACCTCTTTGTTATACCAATTTATATGACATGTTACTCCCCCTTAGTCTGTGCTTTCACTCTTTCGTTAGATAAAACATTCAAGTACCAATGTTCTTTTCCCTAGCGATGCCAATCAATATAAAATCAATGCCAGCATCACCTGTTTACTCCATATATTTCTCCCCTTTTTTGTCACAAAAATGACAAAGAAACGAAAAAATAAAGGACAACACGAAAAGAATCTTATAAATCTCAGAATAAACTTGCAAACCTGTAGAGTTAGGCACGAGGGTTCCACACATCACGTTCTGATAACCAATATCAAAACTGAAACTACAAGTAATCTTATTTTGATATGTTACCAAGGAAAAAATTGTCCGAAACAATTTTTTCAATTTAATTTAGCAAACCAAAATCAACTAAGTACATTAGTCCCTTTGCTAAACCGATTGTTCAACAACCGGTTAATTCGATAAAACCAAAATAAAGATAAACTCCATTATTTTCATCAGGTTCTAATTATCCATAAACTTAGACCTTTCAATTTTAAACAAGACAAGTACTCGGTTAGTTAACTAGCATTCCTTGTTTAGGCATTCGATTAGACTTGAATAACTGAAACCTCACTTTCATAAGACAAACTAAGATCAGAATTAACTTAGTTTCTTATCCGGAATCGAAGTGGACTAAATAACTTATCCCGTACACAAATTATTTCGTTAAGCCATAAATAATTCATACAAACCAATGTGAATCAACTTGCATAATTATTCACCTCAACCGGAAACAATTGAAACAACATAGACATTAAAAGCACCGCAATTGCACCGTAATTTTTTAAGCCTAAAAAATTGATACCATACAAAAGAAAGATAACAATAGTTTCTCTTAACCAGAACCAATTAAATCACACACACATCAATTGTACCGAAATGTTGTAAGCCTAAACAATTGATACCACACAATAAAGCAAGATAACAATAGTTTTTCATAACCGGAACCAATTGAAACACACATCCACACATACATCATGGAATAAATATCAATTGAACCGAAATTTTGTTAAGTAAAAGCAACAAATATATATAATATAAACTCAGGATTTTCTTAAACAGGAAAACAATTAACTAACAAGATTGTTACCTCAAATTTTGCATCCACTTCTCCAATATGATACCATATTCGTCTAGAGAGAATTGATATCGAAATATCACCATGTTGTCATCCTTATGCATAAACAAAAGAATAACAAAACGCCTCAACCTTTATCAGAGAAAGGTTCAAAACCGGTTTTAACAATTGCAAGCAAAAGTTGAAACCGTCGAAAAACATATGCTTTTATGCTAAACCAAAACCGATTCAACATATTGTGACTTTTTCACACATTTTTTCTATCAGAACCCCTCATGATCCTTTGATAAAGCCTACCTAATAGGGATAGAACTTAATCCCGCTAAAACAAAAAGTCACCCAAACCATAAGGGTTCACAGTATATGAGATCGAATATTAAGGTAGTAAAACTGAAATCAACCATCCCATAAACATACATAGCAATAAGATAAAAGTAACTAAGCACATGCTATGTAAACCGAAAACTATCACAAGAAAAATTACTAATCAAATAATTTTATTCATAATAGACCAATACAATCAATGAAAGAAACCAAAAATTGATGTCTATTAAACTAGATTAAGTATTAAAGTAAATCACTTAATCTCTAGTGGTGCTCTAGTTGTTCACTGAGGTCTCTTCGGTGTTCAAACTCTTAATGCATGTCTCAAGAGACTTGTCTGCAACCACTTCTTGTTTTTCAAGTTCTTCAATTAGAGCTTTGATCTCAGCAAGAATTCCTCTTGTTCGTTCGTATTTCTCTTTTACCCAATCTTGATGTTGAATAGTCATAGCAAGATTGGTTTTTAGTTCATCAAAACCTTGAATATATGGAGACATACTATCAGAATGAATCTATTGGGTTTTGGTTGGATCTTGTTTGTTGTAAGCTAACAGACATGACTCATCTTGTGATCCAACTGAACTATCAGAGTCATAATCAGACATAATTCCTTTATTCTTTCTCTCTATATGGATTCCTTGACAACCCTTAACCTTTTAAAATTCCTCCTTATTAGTATTTGAGACACAACGAGTTACTTGAGGCACGATCGATTATGAACACATATAAAGGATTCCTCAGGGTTTCGAATACAGACAAGAAAAAGTTTCTCCTCTTAAAAGAGACAACTTTCGGACCAAAAGACCTCTGAAAAATTTGAAAATGTAAAACAATATATTTTGTTCCTTTAATATACGAGAAACTTAAGTTGTAAGGTTTATTAAAAACATCCGAAAATTCCAAATAACTCCAATTTGGAGAAACATGTTTAAACATGAACTTTTTATAGACTGACATGGATTCGCAGCAACCTATATACTATCACAGAGTTTTTCTGATAAACTACTACACAAGGTACATGTGCTCCTTTTTTATTGTGCCTTTCCCATCAAAGATTATGAGCACGAAAAGATGAGAAAGCACAACATATGATACAACTAAGTTGCATCGGAGTAAGCTTTTTCCAGCTTACAGTGATTATCAGAAACATAGTTCATGTTTCTTTAGGGAATTTCTTCCCAAAATATTTTCTCCCAAGACGATGATCTTTTCCAACTCTAGAGATATGATCATGTGGAGAAAATGTATAATGTGAGAATTCTCGGAGACAACTAGATCTCTCTTAATTCTTTCAATGAGATTTTCATAAGATTTTCTCATTTTAAGGACTTCCTTATTATTCACATTAGTGTGATCATTTGATACAACTATCGGAAAATCCTGATTGTTTCTTTTGGCAGAGATTCTCTCTTTCCCTTCCTTCTGAAGTCGTTCCTCATCAAAAACAGAAGTGTTTCTATATGGGTGCGGAGGAACCTTTTTCCAGAAGTGATTATCAAATCTTTCCTCTGACTCCTTTGAGTTGATCTTACTGGGATGTAGTATAATCTGTCTTTCTACTGAGGAATAGTCTTTCAGTTTTTTAAGACAAGAAACTTCTTTCAAAATTTTATCACAGAATGTTGAAGAAGTATAAGTTTCATGTCAAGTGACTGAAAATTGTATTCCTTAGAGTCATCACGGAATCGGTTCAAAGTTTTCTTTGGACAAGATTTCGTTTGATCATCAGTAGATCTAGAAGTTGGTTTCTCATCCTCCTCTAACTTGATGTAGTTAGGCAAACTACTATCATCTTGATCTGTTTCAGATGTGATTAACCCGGTTTTGTTACAATCTGTAAAAGTCAAGCAAGGAATTTTAGTTTCCACATCAGAGGAAATTACAACAACATCATTAGTCAGAATCATAGGACGTGTCTCTTTATCTGTAAGAGATTTACCAAGAGCTTCTAGTTTGACAGCGAGATCCATTTTCTCTTTGGCTAGACAATTCAGTTGAATGTCTTTTTCTCTGATCTCCTGCTTAAGAAGATTTGAATCTGTCTTTAAAATAAACACTTTAGAAGATATAGATTGTATAGGCTTTAGGAGTTTTACCAACTCTTTATCAGCATCTTCTTTTTCCTCAGAAAAAGACATAGATGTTTTCGTAACTTCTGGATCATGAGTCAACGAAGTATTAACATCTTCAACTTTTGAGCATTCAAACTCTTGCATAACGTTAACCGAATCGGACATTAGATTCAATTTTTATAGGTTGGATCGCACCAAACACCGATTGTTAGATCTTTTCGTGTTTTCCTGCTCTGATACCAATTGAAAAGGTGAGGCTACCCAAATATACCTCAAGCTAAAACTTTTCCTACCTATAAGTCTTTTCTCCGAAAGTGATTGTCTATGGACTGAGTCGAGACAATACAACTAATTGGTTTACACTTCGTGTGATCGTCTATGGATACAGATCGAAATACAACAACGAAGTATGTTTACTTGATACAAAGGTTCGGACTTAACCAAACACAATAGGATTGCTGATCAAGTAAATAGGAATTAACGTTTGTGTAATTTAATTTAATTTAATTATAATAAAATAATTATAATGCGGAATATAAAAGTAAATGACACAGCAAGATTTTGTTAACGAGGAAACCGCAAATGTAGAAAAACCCCGGGACCTAGTCTAGAATTGAATACTCTCAGGATTAAGCCGCTACAAAAAATTACACTAACTTCGTCTAGTTGAGACCAAGTAACTAACCCTATTGTTCACTTAGTTCCTTATGTATTCCCACGCCTCCAACTTATAAACAAGTTACGTACTTGGAATAATTCCTTTGGTTCGTATTCCAAACAGTAAAGGAACAACAAATCTGTTTGGTATCAACTCTATTCAACCAAGTGATATGAGTCGGAAAAAGGCTCTTCCGTTTATCTCATAAAACTCCTTCGTCAGGTCCTTAGATCTATCTTATATTCAATCACCCAAAGGTAATTGATTAAGCTTAAGCCAACAATACCTTTAATCCGAAGAATCGTGTTGATGCCAATCTACTCAATTAATCAATCCAATCTACCACAAGGATAAATCGATTATCAAGCGAAGGGTATTCTTTCCTTTGCTTTGCTTTAGGAAAATTTTAGCTAAAGGAAAAATTCAAAATAACCTTTATCCAGCGAAGGGTATTCCTTTCTTTGCTTTGGATCCTACAACTAGTCATTCAGATACTTCTCTATGGCATCAAAGACAAGGACATACTTCTTTAGAAACTCTTGGTAAAATTTCTTATGTTGCCTCTATGCATATTTCTTCTCCAATTGTTTCGGGTATAAAATCAAAAATTGTCATTTTCTCCATCAAAAAGAACTATTACGCTTGCTTCACATTTGGTGCACTATGATATTTGGGGACCAACACCTGTTTATTCATCTCTAGGATTCATATTTTTTTTTTGTGGATGACTATTCAAGATAGATAATTTTATCTTATGAAGTGCAGTACATAAATCCTAGTTTATTTTCAACATTTTAAGAAAAATTCTGAAAAATATATTTTATCTACTAGTATTGAATTAGTCAAAGGGAAGTTTAAAGCTTATCTGGATGAATCTGGTATTATTTTTAGAGTCTCTTGTCCACATTTTCATCTACAGAATGGCTTGGAAGAGCGCAAGCATAGGAATATTACAGAGATTATAAATATATTGTGTTTTCAAGCACACTTACCTAAAGCTTTTTGGTATGATTTCTTCTTAACAACAACATATATCATCAGCAGATTGCCAAAAAGGTACGGAAGTTCAAATCACTGTATGAAGTATTATTTTATACTCTACAAGATTACTCATTTTTTTAAAGTTTTTGGATGTTGTTGTTATCCAAATATAGAGGCATATAGACAAAACAAGCTGAGTCCAAAGTCTATAAGATGCATTTTCTTAGGATACAGTCTCATACAAAAGGGTTATAAGTTCTATGATCTTGTATCTAAGAAGAAAAATATTTCAGTTCATGTCAACTTTGATGAATTTTTTTTTTCCATGTGAAAAGAGTTCAAATACTTCTATACTTTCATGAAGAGTTGGTTGATTCAGGTTCTGTTCATACTTCTGGTGATACTTGTCGAAGTCTTTTGCTTTAACTACTTCAATATAGATGCTTCTTCAAATGAAGAATGTGATGAATTAATCTCTCATATTATTAAAATATCAAAGTATGAGATTTCAAAAAACAAACAACTTTCACCAGATTTTGTGGCAAATAACATTGTTAGGTACCCATTACACTCTGCTTTTACTACTAATATACTTGCTACGACCGAGACAAAAGATTTTTAAACGTCAAACAATAAAAATCCAAAATGGAAAGTATCTATAAATAATTAACATACTGCTCTTCTTGAGACTGTGATTTGGGACATTGTACCAAATGATCCTAGTTACTATGTTATACGTAGTAAAGCGATATATAAGGTAAAATTGTATGTTGATGGGTTTCTCGAAAGATATAAGGTAAGTCTTGTGGATAAAACTTATGATCAACTGGATGACATAGATTATTTTGAAACCTTTAGTCCAGTATTTAAAGCTAACACAGTTAGAGTAGTTCTTACAATTGTCATATCTAGGAAATGATCTCTAAAACAACTAGATGTAAGCAATGCCTTTCTGCATGGATTTCTTACAAAGGATGTTTATATGCATCATCCACAAGGTTTTGTAGATCTTACTAAACCATATCATCTATGTAAACTGAAGAGAAGCTTATATGGACTCAAACAAGCTCCAAGAGCCTAGTTTAAGAGATTTTGTGGTACTTTATTTGAATTTGGGTTCTTCGGTCTTTTTGTGACCGTTCAATATTTATATATCAACATGAAGCCTCAATGTAAGTATTACTATCTTATGTTGATGATATTATATTAGCATGCTCTATTGATAGATTATCTACTTAGATTTTCTCCAGAAGGAATATCCAATGAAAGGTTTGTGAACTTTGCATCATTTTTTGGGTATTGAAGTTGTTTTCCAAGATAGCGCACAAAAGCTGATCTTGACCAAGGTAGTTAATATTTCGTATCGGTATCGTATCGGCCGGGTACGACACACCTATACAAAAGATAATATCGATTTTTCTCGGTGATACGTCATTTAATATTGAATTTAAAATAATTATAAAACCATAAAAAAAATAATAAGAATCATACACATATCTCAAATTTCCAAAATACAAGGTGGTGTATAGCCAGCATTATGATTGTTGTCCCATTATGCCGGTAATTTTTTTTTATTATCCTTCATATTTATGTTTCATATTTCCCTGCTTTGCAATCGAAATATTGTTTCCATTTTATATCCTACCATATTGTCATTGATTTTATAGTTCAAATATATTAGGGATTTTTACCTTCTCCAATTGATATTGTACTTGTATGTAAAGACTAGATGCATGTTGATGAAAAATTTATTCACGAAACCGATATTATCGGTGTACAAGTAAAAACGATATATCGTTATGTACCAGCCTGTACAACCGATAATATCGTTCCGTATTTGTATCGCCGATATTTTCGATATCATATAGGTATTTTCTGAAAATGCGGGGGTCTAACAACCTCACCCAATATTTTGATTAGCAATCTGTATGGACTAACTCCAATATACTTACATGAGAATCAACTAGACAGTTAGACTCAACCTTAAGAAAGATATATCAAATATTTAATATCTCTATCTCTCAATTTAATCTGCAATCAACAAATAGTTAGAGATTTTTTCAATTTCTTAGATTTTATAGAAGTACAAAACACAATTGAAGCAAAATCGGTTTGATTCACTTGAATCAATTCATGAACATTATATCCATGGTTTGAAAAGAATGCTTTCCTTATTTATTAAATGTTTGAGTTTGAAAATGCGGGGGTCTGTATGGACTAACTCCAATATACTTTCTAGAGAATCAACTAGACAATTAGACTCAATCTAAAGAAAAGTATATCGAGGAGTTAAGATCTCTCTCACTTGATTTGATCTTTACTCAAGCAAATAGAAATCTGCGAGTCTTTATTAAATACAATGATAATAAATTTGGATGGTACCAAACACCAATATCCAAGGATCAATCAATTTCCAATCAACAACCAAAGGTTGGATTTCACTATTGATCAATACAACGCACAACGCGGAATAGAAATAACACAGACACCGTAATTTTGTTAATGAGGAAACCACAAATGCAGAAAAACCCCGGGACCTAGTCCAGATTGAACACCACACTGTATTAAGCCGCTACATACACTAGCCTACTACAAAATAACTTCGGTCTGGACTGTAGTTGAACCCTAATCAATATCACACTGATTCAAGGTACAGTTACGCTCCTTACGTTTCTGATCCCCGCAGGATACCATGCACTTGATTCCCTTAGCTGATCTCACCCACAACCAAGAGTTTCTACGACCCAAAATCGAAGACTTGAATAAACAAATCTGTATCAAACAAAAAAGTATATGATAGGTAAATATGTCTCCCACAGGTAGACCTAAGAGTTTTGTTCCGTCTTTTGATAAATCAAGGTGAACAAGAACCAATTGATAATCCATACTTGTATTCCCTAAGAACAGCCTAGAAATATCAATCACCTCACAAAAACCTTAATCTTATGGTAGCAAAACAAGATGTTGCAGATTCACAAACGATGAAACGAAGATGTTTGTGGTTACTTTTTATCTTGCCCTATCGGAGATAAATCTCAAGCCAATTATTCAATTGAACTCGGACGATAGAAAATGCAAGATCAGATCGCTAAATTACAAGAGAAGTAGTTTCGTCTGGCTTCACAATCCCAATGAAGTCTTTCAGTCGTTAACCTACAGGGTCTCAAGAATAAACCTAAGTTTAAAGGAGAACCGACTCTAGCTAAACCAACTAGTATCACACGAAAGTGTGGGGATTAGTTTTCCCATTTGATAGAGTCCTCCTTTATATAGTTTTCAAATCAGGGTTTGCAATCTATGTTAACTTAGTAACAAAGCAATCAATATTCACCGTTAGATGAAAAACCTGATTTAACCAAGCTAATATCTTTCAACCGTTAATCGAAACTTAGATTGTCATACACAAATGAAATGTTTTCATTTAGGTTTGAGTAACCGTACCTAAGCATGTACACTTGGTTGGTTCACAAGTAGTTAACCGAGGTTAGCCATATGAGTACTTTCATATCAACCATATTCATCTTCTTCACAACTAGTTCAAATGAATTCAAAAGAACTAATTGGAGAGTTGTTCAATTGCTTAGGTCTTTATACATATACACAATTGAACCAATTCATGAACAATATAGCCACGGTTTGCAAAGATTGCACTCCTCATTTATTTATTGTTTTAAGTCCATGAACTACCGATTTGAGAAATAACCATCTTGGGTACGCGTATGGGTACGTGTATCTTAGCTACCAGATTTGAGTTTAGAAACTCAACAGAAATTTTCGGTTCAAAAACTTCTGTGGGTACGCGCACGGGTATGCGTACCTAAGGTGTCTGGTTTATCAGTTTGCAAACTTACAAACTCAGGAGAAATTTTCGGTTCTAAAACTTCCGCTGGTACGCGTACCCAACCTGTCTCCTTCACCAATACCGTATGCACACATATGCAAACACTTGGTTCCGGCACATGGATTTAGACACTAATGTGCAAACACACTATATATGCTAATATCCATAGTTTTTTATATGATATAAACTCTACATTTCAATCATTAAAATATTCTTCTATAATGTTATAACAATCGTTATTCACGACTATCGTCATCAAAGCTATTTTCAAGATTGAAACGTCATCATGACTTTCGTCACGGGAAATGATGAAAAGTGGTTAAAGCGAAATCTTACCAACATATATTTCGAGAAAAAGATAGGCGAGTAAACTCGGCTCGAAATAATAAATGTGTATGTATGAAAACTATCATACTTATACGACTTTGTCTCAAGAGTAGGATATAGAGTAGATAGACTTTTGAGTGATAGATAATTTCAAGTCTCCACTACCTTTTAGTCGGATGAAGTTCCACTGGTTCCTTGAGTAGTTCTTCGTCTTTGTAAGATGATCTCCATGGAGTCTGGAGCTCAACTACGCTAATATGTCCTAAACCGAGACTTAGCTATAAGTAGTCTAGATATCAAGACATATAGTTTTGACAACTAAACTTGACAAACATGCTTGAGATAAAAACACATGCGAGTTCGACTGAGCAATGCTCTAACAATCTCCCCCTAGTCAATTTTAGTGGCAAAACTATCAATACATATGGATTATAAAATAAATAAAACTTTGTAGATTCTTGTCCACATGATTGATCTCCTTGGTGCTTCAACATTACTTGAAAACTTCGTTTTTTCCAAGTAGTTCCATGATTCCGTAGATGTTCAATTCAACATCATTGTTTATTGAAGTTCCGTAGCCATAACAATGAGAAAACAAAAGCTCTCGATCATTGTTATACAATGTCATAGTATTATCACACAGTATCAAAGTTCTTATTTCACAACTTAGACAACAATACTATGGTGATATGTATCACTCCCCCTTAGTCAATACTTCCATATCAACATGAAAACCACTCCCTCTTACATAATGATCCGAAAACCATATGTATTTGTAGTGCGAACTACACATTAATTCTCCCCCTTTTTGTCAATAAAATTGGCAAAGGTACGAAAACTAGTGGAATCCTAATGAAATTTCCACGGAGATACTTCAAGACCAAAGAAAAGTACATATCAACTTGTTTAGATGCAATCATATAGCCGAGGCTAAATGCATTCATCAAAGATTTTATAAAGATACAAGATAACCCTAAAAATTCCACAGCCGTACTCCCCACAAAGATATGGAAATTAAGCGCAAGTTCAAAAGAATTCTCCCCCATTTGATGTCATTCCCAAAAGAACAACAAGAGCGACCTTACTTTTACATGAAAAAAAGGATTACAAGAAGACACTAAGATACCAAGAAGATACATCTACTAGAAACAAATGTGTAAAAATACCTTACACCTCAAGATATTCCAAACTCAATTGCCCAAAATATCGAGATAAGAACAGGCGCAAGAGTTATGGAAGACTAATGAACCAGAACAAAACCAATAGACTGCCGTAAGTTTTGAAATGTAGCAGTATCTAATGGTTTGGTGAGAATATCATCCAATTTTTGTTCCGAGGCACAAACTCCATATTAATGATACCATTTTCGTAAAGATCTCGAATAAAATGATACCTTATGTCAATGTGCTTAGTCCTTGAGTGCTCAACTGGATTTTCTGTTATGCGAATTGCACTGGTGTTTGTCGCATAAGATTCTCATTATTCCAGTGTTGATTCCATAATCAGTAAGCATTTGTTTCATCCATAGAATTTGAGTACAACGTGAGCCTGCAACAATGTATTCTTCTTCACACGTTGAGAGGGATTGTGAATTTTGTTTCTTGCTATGCCAAGCTACAAGATTCACTCGTACAAAGTAGAAACCCCCTGATGTACTTTTTCTATATTCCTCACATCCTTCCCGATCTGCATCTGAATAGGCAGTAAGATCATTGTTAGTATCAAAAGTGTAAGAGAGACCATACCCTGCAGTGTGATTGATATAATGTATGATCCTTTTTGCAGCTTCAAGATGAGACTCCTTCGGATTTTCCTGAAACCTAGAATAACAACCTACACTAAAACCTTTAGGTGAAAAACCTGATTTAACCAAGCTAATATCTTTCAACCGTTAGATCGAAACTTAGCTTGTCATACACAAATGAAATGTGTTTCATTTAGGTTTGAGTAACAGTACTTAAACGTGTACACTTAGTTGGTTCACAAATAGTTAACCGAGGTTAGCCATATGAGTACTTTCATATCAACTATATTCATCTTCTTCACAACTAGTTCAAATGACTTCAAAAGAACTAGTTGTAGAGTTGTTCAATTACTAGGTCTTTATACATAGACACAATTGAAACAAAATCGATTTGATTCACTTGAATCAATTCATGAAAAATATATCCACGGTTTGCAAAGATTGCATTCCTTATTGATTTATTGTTTTAAGTCCATGAACTACCGATTTGAGAAATAACCAGCTTGGGTACGCGTACGGGTACGTGTATCTTAGATACCGGATTTGAGTTTGAAAACTCAGCAGAAATTTTCGATTCGAAAACTTCTGATAGAACGCGTACCTAAGGTGACTGGTTTTCCGGTTTGTAAACTATAAACTCCAGCAGAAATTTTCGGCTAGAAAACTTCCGCCAGTACACGTACGGGTATGCATACCCAACCTGTCTCCTTTACCAATGTTTCATGCACAAGTGCACACAATTGGTTTCCGGCACATGGATTTATACACTAATGTGCGAACATACTATATATGCTTATATCCATAGTTGGTTACATAATCTCAACTCTACATTTCAATCATTGAAACATTCTTCTATAATGTTATGACAATCGTTATTCAAAACTATCGTCATCAAAGCTATTTTCAAGATTGAAACGGCATCATGACTTTCGTCACGGATAAATATGAAAAGTGGTTAAAGCGAAAGCTTACCAACACGTATTTAAAGAAAAAGATAGGCGAGTAAACTCGATTCGAAATAGCAATATGTAAGTATGAAAATTATCATACTTATACGACTTTGTCTCAAGAGTAGGATATAGAGTATATAGACTTTTGAGTGATAGATAAGTTCAAGTCTCCACATACCTTTTAGTCGGATGAAGTTCCACTGGTTCCTTGAGTAGTTATTCGTCTTTGTAAGAAGATCGTCATTGAGTCTGGAGCTCAACTACACTAATCTATCCTAAACCGAGACTTAGCTATAAGTAGTCTAGAAATCAAGACATATAGTTTTTATAGCTAAACTTGACAAACATTATTGAGATAGCAACGCATGCGATTTCGACCGAGCAATGCTCTAACAATCTCCCACTTTGTCAATTTTAGTGGAAAAACTATCAATAAATATGGATTACAAAATAAATATAACTTTGTAGCTTCTCGTCCACATGCTTGATGTCCTTGGTGCTTCAACATTACTTTAAAACTCCGTCTTTTCCAAGTACTCCCATGATTCCATAGATGTTCAATTCAACATCATGGTTGTTGAAGTTCCATAGCCATAACAATGAGAAAACAAAAGCTCTCATATCATTGTTATACAGTGTCATAATATTATTACACAGTATCAAAGTTCTTATATCACAACTTCAACAACAATATATGGTGATATGTAAACCACTTAGTCAAAGTTCTTTTCCTCTTAGTCAATACTTTCATCTCAACATGAAAACCACTCCCACTTACATAATGATCTTAAAACCATATGTATTTGTAGTGTGAACTACACATTAATTCTACCCTTTTTTGTCAATAAAATTGGCAAAGGTACGAAAACTAGTGGGATCCTAATGAAATTTCCACGGAGATGCTTCAAGACCAAAGAAAAGTACATATCAACTTGTTTAGATGCAATCATATAGCCGAGGGTAAATGAATTCATCAAGGAGTTTATAAATATACAAGATAACCCCTAAAAATTCCACAGCCGTACTCCCCACAAAGATATGGAAATTAAGCGCAAGTTCAAAAGAACTCTCGCCCATTTGATGTCATTCCCCAAAGAACAACAAGAGCGACCTTACTTTTACAGGAAAAGAAGGATTTTCAAGAAGACACTAAGATACCAAGAAGATACATCTACTAGAAACAAATATGTAAAAAAACCTTACACCTTAAGATATTCCAAACTCAATTGCCTAAAAGATCGAGATAAGAACAGGGGCAGGAGCTATGGAAGACTAATTAACCAGAACAACACCAACAGACTGCCGTAAGTTTTGAAACGTAGAAATATCTAATGGTTTGGTGATAATACCTAATGGTTAAGTTTTAGAAAGTAACACACTTAAGTATGCGTACGGGTATACGTACTTAAGTAACCGGTTTGGAGTTTTTTTAATTTTCCAAACTCAGCAGAAATTCACGGACGTGAACTTTCCACCAATATGCGTACGGGTACGCGTACTTTAGGTAAACAAATAAGAGTTTATTGATTTCCCAAACTCAGCAGAAATTTACGGACGTGAACTTCCGCCAGTATGCGTACGGGTACGCATACTTATCTAGTCTCCATTCACCAATTGCACACATTCAATAATGCATACATTCGGTTCCCAGTTTATGGACTTACACATTAATGTGCGAACACAATATGCTTATATCCAAGGATAGTTATATAATCTAAACTCTCATTTCAATCAATGAAACTTTCTTAGAAGATGTTATATAGTTTTTATTCACAAACTATTTTTCATCAAAGAAATTTTCAAGTTATTGAAATGTCAACATGACTTTCGTCACGAGTAAAGATGAAGTTGGCTAAAGCGAAAGCTTACCAACACATATTTCGAGAAATAGATAGGCGAGATAAACTCGGCTCAAAATAGAAAATGTGTATAATTAAAATCTATATACTTATACGACTTTTGTCTCAAAATAGGAGATAGAGTAGATAGACTTTTGATTGATAGGTAAGTCAAGTCTCCACATACCTTTTAGTCGATGAAGTTCCACTGGTTCCTTGAGTATTCTTCGTCTTCATATGATGATCGCCGTGGAGTTTAGAGCTCAACTACACTTTACTATCCTAGTACGAGACTTAGCTATAAGTAGACAAGAAATCAAGACATATAGTTTTGACAACTAAATTTGACAAACAAACTTGAGATATCAACGCTTGCGAGTTCGACCGAGCAATTATCTAACATTTTCCGATATCCGATAAAAACCTGTAATATCGGCCTGTACAGCCGATATTGACTACCTTGATCTTGACTCAAGAGAAGTATACTTTAGATATTTTATAGAAATTTGATATGATGAATTTCAAGCCTCTAAAAATACTAGTAACTCATGGTCATAGATTCTTCATCTCAACTGGAGTTCTGTTGAGTAGATCTGCAACATATATGAGCATAGTTGGTGGACTGCAGTATTCGATGAAATAACCATAATTTTATATTTAGTCGTTTGTTCTGATTGAGATTCAAAGCCATATCAAAATAAGAAAAGTAAATAAAAGATGACCTATGAGCAAACAATAAAGTGATAGTGATTTAAGACTACGCAACTAACTCGAGTTGGAGAAATAGAAAAAGATTAATCAAATACATGTTATTATGGTTGAAGGACATGGGTGCATTTTATTTTTCACCGGTCACCGTTGTTCACCAATAGTTACCACCACCACTCTTGCTACAGAAACAACTTCCGCCACCACTGTCCATAATGCCATAACGTTTTTTCCCTCTCCACTGCTCAACGACTCCACCACGACCACCACTCCACTTATATAATTGTTAGCAAATCTAAGCATTAATCAATAAAAATATATTTCTATAATAATTAATGAAGTAATTTGTTCATTATAATTTTTAATTTAACATTTGTTATTACATAATTTATTGTAAAAAATAATGCGACATTATTGATATGATAAATAAGTTTTGTCCGTTAAATGCATTTTTAATCTCAATCACAACCATCACTTGTGAGAAACAACCAATAATAGTTTCATTAATAAAATTATGTATATATTAAACTAATTAAGGGAAATGAATTTTTAATAAACCTTTCATCATGAGCAATTAATGAGATACCAATTTAATGGGTGTAAGTTTATTTTTGGTGGGAGCATCCGTAACCGTTGATTTATCTTTTGTGAGAGTAAATCTTACCCACCACTTACACAAGCTAACTTGTCCAAACTGTGTTATGTTTTCTAGATTTTTTTTTTGGGTTTTGTTATCTTGTGCATAGATGCACAAGATAAGAGCCAATCTTGGCATGGAAAAGTGTAAAATATACTCCCTCCGTGCCACATATATAGGCGGAGGGACCAATTCTCTTAGATTAAGAAACTTTTATTGATTTTATACATTTCTATGTTTTTTCTTGTTTTACCCTTAATTATATTCCCAGTGTTAGAGACATATATTCAATTGTGATGATTACCAAGCAAATAAATAGGGGTAATATAAGTAAAAAACCGTTTTGAAATTTGGACTCCGCCTATATAGTGGTACAAGGAAAATGGAAATTCCGCTTATATAATAGGTACGAAAGGAGTAATAAAAAATATGAAAGAGGGTGATTCTTTGCATTGGAGAATGCACTTGTAGAGAGAGAAGTTAAAAAATCCAGGCATCTTTGCCTTCTCCAATACAAAAAATCATTCTCTCTTATATTTTTTTATTGTGTTTTACAGTTTCTCATGTCAATGATTGACTCTTATCTTGTGCATGGATGCACAAGATAACATTGACTTTTATCTTGTGCATGAATGCACAAGATAACATTGACTCTTATCTTATGCATGGATGCACAAGATAACAAAATCCTTTTTTTTTTCCAGTCCATGCAGAGAGGCCACACAATTAAGTGCGCCGACAGGTAATGCATATCATTAATTTCCAACTTTAAATGCTTAACATTCAAGGGCCTGGCCAAAAGTAATAAGATTTTGTCTTCCTTTTTTAAGTAGAAATAAGATTCTATGATAGGCTTCTAGAGTTTAACTTCACTTATGTATCTTTTTCTTCGAGGACAATAAGTGTTCAGAAACGCTATACAGACATACATATATATATATTGTATTCCAACTTCTAAATAAATACTTAAAATGCAATGGCCTGGCCAAAGCATGCAGATAATTCCTTTTTGAAATATGATAGGCTTTCAATGTCACGTAGAGGCAACACGCCCTACCAGAGATAATTAAGATAGGGAGTATTATGCACATAATGAATAATAAGAAGACTATATGATGCAGGGTAGCATGTACTGGAGGAGAGGAGAGGAGAGGAGAGACACCGAGCGAGTATAAGGCTGTGAGATGAAAGGAACTACTGAACTGAAGAGACTCTCTTCCCTCCGGAGTTGATGAAACCATGACATTTCATTTCAACATAGTAGAATGTGCGCTAGGAAGACTGCAAGCGCACATATATATACTAAGGTCTTCTTGTCCCATGGTACTCTATCTGACGGCTAATATACACTTAGACATTGAGTAACTTGATTTTGAGCCGATTAAAGTTGCGGGCACAATACCTGTCCAGTGCCTGGCTTTGAAACCCATCCAAGGCGATTACAAATGCTATGGACATGGGTGTCTACACAAATAAGTTTGTTAAAAAAAGAAGCTCCATTATGTTTGATTGTTTGAAAAATACCACTCTGAATTATTTCTGGTAGATGCATTCATGGTTTTTGGTTTAATAGTTCTGCATCTAAAGGGTGGGTGGCGCGTTGAATGAGGACTTGGGCTCATATTTCAGGCAATAGGTTAAAAGGGGAAGAAAATGCATTACAAAAAAAGAATTTCGAACGAAATAATGAACCAAGACATGTTCATTCACACATGTCACAACAATAAATCAAAATTCGACAAAATATTTTTTTATAACATATTGGAACTGAACCGCCGATTGCACGTACGGCTGCCTACGTACCATATGGGATCAAGCCCAACGTAGTTCTCATTACATTTAATTAATTAATATCCTGAATTTGTTTATCTCAATTTCTTCAAGGCCAACGTAGTTCTCATCTTTATCTGAATTTCTTGAAGGCTCCCAGATTGCTTGGTCTAGGTCGTCGACACCGAATGAATCGTCAAATTGGCAACACTGGATGACCGAATTGATTAACATTGATTTGTCCTCTTGATTATGATCTTGAGCAACAGTAATATTCTCTCCAAACGCTGAAGTCATCATCACTTGTCCACTGTTGCTTACATCTAAATCCGCCTCTAGTGAACCGGCTGATTCAACCAAGTTTTCTTTGTCGACATCATCATTACTTTCTTCTAACTGGGCACTAAGTGAACAAGCAAATTCACCCCAGTCGTCTTCTTCTTCTTCTACTTGTACATCATTATTACTTCCTTCTAGAACTGGTACCACGTCATCAAAATCATTCTTATTCATGAAATACTGATGATCAACGTCAGTGGGATCTTCAGCATTAGGCATTGAGGGGGATAACATTGGTGTTGATGCTGGTGGTACACATGGTTGTTGATTGATCATGCGCTGTCGTTTCTGTGGTCTTGATGCATCCACTTCAGGTTGAAATTGTTGTTGTTGTTGTTGTTCAGGAAACATTCGTATCTTGCATCTAATCTCACATAGAACATACTCTGGATCCGTCTGTTTAGAATATAAACCAACACGAAGATCAGTCAATCATATATATAAATCAGTATCCAAAATATTTAATAATATCTAGCTAAGTTATAATCTATATACAGAGAGATTTTAATACATACCTTGTTGATATTGTTATTTGTATAATATTCAGGGAGCAACGAATACTGATGCATGATCCAGTGGCCCTTTTCACGTTTCACTTCATCCTTCTTTTCCTTGGGAACTTTCCAGTTGTAAGTGAACATTGTTTTCTTTCCAATATCATTATTATTATCATCTTTTATGGGTTCACCCTTACCTTCTGCTTTCCATGATCCTTCTCCGGCAGCTCTCTTCACATTCTTACCACTTGAAGTGACCTTGGTTGTGCGGGTGAAAAAATACGCCTGATTCTTCTGTATTTCTTGAAAAAGGACCAGGGGATTCTCATACTGGTATATGTTTTTCTCAAATATGTACCACACAGATTTCATATCTAACTGATTTTTCACCTTCGGGATTAAATAGCTCTCTATCAATATTTTATCGGTCGGCTGGAACCTGTAACCTGGAGGTAAGCATGCTTGATCAAACACCATCTTGATCTCCTGTAAATTGTAGAAACACATCATATAATTAGCTCAAGAACATAGAAAATGAAAGACTAATTCATAATACAACCTACTATACTAATTAATTAATAAGAACATCAAAAGAAAGATTATCTTTCTTTGTGGTAAAAAACACGAGTAAAAATAAACAACCCTGGGTATATGCCAGTTTCATGAAAAAAGATTTGCATATTTGAAAGAAAATTGCGAACTATAATCAAGCATATATAAATCTTTTTTAATAAAAATCGAAACAAACAATTAATAACCCAAAGAAAATAAGAAAGAAACAGACACTAGAGAAGATGAATACTACGTATTGTTTAGAGCTGAAAATTAAAGTACCTTGAATCTTATTTTCTGTCGACGATCAGGCAACTTGATTATTTCTTAACCCTGCAGCTCTGCTTGTCTCTACCTTTCTAGCACTTTTTTTTTCTCTCTAATTAAGTTTCTTTGTATCACCGATTGAGCTAGCTTTTGTTATTTATAGTTAATTCTAATCCGTTTTCTATTAGCTTTGTACTTCAGTTAATAAATTTAGACTTCCAAAAATAAGTTCCCCTGATTATTCCAACACCTACATATACGGCGGTTCAAACCGACTGAATCTTGACCAAGGGTTGATCTCCACCCTTAATTCGAATATTACAAAAAAAAAAAAAAACAAAAAAAACTTTCAAATCAAGCAAAAGGCATAAGAAGAATCATGCAGAAAAGAACGCTTGGAGTTTGAGGAAAATTCTACGAATCCACCAACGACATGGCTTAGAACCTAACTCGTAGAGATTCCATTTTCATTTTTGAACCTATGACTTGTGCAAATGAGAACTTCCCAGAGGCAAATGTGGACATACGTTAATCACCTACATAGTAATAAGCTGATAGTACAAAATAACAACTAAATCAACATTAGAAGCCGAGAGTTTGTAATTGATCATATACCCTACATGACATTGACAGTATTCCCTAAATCATGAACAATCTTATCTATAAAATTAGCTATATTGGCTGCTTGGCCGATATAACTCTGTGGTGTAAGTTTTAGTAGATTAGCTTTTGCATCCTCCGGTATTTCCAAATTTGATACGGATTCTTTGAACTTATCTTCCGTGACTTCTCCTTCAATTTCATAGTGCCAGAGATGTATACCATATTTTTTATAAACCTGTTAACGGAAAATCAAATCCATGCGCCGGTTAGTGAAGGTGTTGAGATGAACTGAAATAAGTTGATGCATTTCGACCAACAGTCATCAGGAAATCTGACCAAAAAAAAAGTTGAGGGGCTTATAGTCCGTGCTGGAACCATAAGCATGTCCCACCAGTCATCCAAATCATTTCTTAAGCAAGTTTTATTTACCTGCAAAGAGATGAAACATATATATAAGAACATGGGCTAAGAAAGTAAAATACAGGTGACGTGTACAACGTGTCAGTGTGGCACATCATATTTCGGAGTCTGCTAGAAGTGTTGCCAGTGTTGTGCCAGAAATTAGATGTTCAGTGCAGAATGAAAATACCTATACAATCTATTTAGTGGAATAAATATTTTTCTGGTTTGGTTAAGTCTTGAGAATTACTTTCCTAACTTTAGTTAAAAGTGCCTGAAGCTTTCGGATGCCCCGAAGGGCAATTTTGTAAGAAAGAAGACGAGACATCAATCCTTCACCCATCTTCTTGATAATGAGTGTAGCCATCTGTCATGCAAACACAAACTAGGGTGTTATCAAAATCACAAGTAAAACGCAAAAGAATTAAGGAAAATGTAGTATTCATATGGCAATTCAGAGGAGAACTGTATCATTATTTTATTACCCGTTTCTCAGCATAGTCAGAAAGCGTACTACTGGACCACCCAAATTCACCATCCTTGTTTATCTGTAACACAGGTCAAGTGTAAAAGTCATATACAAACACAAAGTATGACGATATGAGGGGAAAACCCATTAGCAGCAAGGAAATAGCATGACTGCAGCATCAATATGTGGCGAATAATATATCAATGAGACATTATAAGCCCAGTACATAGAATCAAAAAAGTATAAATGGAAAAGGGACTATGTGAAGAAAACAAGTAATTTATTACATCTTCCGTTTCCTCACTGAAGATTAGACATATCCTCCCACGAAACTCGATTATCTGTATCACATGTCAATGGTTGTCAGTCAGGTTACACTGCCATATAAATAGACAAACTATGTGTTGAACACCCAAAATGTCTAAAAACTTGAAAGATCGATTCTTTGTAGAATTAAAACCATCATCAGGAAAAGGGCATCTAAAAATTAAAGGAGGCTTTCTTAAATAATATCGGAATAGCCCGCTTATTACCTGATCTAAAAGATTCACCTCATCTGGCTTATTACTTAAAGACTTAAACTCGTCAGCCTCAGATATCGGTCAAAACAGGTCAAGTGGTGAACTTATCAGCAGAAGAATAGCGAGGGCACATTAGACATTTACAATAGCGAGGGCACATTAGACATTTACGATATACAAAATATATGTAGGTCAAATGCTTTCTAGTTTCATTTTGTGTGCGTGTTCATGTTGCTCACATGGTTGAAGAATCCTAAAGATATGTAGGTCTGCACATCTTCAAAAAATTCCACCAGTATATCACTGAACCGTTTTAATGCTATTAGGAAATAGTCTATATTTGAGTCATGTATTTTAGGAAAAGCTGAGTACGTGCAGTTCACGTATCGTGTCTTGATGACCAAGACATATGAATGTATAACGAATGAGAAAACTAAGACTGGTCGAGAACTTGACATGGTCTCAAGAGCCTGGTTAAAACCCTAACCCTAAAATTTTCAAGTTCTTTTTAAGCGATGGGAGAAGGAGATGGAACAAACTCATCAGGTGGAACAAAGGGAAAAGATATAGTCTATGATTCGCCGAAGAAAAATCTGGTGTATCATCTTGGATCAAGTGGTGGCCTTGGAATTCTAATAACTCCGATTGCTTTGAAAGGAACCAATTATGATGAATGGGCTAGAGCCATTAAAAGATCTTTGATAGCTAAGAGGAAGTTTGGTTTTGTTGATGGTACCATCAAACAACCTGAAGACCCTGACCAGTTGGACGAATGGATTGTTTTCCATTTAGTGGTGGTTTCCTGGATTAATAACACGCTGGATTCTTCAATCATATCCACGTTAGGAGATTATGACAATGCGAGTCTTCTATGGACACACTTGAAGAAGAGATTTTGTGTTGTCAGCGGCACAAGAATCTGTCAACTAAAATCTTCTTTGAGTGAGTGTAAACAAGGGAAGTCTGAGAGTGTTGTTGTCTATTATGGAAGATTAAACAAAATCTGGGATGAGCTAGTGACATATATGAAAATCCCACAATGAAAGTGTGTTATTTGTACCTGTAATATTGCAACTCCGGTAACTAGCTTGCGAGAAGAAGATTATCTCCACTATTTTTTGATTGGCCTGGACGGTATGTATAGCTCACTGCTGAACAATTGTTAGCACGAGATCCTTTACCAGTTATTGATGCTGCGTACCAAACTGTGGTGAACTCTGAGAGATTAAGAATGGGAGATGGTCTTCTATCTAAAGAAGTGCAGGAGAATGTGATGGCGTTTAAAGTGCAACCTGATCAGACAGCAACTACAAGCATGTATGATGCTACGAAGTTTTGTAAGCACTGTAACAGAGTTGGACATTCTGAAGATGGGTGTTTTCAAATCATTGGCTACCCTGAATGATGGGTTGAAAGATTTCGTGGTGGTAGAGGATCTGGTAGAGGCGGCAGAGCTGTTGGTAGAGGCCGAGGTAATTATGTGCCTGGTAGAGTTGGAAGAGGATATGGCAACACCAATACGGTGCGTGCAAATAATCTGAATGTACCAGCAGCATAACAATATAGTGGTACTACATCTGCAGATGGAGCTGGCTTGGTTGGCGTAACAGCGGCTCAGCTTCAACAAATGCTGGACTATTTGAGTTTAAACAAATCAAAACTACAATTGCAAGGTAAACAGAATCGTACTTCCTGGATTGTGGATACATGGGATACGAATCATGTCACATGTAACATTTATGACATGATAGAAGTAAAAGAAATTACGGCATGCTCAGTAGGCTTGCCAGATGGAAATTCTGCGAACTCTGATAAAATAGGGACTGTGATTCTTCCTGGTGGTTTGAAGCTTAACAATGTTCTCTATGTACCTCAAATAACATGTAACTTGATCTCGGTCACACAAATGATCGATGAGTTAGCTTGTGTTGTGCAATGTACTAACAGTTTATGTTTTATACAGGACCGATTGACGAGGAAGGTGATTGGAGTGGGTGAGAGACAAGGTGGACTATATCTGTTTCGTGGTGTACCTTCAGTTAAAGTGCTTGCAGTTCGTGGAGATTCATATGAGCTATGGCATCAAAGAATGGGACTTCCGACAGAGAAAGTATTACAAAAGATACTATCTATGAGTAGGTTAGGAAGAATAATAATGCTTGTGATATTTGTCCACGAGCAAAATATCGTCGAAGTAGTTTTCCTAATAGTTAGAGTAAAGCTAGCTGCATATTTGAGTTAGTTCATTTGGATTTATATGGGCCTTACAAGACACCTTCGTCTTGTGGAGCTCATTATTTTTTAATAATAGTTGATGATTTTTCAAGAGGTGTGTGGATTTATTTGATCAAGAATAAAACTGAAGTTGAATCGGTATTTCTTAAATTTATTGCTCTTATTAAACGTCAGTTTGACAAGGAAATCAAAAATGTTAGGAGTGACAATGGAACAGAATTTAATACTTTGTGTGGTTATTTTAAGACCAATGGAAACATATTTGAGACGTCTTGTGTTGGTACATCCCAACAAAATGGGAGAGTTGAGAGAAAACATCAACATATAATGAATGTTGCAAGAGCTTTGAGATTCCAAACTAATTTATCAATACAGTTTTGGGTGGAGTGTGCATTGACTGCATCATACTTAATTAATCGAACACCAACACCTTTGCTCAATAATAAGAGTCCATATGAAATTATGTTTGGAAAGTTACCTCCATATGATCAGTTGAGAGTGTTTGGATGTTTGTGTTATATGCACAATCAGAATAGTAAAGGAGATAAGTTAGCAAGTCGAGGAAGAAGGTGTGTATTTCTTGGTTATCCATTTGGTAAAAAGGCATGGAAAGTTTATGACTTAGACACAAAACAATTTTTGGCACCAAGATATGCAGATTTTTATGAATATCAGTTTCCATATGTGATAGCCAATGTTGAGCAGTCAAATAATATTGCTCCATCAAGCATTGAAACATGTTGGAGTTATGATGAGGATAGAGAAGAAGTACAGTCGCCTGGAGAAGTTATTGAAACTCGACAGCCTGAGATGCAACAACAACAAAGAAGTGATGATACACATCTTGGTATTGAATGTGCAACAGAATAATTGCAAGGAAGTGTTCAAGAACAACCTTAGGAGACTGAACAAGATGCTTCATCCAATGACACTTCAGTGGAAGTTGCGGTAGATAATAACATCAGTGAGATGGGTAAAGGGAAACGTCAGAAAATTCCTTCTAGCAGACTCAAGGGATTTGTGACACATACAATACGTGAAAATAGTCCACCTTCCACTCAACCTACACAATCATCATCCTCAGGTACACCTTATCCTTTGACATATTATGTTAGTTGTGATCGTTTTTCTGCTGTGCATAGACAATATCTTGCAGCTCTAACGGCTGCAAATGAGCCCAAAAGCTTTAAAGAAGCTATGAAGCATCCAGGATGGAAAAAAGCTATGGCAGAAGAAATAAAAGCTCTAGAGGAACAAGGAACATGGGAATTGGAGGAATTACTACTTGGTAAGAAGGCATTAGGAAGCAAATGGATTTATACAGAGAAGCAGACCCGATCCTGACAATTTGGAGGTTCTATGCCAGAAAACATTTGTGTCCCCCTAACATAAAGGACGGTATTCCTAATCATAATAACAGTTAAAACAGTAAAAAAAACAATCAATTTAAGTTAAATTTAAGCTATAAATAAGATGTTGATCCTAATGAGTTATTTGATAAAGTTATTTCCTTTGCAACAAACCATTAGATCCCTGTTTTGCAATGACTACTTATACTGCCTTAGATGACAAGAGAGTTAGCATAACACAACCCGACATAAGAATCAAAAAGTATTATTAATTACTTTACTCAGAACTAACTTATATATATAAAAAGAAGAAAAATATTATCCAACCGAAAAGTACCGTATTGGATACGTAGAAATAGTAATCACAATGACAATCAATTAAGAGATTGAAGTCACAGTTTTAAACTTACACCAAATAAAAAGAAGAGAAGCATTAGTCTAATTGTCTAAAGTATCGGTCAAAATAGCCTTGTCCCTTCCAATTAAAGAAAAATTTCATCTTAATGATTTTAGTGGCTGATTAGGCAACAAACAACACAATCAGCAATAATAGAAGTAATTAGTGAACAAAATCATAAAATCGAAAGAACAAGACAAATAAATTACCTTAATGAAGTTGATTTATAAAATAAATCCTAGTTTTTTGCATTTATTTTTCTCTCCTCTTTTTGATTTTTTTTTTTATTTTTCAAGCTCTTCATAAACCAGAAAACCGAAGAGGAAAACGTGTTTCCTTGATAACAGGAAGACGTGTCTCGTGCATAGAAGTTAGCACTAAATTCTTCTTTTTTTTGTATCCCTTTACAAAATATTTTTTTTCCCCTTTGAAAAATTTGCCTTACGGGAGACATTTTTTTTTTTAATGTGAAGAACATGTGTAATGTGGCCCCCTAAAATTTGTGGCCCAATGCAAAGCATTGTCTGCATGTGTCCAGGGCCGGCCCTTCAGAGAAGCGTGATGAAAATGGGAATTTGATACGTCTAAAGGAAAGATTGGTGATATTTGGGAATCATCAAGTTTAAGGATTGGATTATAATGAAACATTTGCACCAGTAGCAAAGATGACAACAGTTCGTACTTTTCTAACCGTTGCAGCAGTTAAGAATTGGGAAGTGCATCAAATGGATGTCCATAATGCAATTCTGCATGGATATTTGGAGGAAGAAGTGTATATGAAGATATCTATTGGATTTGCCAAAGGAAATTCCAATTTGGTATGTCGAATGAAAAAAATCGTTATATGGTCTTAAACAGGCGCCTAGGTGTTGGTTTTCAAAGTTATCAACAGTCTTGAAGAAGTATGGTTTTAAACAATCATATTCAGATTACTCTCTTTTTACTATGACAAAGGGAAAGATGCAGCTTAATGTCTTAGTATATGTTGATGATCTGATTGTGGCAGGCAATGATCTTGTTGAACTTCACAATCTTAAAACTTACTTGGGACAATGTTTCAAGATGAAGGATTTGGGAAAGTTGAAATATTTCTTAGGATTGGAGGTGGCTCGTAGTAAACAAGGTTTCTATAGATGCCATAGAAAATATGCATTGGACATTATAATGGAGACAAGATTATTGGGTGCAAAACCTGCAGAGTTTCCTATAGAGACGAATCACCAACTGGCATTAGAAAAAGGGAATATACTTGATGATGTGGAAAAATATAGAAGATTAGTTGGACGTTTGATTTATCTGTCAGTTACAAAACCAGATCTGTCTTACTCAGTGCACATTTTATCAAAATTTATGCAACAACCTAGAATGGAGCATTGGGAAACATCACTTCGTGTGGTTAGATACTTGAAGAAGAGTCAAGGACAAGGAATTTTGTTGCGCTCTGATAGTGGCCGATCTTAATTTAAAAGGATGGTGTGATACAGATTGGGCAAGTTGTCTATTGACTAAACGTTCATTAACAGGATGGATTGTTCTTCTTGGTTTTTCTCCTATTTCTTGGAAGACTAAGAAGCAACATACAGTTTCTCGTTCCTCGGCAGAAGCAGAATATAGATCTATGGCAGCAGTGACGTGTGAATTGAAGTGGTTGAAACAGTTGCTTGGTGATTTAGGAGTTCATCATACTCATGGGATGAATCTCTTTTTTGATAGTCAATCAGCACTATATATTGCTCAGAATCCAGTATTCCATGAACGAACAAAACATATAGAAGTGGATTGTCATCTGGTTAGAGATGCCATCATAAGGAAGATTATATCACCCTCCTACACGCCTACAACGTGAAATTGGCTGATATCTTTACAAAAGCCTTAGGAAAAGCTCAGTTTAAGTTTTTTTTGTCCAAGATGGGCATTTGTGATCTGCATGCTCCATCTTGAGGGAAGGTATTAGGAAATAGTCTATATTTGAGTCATGTATTTTAGGAAAGCTAAGTACGTGCAGTTCACGTATTGTGTCTTGATGACCAAAACATATGAATGTATAAATATCTAAATAATGAATGAGAAAACTAAGACTGGTCGAGAACTTGACAAATGCATACGCCAGGTCCACCATATAATCATGAGGCTCAACCTGCATAAATAACGTAATCAGCAGGTAAAAACAAAATCTATCGATGAGAAAAAAATGGTGTGATATTTTTCAGAGGGAACACACCCGCATATAGGGGTTCAAACTCAATCCCAGAGTTTCTTCTACAAACTCCTTTCAACTTGTTGCCAGTCTACCTCAGGGTATGCAACAATGTTGGCGTTATTATTCCCGGAAGCACCAGTAAAGTCACCCAGTATAGAAACTTTAGATAGATGATGTCTTTCATTTCTTAATCTAGCAGCAAATAGTGCAATTTCTTTTCCCATAGTGGTCCCAGCTGCCTAAAATAAGAAAGAAAAAAAAAAGAAGAAACTAAATGAAAACGAAATCTAGGAATTACAGGTTAGTCCTAAATGAGAGACCCGTCTAATGACTAGTCCAGTCATAAAATGTTTTTAATCGGTGGTCCAGAAACATGTTTTTGGACCAGAAATTTTATTCCTAGTCCATCCCACGTGTGAGTAAAAGATGCCTAGTTTTTATATTCCGAAAATAACCTTTTCTGCAATGAACATACAATAATAGAGGATAAGAAAGTATTTTCGTTCTTCTTTTCCTTTTTTTTTTTCAACAGCTCGGATCCAGTTTTCTCTCTGCTTCAGTTGGTTTTCTTCAATTTTAGATTTTCGATCTTAAATCCCCAAGTAATTTCTATAAACCTCTTTTCCATTCCTTAATATTTGTTATGCTTTTTGAATTTATGTTTGTTTTTTCAAATGAAATCATGATGAGCAGCTCGATTTCATGATTTGGTTGTTTTTTCATTGTTTTCTTTCTAGATCTAGTAATTGTTATCATTTTTCTATGATGTACATTGTTCAATTGCATGATTTAATCCCATTTTTGTTCGTATTTAATATTTTTATGTTGATTTTTGAATATGATTTTGAACTCGTGCTACTCTGTTGATTAGATCATCTTATTCTTTTGTTAACATATCATTTTGATTATATGTATGATTTTCGTTCTTTCTAGATTTACAAAAAATCACAATTTCAAATATTTTTCTAGATTTTATGATCCGTCCATATAAATATGTACCGTCTTTAGTATGGTTTTTTGTGAAATCTGGAAAAATATGGGGATTTGTGTTTGGTGGATGGGAAATTTAGGAATTTGTTTGTTTTTTGAAATTAATAAATTTAGAGAGAAATTTGTAAGAAAATTGAGACTAATGGTATGTGATTGAGATTTGTGCAGTTTGGGTAAATGTGTGTTTTTTTAATTGGAAATTTGGGGTTTTGAGAACCAGTTAGTTATCACTGCTTCTGAGAAAGCATCCATAGGAAGCATGATAGTTCAGTAGCGTTCTGAGTATACATATGAAAGAATATCATTTAGATCTTGTACTTATCTGTAGCGATTTTGCGGTACATATTTGTATGCAATGATTTCACAGTACACATATGCATGTAGTGATTTCACAGTACATGTTTGTCTATAGTGTTTCACAATACATATTTGCTTGTACTGGGGGGAGCTCTTTTATTACATTGACAAATACTTCAAAGTTAGTTATTATAGCCCAGCTAATAGCTATTAGACATGTTCGTACTACATATTGATATGTATTTTAGGTAGAATCATATAATACATGGGTTTTTAAAAGTACATATCAACCATGAACTAGGATTTTTAGCACTACATATTAATATGTACCGTAGGATATTTCCGCAATACATATTTCCATGTACTAATTTTCGCAATACATATTTCCATGTGTTGATTTCGCAGTACATTTTTTCCTCCCAGTAAGGTTAGTTGGTGTTCTTTTTCTTATGATTAGATCTCACATATTCATGCCACCTATGCCTAATGAAATTTTGTTTATCAGGTGTTATGAGAGCATCACTTTGAAGTTAATGTTACGTGATTATACAAATTATGTCCAAAATTGTTGGTTGAGTTCTTAAAGGATGTTGTTTTCTTTTTTCTATAACTGATTAATGTATTATTACTTGCAGGCTATTACTAAACCAGTTACAGATGAATGTGCTTTCATTGAAGAAAATGCGGGATTCATTTTCGGCAAGTAAGCCTCACACCATTTTCGGCAAGTAAGCCTCACACCATTCATATTGTTGTGCATATACAAGCATAAACTAGGCTTTTACCCAGTTCGAATTCAACCCTAGTCTTCAATTATCGAAACCATCACTGCTAAACACCATCAATACTTTCTTCACAAACTGAACCTTAATCTACTTTGCTTCTCAATTTCTATAAAACCCTTTTTCTCGAATTCCCATGTTCAATCAATTTCAGAACCATCATCAATTTCTTCCTACAAATCTTTTCAGTGAAACCCTAATTTAATTCCAAATCCTCTCTTCACTAATTTGAGCAGAAGAAAGAAAACGGAAGGAGAAGAAAACAAAGAAGAAGAAGATAAGAAGAAGAAGAATGAATGAGATCGAACACGTGACTGACACACACGTGTGAAGGACATTTCAGTAATCTTACCACATGTATGAGATCTCCCTATATGATATTTTGGCGAGATATTGACAAGTCAACGCGATAAATTGACCGAGATGGTTAAAGTGGATGGAATCCGTTTAACTTGCCTAGTTTTGCAAGAAATAAAAAAAGTGGTCTACAAATGAAAGTGAGGGTCCAGACCAGGCCTACTACTGCATATAATCCATTTTTTTTCCTATAATCTCGTAGTCATATTTGCCTTTTTTTTTCTTATTAAATGAGCCAAACACAAATTTATATGCCATCTCATCTATAATCTAAGCTGTTAGATGAATAAGATCTCTCGGTTAACAAATTTTGTTAAAAGGTTTTGTCAAAATGGTTTGTTAACAGATCCCGACCCATAATAAAAACGAAAATACCAATAATATTCATTTTCCATATTTTGTCCTGCATCTCTATGGCCTTACACAAAGGTATAGGTTTTAATAAATCTTGATTTTTTGGGTTCAATTTTTGTCATAAACAATTGATGGTTTTTTTATATGGTTTATCTCACGTGAACATTAAACTTTATCAAGGGTGAAAAGGAATGGCAGATCAAGTTGTCCACATATTGAAACGCTGAAATTCTAATTCTCTCTAAAGTGCATGCATCATCGAGCAATTTCTAACTATAATTCTGAAAAAGTACACACTTTATATGGAGAAGGCATTTAATTATGAACAGTGGTTGAAAATTTGGGCCACAGGTGGTGTTCTCTTTGATCTTCACAACAACGGAAATTGTTAGATGATGCATTTTAATGTCTGTTTTGGATTTCGTAATTTTTCTTGCAGCAACGCTGTGGAGAGGGTATCAAGATAAAGCACTAGAAACTATTGACGAAGATGGGAAAATCATATGTGAGAACTTACTTTAGTTAAATTTCCATTGCTTATGTTTGAAATTTGAATTACTGACATAAAGTTTGCAAATTTTGACATTTTGATGCTACCGGATAGTCATCGTTTCAATGAATATGTTGCATATTCATAATCATTACTCCTTAGTCTTTTGTGCAAATTTTGATATTTTGATGCCGTATAGTCATTCGTTTCAATGAATATCTTTCATATTCATGACGATTACTCCTTAGTCTTCTGTGCAAATTAATACATTGCCTAATGTTTCTATATAACTATAAATTGTTCAAGGTTTGAGCTAAAGTTCATAATTAAGGTCAAAACCCACTTGATTTCAATCTTGATGCTATTGGTGAACTTGGTCTTTCATATATACTTAATTTGCTACTTAAATTTTAGAGTAAGTTGTAGAAAGTGAGTGAGAGATTCAGAGATTCGAATTCTATTTTCTTGCTTGATTTATAAAATACTTGAGACGAACATCACAAAGAAGTAATTCTCTTAATTTACATATGAATTCTAAGATTAAGCTTGCCTTTTTTTCTTTTCAACATCTGAGAACTATGTTGTTTATTATAGTTTTTTATTAGATTGGGTTTCTAATGTTCAGGCAAAAACAAAGAAAAGACACTTTAAGCTAATCTACAGATAGTGTGACTTTACTTTGTTCTCAAATACACTGCTATGTTTGGACGATGCCATTAAAGATGTTTCTTAAAAAATGTCCAATCCTGCTTGAATTGATTAGCATTATACTCTTGGTCATAGACCTGGCTTGGCACATTTGTATGTGCATTCCAGTTATTCCTCTGAATCAATGCCATTGATTAAGTAGCCATGAGTTTCAGAATTTCCTACCTATCATCGTGTAGTTTACTGTTGACCTTTCTCGACTATCTCTTGCTGCCATAACCTCTCTCATTTTTATTCTTTGCTTTCTTTTCAGCCTCCGTTTACACGATAGGTACCAACAAGAATTGAAAGAGTGGGAATCGGTTATGAGTAAGCTTAACAGATGGTTGAACTTGCATGTTGTCTTGGAAGCCAGCAATGTTGCTTTCCTTTTACGACCACGAAGGTCACTAACATCTAAATAAAGGTCGCATAATTGATATAAGGATGTACGGAAGGCTTCCACGACTCCCATTGCTTTAGAAGGAGGATAATTTTTATCAATTCGCAAACAAGTCCTGGCGGAGAAAATACAACCCGCCAGTTCCAGATTATGCATTTGCATGAAGTACTGATGGAGAAACTTATCGCCTGATTTTGTTGTATGTGCTATCCGGGGTTGTTTTGGTGACTTTGGCCAGTTCGGATTGTTTAGCGCAATTATATGAACGAAAAAACTACTCTAGGATACCCACCATTTGTATACATATAGATATCTTGCATTAATGCAGCTGTATTTACGGTACTACTTTTAAACCACCTTTCAAGTCATCTAAGCAAGTATCGAAGTAAGTTATCTTCCTTTCAGTGGTTTCCTTTCAGTGGTATTGATAAACTTTACAATGAGGCTTGAAGGAAAAACAAATTCCAAAACCAATTTTCTTATTTTTTTAATTTTATTATTTGACTACTTTTGGTATTATCATTTTTAGTAATTGAATATTATTATTATCCATTTATCTGTATCATGCTTTAAATTTCGAATCTCTAAAAATTCACTATCAATAGCACGTATTTTTCTCTACGATATTTTTAGACCCGTGTAACAACTACTATTATTTTAGTTTCTTTACTTTTTTTTAATCGCAAGTAATATATTCTCAATCAAATTAAATCTAACGACAAAATTTAGTTTGGCGGTAACCTAGTTCCACCTAACACCATTCACACGTAAATATAGCCAAGTGTTATAGTGGTCGTTTTTCTTTCTTCTCATTTTCGTCTTGGAGCAAGGACTACGAGTCTATCCTTTTTAAAGTGAAACAATTTCCATCCGAAGGAGTGTAAAATCTAGCTTGAAATAGAGGAATAAGAGCAACTCCAATGGGCACATCAAATAGCTCAGTTTGGTATTTTTACACCTATGGTGGGGCTAGCAAACAACTAAAACGGATGAACAAATCCTCAAATATAATGTTTTGATCATTGCGTCTAAGATGGAGTCAATCGGTTCAATATGATACGACCGCATTAAAACGAGCCGATCGGAACATCATGGGCCGAGGCTCGGTTATGGTGGAATCAATCATCGTCCCAGACAGAGTTGGTGGGGTCCTGGTGCACCATCAACGGCTAGTTCAATCAATTAACCTCCCCTATTAATTCAGCCGATTTCAAAACCAAATTCACACTTTCGACACTTAAAAATTATTCAAAATTTCACTTCAATCATCATCATTTAATCTCAAAAAATGGTTACCTAAGTTCGTGCTCCTAGGTTTTTTGAAGAAGAAGATTTAGCAATTTTCACAGCTTATGTTTCTCAAATAAGAAATGGTTTCGACGGTGTAACGAATTTTAAGGCAGCGTCTTTCTGGGAACAAGTTTTTACAATGTTCGTTGCAAAAACTAGGAACGGTAGACGTGATGTTACTGGATTGTGTCGTCGTTTTCAAACAATTTCTCATGCGGTCAACCAATTTATCACTTTGGAAATACAAGTTAACCTAATTAGGATTAACGGTGAAAATGAATATGAACTAATCCAAAGAGCTGCAGTGATGTGGAAGAAAAGTAACATGAAACCTTTTCATTACTCATCTGGTACTAACATCCCTAGAATTCTTCACAGGTTTAACCCCTTCTGTTTCCCAGATGTTTTTCCACCCACTCCACAAACCACTCCATGAATAAAGATGTTTTATTGGTTATTTTGTATGTTATAGTAATGTTTAATGAAAGTTAATGTGAGGCTAATGTGACGTTTAATGAAATCTAATGTTGTTTGATATAAATCCTAAGAGTGCTGAAAATACATAGACATTTCCATTAATTAAGTTGTTGACAACAGTAAAATGTTGGAATCAGTTCATACACTTAAACAATCCACTCCAACTTCAAACAGGAAGGACATTCCCAGAATTTTTTTCCATATGTGTCTTCATCTGTAAAAGTGTGCAAATGCATAAAAATTTGCAATCAGGGATTGAGCATTCACTAATCATCTGTTTTGTAAATTCTACTTCTCCACAGTAATCGGGTTGTGCTTCTTCAACCTGACTTTAAATTTCAAGTTTCTCCAAGATGCTTCCAACTTCTGGTTTTCTTTCTCATTAATAACATCAACTAACATTCGTGGTTCTGCACGGCAGTTACGATCTTGACATTGTAAATACCTGATATTTTATGATTCTGATTCAACGGCCATTCCTTTTTCCGAACAATCAACTTGGGGACACTTGGAATACATCCAAGGACGTTTCATGGGACTATGATCTTCCATGAAACAGAATGGACAAACCTCTTTTGCTTCCACGCATAGTATTTGTTTTTCTTTGCTTTTGGAAAACATTATGTTGGAAGAAGAATGTGTGAATAATAATGCAGAAAATATTGGAGAAATGATTTCAGATGAAAATATTTTTAATTGTGTTTGGAAAAAAATGGGAAAAATGTATGATATATATATAAGGATAAATATGACTGTTACAATAAAGCCGGTTTTCTGATCAGTGTTGGTCGAGCCGACAACGGCTAGTATCAACCAACGGCTTTCACTGTCCTTATAAAATTTTTACGATTTCAACTCTAGAACCACACCTCCAGTGCACAAAAATCCCCAAAAATGTCTGTTAGAATCCATGGTCCTAAATTTACTCTTTGAGGATTTAGCTATATGCAAAGCCTATGTTTTTCATAATGGAGAAATTTTTATGCGCGATCAAGACATGTCGGACGTGTCTTTTCGGCGGAAGATTTTCACAATGTTCGTCTCACAAACAGGGAACCCCGGAAACCGCGACGTTCATGGTTTGTATCTTCATTTTCATTCAATTAATCGTGCTGTCACGCCATTCGTCGATCGTGTAAGAGAAATTGATCGTGAAAATTTTGTCGGTGTAACCGAAGCTGAAGTGATCCAAAAAGCTCTGCATAATTTGGAAGAAGCTCACGGAAAACCTTTTCTTTACGAATCTTGTTTCGGCATTCTGAAAAACGGTCCTTCTCATTCAATTCTTCACTACATCATAAGGGCCCTCCATATATTTAGTATGAAAGAAAATGTTATTGTTCGATGTTGGATAGATCATAAGGGCACTCCGGACAACAGTGACCATTTCTGGGAAACTGTGTTGCAAAATTTTATAACGTTGCGGAACAACAAGAGCCCAGAACTAAGTTTTTCATTCATCACTAATGATGTCAAACATTATACAAAAGTTTTATGGATGGTTCACCGTAGTAATTTTGAATTTTCCAACAAAGAGCTGGTGCCCATATATATATATATAACTTTATACCTTTTGCCTCATTCAGAATCTGCATCATAACAATATCTTAACTAAATTATTTATGTTTTTCAGAAATCCATCGCTCAAATCAAATTTATTGAAGAAAGCGGAAGAGAGTTTAAGCATTTTGAATGTTACGAACTCTATAGAAATTATGTCGCTGGATTGGATGTAGTTTGATGATATTATTGTCGTTAACTATATAATTAATTTAGACAATAGTAAAATCTTCTTTTAAATATTTTCATTAATTAATACTACTACCACTTCTTTTACAAGAAATAAACTTAGACATTAATAAGAACTTCATTTGAGTACATCAATAAAAATCTATCACAATCTTTGGCCTCCTGGTTTTCTTCATTTGACGTAACTTCCATTCAACGCGCTCTTGAACTGTTTCTCTTTTGTTTTTGAATTTACGGTTGTGAACTTTCAAAACTGGAGCTTTTCTTTGCTTTTTAACGAAACCTTTTGCTAAATTAACTTCTAAAACTTGCACAGATCTTTCCTTATAACCACTTTTTATTTTTCTGAAATTACCACAAATTTTATTTACAGCAGCCACAAGTTTAGCTTCGCAGAAAAGAGAAATTGCTTTATAAGACATTTCAAAAGAAAGATTAGTGGAAAAAATTCAAGAGAAGATTGAATTTTGTGTGAGTTGTGTGTTCAAATGGGTTGGGTATAGGGGAAAATAGCCGTTCTGAAAATTTGCTCGTTGCCGGCTCATATTGAGCCGACCTGCTCTAGTTATGTTGAGCATCACTTCATCTTGAGACGAATCTCGACCGTTTGTGCAAGCTAGCCGACCGGCTTATTTAGACACGATAAATCTTTTACCTACTTCCCAAAACTCAGTTTGTCCATTCACCTGGACAGGCATATCATTAAATATATTGTGTCTCAAGGGACTTGCTCTAATAGACCAAACGACAAATTATTTGTCTTTTTTATCATTTAGTTTCATTTTGTTCAAATTAAAAGAAGGGATTGAGTTTAGGGTAAAAAGAGATTTCCATCTAGGCATCTACCCATAATATGCCCAACTTTCATGGTAGTAGCTATTCAAGCAGCATCCCGTCTCCACACGAGAGTGACAAATTAGTTCTGACCGGTGACTCCCGTAGAAACAACAAAAAAACCCAAATGTGTGTTATTTATCTCTTGGCTTTATTCTTGGGTTTCCCTCCAAATGACCTCTGCTGTTCCTTCTCTTCAGAAATTCAATTCTAACTTCCTTCTCCCAAATCAAATTAAACACAAACCCTAGTTTTGCCTTCCATATGCCGATAACTAGATTTTCTTCAACAAATTTCACTATCAAGAATGAAATCACAGAATCTGAACCAAACCCAGGTTAGTAATCTCATTTTTCTGTAATGGGTTTTCATGATTTTTCATTTAGATGTCATTCCTGAGCTAAAGTTTTAATCTTTTCCATGGTTTATCTGTTTATCGGAACATTAGTAAAAAAAAAAAATTCTTTTCTGTGAGCAGAAATTCGTGTGTTTGTGAGGAGGAAAAGAGAGAAAAAGGTAGTAGAGATTAAAACAGAAGAGAAATTGAAAATTGAACCCGATGAAGATAACAAAGTAAGGGGCTTCTTTATCATTTTCTTATATTTTTGTGGAAATGGGATATTGGTGGAATTTTCTTGATACCTTTTGTTTGATTGTTAAATGTTACTGGTTGCAGTTTAGTGATTTGCGTTTACCTGATATTGAAGAGTTTGCATATCGGAAAGTCGAAGGATCTGCGTCCAAAAGTAAGTGCGAAAGACTTGCAATTAGAATATTTGGGTTTGAGGCAAAGATTGGATTGAGTTAGGATTTGCAAAATTATAAGACTTGTTACCTGTTTGCCTTGTTTCAATTCAGCATTGTGATATATCTTTTGCGATTAACGTGTTATTATTATAGTGTAGTGCGTTTATCCTTAACTAAAATACAATGTGTCGTATATGCAGGAAAGTTGCGAGATACCGAAACATCATTAGATAAGGCTTTAACTGGAAAAGGAGAAACTCTCAGTATCAAGCTGAAAGGTATGAGGAAGATGGTGTAAGCTGTTGTCTTCTTAGTGTAACTAGATACTACTGTAGTTTTAATAAATTGCGAGTCCAAGTCTTTGTTATGGCAATGTGGATGGTACCAATTGAGTTGACATGTAGTCATGTACACGGTCTACTTTAACTGAAGTTTTTTTAAGCATTCTTTCATTGAAGATGACACTGCAGCAGGTTGTTACCAAAATCATTCCTTAACTCCTGTTACTTGATGTTAAATTCTTAGTGTTGTTCAATACAGTGAAAGGTTCTATCTCTTTATTGGCAGAAATTTTACCCTGAGAATTTTGCTGTAAATAGGTGAAGCACCTGCAAATTGGGAGGAAGTTCTTGAAGGGATTCGCAAGATGAGATCTTCTGAAGTTGCGCCAGTAGACACTATGGGATGTGAGAAAGCTGGCAGTCTGCTTCCACCAAAGGTAATGTTTTCTCCTAATCATTAAGCCAAAACTCTATAATGGAGCTAGATGAAAAGGTAATATTCGTGTAGGCTTCTTATTAGTATCATATGGTAGGCTGACAGTATGTTACTTTGTAAGGCATATCATATGGTGATCATATTTCTTGTATATATCAGGAAAGACGTTTCGCAGTGTTAGTGTCTTCTCTTCTATCAAGCCAAACAAAGGATGCAGTTAATCATGGCAAGTTTCCAGTCATCGTCTTGAGTATTCACTGTCACTTTTAAAATTGGATTCTAGAGTTTTCTGATAATTTGAATTCGTGTATCCTTCCCAAATGGTTAAATTGATACATGTATGGTAGTGCTGTATTTACAAAATACCTGAAGCTGAAAATTGGAACTCGAATCTGGTCCATGCTTCCTGATAGAATTGGTTATTACTTTCTGCTCATCAGCATATTCGGAGTTAGCTAGACCTTAGCTTAGACCTTCTGTTGCAGTAATTTCTTGGATGATTAATTCCTTTTGGATATTCCAGGGGCGGTCCAAAGGCTTCTTAAAAATGGTCTTCTTGCTGCTGATACCATAGATAATGCTGAGGAATCTGTAATCAAGGATTTGATTTATCCAGTAAGTCTTCTTTTATTGAGGTGATCTCACATCTGAAATTGTTAATTCTTGAAATTTGTTTTTCTATCATACAGAAACGGGTCGAAAACTTTTAGTGTCGCAGGTGTGGTATTTTACATTGCTTGATTCCCTTTCATTAAATTTCTCCGGGCAGGTTGGGTTTTACACTAGAAAGGCTTCGAACTTGAAGAAAGTTGCAAAAATCTGTCTCCAGAAGTACGGAGGGGACATACCTAGTTCACTGGAGGAGTTACTGGCACTTCCAGGAATTGGTCCTAAGATGGCTCACCTAGTATGTCCTTCACTTTTTAAATGTTGGCATTGCTCGACTTGAAAACATTAATTTAGTCTCCTAAGATCTCATTCATTTTTGGCAGTGCAGGTTATGAATGTTGCGTGGGACAATGTTCAGGGCATATGTGTAGACACCCACGTTCATCGCATTTGTAATCGCCTTGGATGGGTTTCAAAGCCAGGCACTGGACAGGTATTGTACCCCAACTTTAATCGGCTCAATGTCTAAGTGTATTAGCCGTCGGATAGAGCAACATGGATAGGAAGACCTTAGTATGTGCGGATGCAGTCTTCGTAGGGCACATTCTGTTATATTGATATGTCATTGTTTCTTTAATTACAGAAAACTTCAACTCCTGAGGGAACAAGGGAGTCTCTTCAGTTGTGGCTTCCAATGGAGGAGTGGGTTGCCATAAACCCGTTATTGGTGCGAGCAATTTCTTTTTCTTTCCCTTTACTCTGTTATCACCATAATTTTCAGAGATTTTACACAGATAGGATGCCCTGATTCATTAGCAATTGATGTGGCAGGTTGGATTTGGGCAGACGATTTGTACTCCTCTAAGACCTCGTTGTGGAATGTGCGGAGTAAACAGCCTTTGTCCTTCTGCTTTCAAAGAAACACCCAGTCCTGTATCTAAAGCAAAGAAACCTAAAGCTACCAAAACAGTTTCTTGATTGAATTATCCATCAGAAATGTTCTAGGGACATACTGCATCTGGCCATTTCTTCTTCCAAACATTTTTTTTTTTTTGATGGTATTAGGCATTCTCTATGCCAGGGATTT
The DNA here is from genome assembly GCF_003573695.1 of Papaver somniferum. Taxonomy (NCBI): domain Eukaryota; kingdom Viridiplantae; phylum Streptophyta; class Magnoliopsida; order Ranunculales; family Papaveraceae; genus Papaver; species Papaver somniferum. The sequence goes on along the minus strand of NW_020620714.1, from coordinate 11,332,277 downwards.
TCTTTTGTGTCGTATATGTTTTAACCAAAGAAGAAAGTTACATACCAAAAAACATTAAACATGCTCGACAATTTGGAAATGTTTTGCCTTCAACAAGAAAGTCCCGATAGTAACGAGGTCTTATGCATCCGCAAATTAAAAAATGATATAAAAATCTAAAAAATTACATCCATTTCTCAAACAACTGTAGATAAGAATTTTATTTAGAGTCTACATCAAATGACTGTCTCACGCAAATCATGTAAGATGTTACCGGGTGATTTTCACATGATCATCTTTTGACTTTCGTCAAGAATATAAGATGAACTTGGTTAAAGAGAAAGCTTACCAACACATATTTCGAGAAATATGTAAGCGAGTTAAATTCAACTCGAAATATCAAATGTGTATAATCGAAGTCTATATAGCTATACGACTTTTGTCTCAAATATGAGATAGAGTAGATAGACTTTTGAGTGATAGATGAGTTCAAGTCTCCACGTACCTTTTGTTGATGAAGTTCTACAAGCTCCCCTTAGTAGTTCTTCATCTTTAATCGACGAATGCCGTGAAGTCTAATGCTCAACCACACTTTATATCCTAATCCGAGACTTAGCTCTAAGTAGACTAGAAATCAAGACTTATAGTTTTGGCAACTAAACTTGACAACAAGATTAAGATAGCAACGCTTGCGAGTTCGACCGAACAGTGCTTTAACAAGATTGTTTTAATGATGAACTCACCAGGACCCTATCTCTGAAAGAAAAAGAGATTAATACTCGTAAGTGTGACCTGCAAAGGTTGTTTGTAAGTTCCGACAAAATCTCAGCAATGTTATTCGAGTATGCAAACGGGTACGCATACCTAAGTAGTCGGGCTTAGACTATGTTCGTCAGTGTGCAAACGGGTATGCAAACTGTCGTACACTTCCAAGTTTCAGTTGAATCCAGTACGCGTACAGGTATGCATACTATAGTACCTGGACTTCAACTGACTTCGCCAGTACGCGTACAAGTAAGCATACTCTAGTTCCCGGACTTTACCTGACCTTGTCAGTACACATATGGGTATGCATACTGCATTCCGGTCTTGGATCAACATATATGCAAGTACCGCATATTGTGCTTAAATCCAATTATGGTTAAGTTTCTAAACTCCCATTTCAATCATTGAAACATTCTTAGAAGACGACAATAGCGGTCTCACACAAACTATTAGCTTTGAAGCAATTTTCAAGTGATGAATGATCAATACGAAACATTCTGAGTCTACATCAAATGACTGTCTCACACAAATCATGTAAGATGTTACCAGGTGATTTTCACATGATTATCTTTTTATTTTCGTCAAGAATATAAGATGAACTTGGTTAAAGCGAAATCTTACAAACACATATTTCGAGAAATATGTAAGCGAGTTAAACTCGGCTCGAAATATGAAATGTGTATAATTGAAGTTTATATAGTTATACGACTTTTGTCTCAAATAGGAGATAGAGTATATAGACTTCCGAGTGATAGATGAGTTCAAGTCTCCACATACCTTTTGTTGATGAAGTTCCACAAGCTCCCCTTAGTAGTTCTTCATCTTCAATCGATGAACGCCCTGAAGTCTAATGCTCAACTACACTTTCTATCCTAATCCGAGACTTAGCTATAAGTAGACTAGAAATCAAAACTTATAGTTTTGGCAAGTAAAATTGACAACAAGCTTGAGATAGCAACGCTTGCGAGTTTGACCGAGCAGTGCTCTAACAATCTCCCACTTTGTCAATTTTAGGGAGAAAACTATCAATATATATGGAATAAAAAATAAATAAACTTTGTAGATCTCAATCCAAATGCTTGATTTCCTTGGTTCTTCAACATTACTCGAAATCTTCGTCACTTCCAAGTACTCTAGTGATTCTGAATGTGTTCAACTCAGCATCATAGTTGTTGAAGATCCGTAGCTATAAGAATGAGAAAACAGTAGCTCTAAATCATTGTTATACAATGTCATTGTATTATTACACAGCATCAAAATACAAATTCTATCACAACTTTGACAACAATACTATGGTGATATGTATCACTCCTCCTTAATCAATACTTCATCTCACATGAAAACCACTCCCCCTTACATAATGATCTGTAAACCATATGTATTTGTAGTGTGACTACACATTAATTTCCCCCCTTTTTGTCAATAAAAATTGGCAAAGGTACAAAAACTAGTGGGATCCTAATGAAATTTCCATAGAGATACTTCACGACCAAAAGAGAACGTATCAACTTTGTTTCGATGATTTCACATAGTCGAAACTAGTGTATTCATCAAGGAGTTTATAAAGATACAAGAAAAATCCTACAATATTACACAGCCGCACTCCCCACAAAGATTTGGCAATTAAGCACAATTCAATTAAGAACTCTCCCGTATAAAATGTCATTCCCGAAAGAACAACAACAGCGGCCTTACTTTCTCAAGAAAAGAATAATTTCTTTGGACATTAACGAATAACATGAAACATGAATTTGTATCCAAAATACTCAATCAAATTAACTACAAGAGAACCCATGATTAATTTAATCGGAAATGCTCACATAAGAGAACTTACTGTGAATTATTCAAAGATTCCTTTTATTTTTCATCAATATTTGCATATAGACGTGTAATAGACTTAATCTTTATATACAAAAGTTCATCATATCTTCCATCAATATTTTCATAATGACATAATAGGCTTAACTTTTGTTGTCAAAAGTTCATTCTATCTTTTATCAAAATTTGCATAAAGACATATGATAGACTTAACTTGTGAGCATATATGGGACAAGCATAGTTCACAGACGCAAACACATATATCCCATAACAAGTTGCAATATATAAACGAAGGGGATCGCGCGACAAAAGATTTTAACAAAACTATTTGACAAAACACGTAGACCATGAGATCTTATATATCGGACGGATAGTAGTTTTGATATCATTAGGCAAAATATAGCTCTAAGACGTGTTTGGCTAATCACATGGACAAAATATTTTCTTTAGTTTCCTTCTTCGTGGATCTTGAGTAGAAAATTTTAAGAAATCGTCAACTCTTATTGGGTTATTTGGTTTTTGGTACTCAGGTTTTGACCTAAACCTGGATTTGGTTTAACATTTATCCAGCCTTTGCATTTGGTTTAAAGACCAACGTTGACCCATGATGACTGTTTATGACTAGGATTTAATTATTTTTTATAAAATAAAAATATTACAAAATACTGAATTTACTAATGCACTCCTAAAATGGGTCTCGGATCAGCGGCAACATTTTCTCCTTGACTAATTTCTTGATTCAACGGAAACACATACCGGAATTTCTTCTGTCTAGAATCATCCTCCATCAAATCATGGACCAACACCAACGAGTTCATCCCCTTCGTTCTTCATCTGCAATTTCTCATGTGTAGTTAATAAAAAGTACTTTCGCCAAAATATCAGTGAGATATGGCTGATTGGTCGATATTTCATATTCTGAGTTACACGAAGTACCGCCATCGATCACTGGGTATGATGTGTGATACACAATACCAGTATGTAATAGGACATATTAGTGAATATAAGAAAATATGAATCATACTAGGACTACTTTTGGTTGAAGAAGCAAACCCCACTGTTCACTACAACGGCAACATCAACCACCACCTGCTCTGTTCATCACAAAATTAAGTTTCCCTTTTACCATCATCAAACATATCGAATTCATATTTAATCAAAACCCATCACTATTATTCAGTTTATCCACCAAATTCACTAATTGAACCTTCAATTAAGAAAAAGCCTGATTTAAACTCTTTGATTACCTTACTGTTAGGTTCGAATTCACCAAATCAATCAATATCAGCACCATCAACTACCCTTTGATCTTTCTCCGTTTCTCTCGATCCCAAAACTTCCGTTGATTCCGTATCTCAAGAACTCGTAACCCTATTAGTTTTTTCTGATTCAACTCTCTTCAGTGTACAAGAAACCCTAACCCAATCAAATCTTTGATCTTGGTAACCAAATCTCGATTCTAGATTTGATAAATTATGGACTTGATACTTAAACAAAACTCATATTAGATAATAGAGATTAAAGAACAATCAATGATGCCAGAAAAATTCTCAAATCGCACTTTATAAAGAGGGGAAAAGAGAGAAGAGTTCTGAATTTCATCTTCAAACCTATTCTTCCTTGTGTCTTGACCATCCCAACTTCTCAAGATCCATTTTAATCTCCTCACCGATTCAGTGGAAAACCATGTTGCAGACTCCATCTTCTCTCGTAGCAGTTGTTTGGTTTTGGGGAAGAAGATGAAGTAGAAGATGGATCAAGGCATTGGAAAGAAATTTTTGGTGGAATGAACGGGTATAGTAGTAAATTAAAATATGAATTAAATTTAATTTAACTTTTTTAATAATTATTAAACTGAAGTCAACGTCTAACCGGGTCAATGTTGGTCTTTAGACCAAATGCAAAGGCTGGACAAATGTTAGACCAAACCCAGATTCGGGTCAAAATCTGAGTACCAAAAACTAATAACCCACTCCTATTATATGTTTGGGTTAACCTATCCGTTTTCATCAAGATTTTGTCCATTTTAATTAAATTATTGCTAATGGCTCTTCTTTTTCTTAAGTTTATTCTTATGGATTCATGGTAAAGTAATGAATACTGTATGAAAATCCTAAAAGAAAAGGATGATTTAGGTGAAATAGTAGAGCTTATTCCTCCTCTTCTTAATCCGATTATTAAGTGGATTCACGAGAATTCAATAACGTCTGAAAACTCAAACTCGTGTAGACAAAAGTTATGATGATTTCACTAATCAATTTAAATTAAAAAAAAATACCCAATACAAAACACCAAACTAAGCTTCCCTATGATAATATAGTTCTGAGTTACTCAGAACATGGATGTCGCAAAGAAGAAAATTATGATTTATGAGCATCAAATATTAAGTTAAGAGGAAGAAATTGAGACAAAAAGAATGAAAAAGAAAAACATGGGGTAAGTGTCTTCTCGATTGTTTTTTCCTCCATTGAAGAGCATAATGAGGAATATGGGGATTCAGAATACATTATTTTACATTCCACAAGTTTGTTCGCTGCCAAACACATATGAAGTGTTATTTAAGCGCCATGTCATTAAAAATTCTAACCATTAGATAGATAAGATCTTTTGGATACTATGTTTGGTCAATTTCTTTTGTTAAAACAGTTTTTTGGTCGATCCCGACCCATATATAAAACCATAAAGATTAATACTGTAAAATCATCTTCCAAATAAACTTTAGGATGTAAATAAATAAATCCAAAAAAATTGCAAGATGAAAACCGTTGGAAATAGCTATGTGTGATAACAATGATTGCTATTCCAAACCCTAGTTATCCTTATTAAAACACAAGAATAAATTTTCATAAGAAGTTTCCTAGACATCAAGACAAACTCGTAATGCACATATAAGATGATTTGTCCTTAGAGGGTAGAATCAATATTTTTCGCACGGATTTACACCAATAATAGCTACCAAAGGCGTATAAAAATATTTGCTTAACAAAGAAGAACATACAAATTCATTAATGACCATGCACCATAGTTCACATAAGATGATTGTGAACTTCAAGAATCCCATAGCAGTGCGTACTACTGCCCATTCTTAAACTTCCTTTTTTTGTGATTCACCAACAACATTCTTGTAAAAGCTACAAATAAGCTTAAAAGAGTAGTACTCAAATAATCCAAGTGCCCAAGTCCAAGAGAAGTGGAAAAACTGCGACGAAGCGGAACAAAACGCTCAAAAACAAGAGACGGGACAAATACCAGTCTTAACACATCCAAATTAAAGAATTCTCATCTCCATTTTGAATAGAATTCAAATAGGAAGAGAATGCAAAAATAGTGAGGTCATTCCGAGTTCGGACGAAGAAGTTACGGCCAAAACAAGTTTAGCGAATATTGACGTCTACAAGCCAGTATGCATACCGGTTTGCAAACGAATTTTTGTGACCTGGAGCGGTATGCAAACGAGTTTGCGAACTAAAATCCCTGGATTTTGATTTTAAATGATGGTATGCATACCTGGTATGTGTACCATTAAGTCCAAACATCCCGAACTACTATTTTCAAACCTAAACGTTTAAGAACCTTAAACACAAATCAAGTTAGGTACAAATGAACGATAAGTAAGGTACATGGATCAATATAAGTACTCTAAGCAAATGATAAAAACACAAATCTTGCTCAAGTTGATATACATACCTTTATAAGAATCCAATTGAATTCTACAGCCTGACCACAGATTCAAAATCAGAACTAACGCAACATGTGCACCTCAATTCTTGTGCTTCCCTCACCGTATACATAACAGTGCATTTCTTGGTGAGGATGCACTTCCGACACAATCAGTTTTGTTGATGTGAACAATGTCTTGCTCACCATGGCACCAAGAAAGAGCTTCTTTCCAACTATTCTTGCATTTGACAGTATTGAGAGAAACTCAAGTAACTGTTTTTACAAGTTTTTCAAAGAGCACAAGATAATTTGTGTTCCTAATTTCTTCGTTTCCAACTTATAACACACAGTTTATGCAGATAATGTTCAGTACTGCACAAGGAAACTCTTTTGAAAAAAATAGACATCCCGACTTTCTCAAAAGTGAGGGCAGTGTCATTATCTTGAGAAGGTGTATCAGGGTTTGATTGATGAACAGAGTCAATTTCATGGATAGAACTAACTGATAGATTAGGTTTAGATAATTATTGTATTATATCCAATTTGTTAGAGACACAGGAGACATAGGGAATGCCCTTACTGATAAGAAGATCAATATCAACCTCAACATGGAGATTATTCATCACAACTTGATTTAGCTTATACAAGAGATTCTTTCTCTTTCTGGAGATATACCTCAACATCAAGACACAAGCTCTCGAGCCTTTTCTCAAGCCCTGAAAACACTTTTAGGGATTTTAAACCTAGTGGAGGTTTAGATAGAATTTCTTCTACATATTTTACTAAATCAATCATGGAAGAGAATTTTGAAATCCCTAGTCTGGATCTGGTGGTTCATTTATTAAGATAACACTTTTCTCCATAGGGTCAGATCGCTACAAACACAGACTTATAAGGTCTTAAATGTGTTTGCCTGCCCTGATACCAATTGAAAAAGCGTCGGTCTAATAACCACACCCAATATTTCGCTTAGAAATCTTTATGTACTAGATCCAATATACTTTTAAGAGAATCAACTAGACATTCAGACTCAATCTTAAGAAAAGTATATCAAAGAATTATATCTCAATTTCTCAATTCAATCCGCAATCAAACAAATAGGAATTTGCTAGCCCGATTGAATATAAGAAATAACTTGGACGGTATCAAAAACCAATATCCAAGTGTCAATCAATTTAATCAACAACCAAAGGTTGGATTCACAATTGATTGAACTTACGCACAACCTGTGATATTTCAATTATATAAATAAATATAATGCGGAAAAGAAATAACACACACACCATAAGTTTTGTTAACAAGGAAACTACAAATGCAGAAAAACCCCAGGACCTAGTCCATATTTGAACACCAAACTGTATTAAGTCGCTACAGACACTAGCCTACTCCAAGTTAACTTCGGACTGGAATGTAGTTGAGCCCTAACCATTCTCACACTGATCAAGGTACAGTCGTGTTCCTTACACCTCTAGTACCACGCCGAATTCTACGCACTTGATCCCCTTAGATGATCTCACCCACAACTAAGAGTTGCTAAAACCCAAAGTCGAAGACTTGATAAACCAATCTGTCTCACACAGAAAATTCTATTGAATAGATAAATCTGTCTCCCACACATAAACTTATGAGTTTTTTCCGTCTTCTGATAAATCAAGGTGAACATGAACCAATTGATATACCGGACTCATATTCCCGAAGAACAACCTAGAAATATCAATCACCTCACAATAATCTTAATCGCATGGTAGCAAGATAAGATATTGTGGAATCAAAAACGATGAGACGAAGATGTTTGTGACTACATTTTATCTTACCTATCCGAGATTAAATCTTGATAAAATCTAAGAGAAGATAGTACTCAATCAAGATAGAAAATAGCAAGATCAGAACACGTAACTACAGAGAAAATAGTTGGGTCTGGCTTCACAATCCCAATGAAGTATTTAAATCGTTAACCTATAGGGTTTTGGAAAAATCTAAGATTAAAGGAGAATCGACTCTAATCGCAACTAGTATCACACAGGAGGTGTGGGGATAAGGTTTCCCAGTTACCAGATTTCTCCTTTATATAGTTTTCAAATCAGGGTTTGCAATCAATGTTACCTTGGTAACAAAGCATTCAATATTCACCGTTAAATGAAAACCTAATTAGACTCAAGATAATATCTTTCAACTGTTAGATCGAACTTAGCTTGTTACACACAAATGAAAAGTGACTTCATTTAGATATGAGTAATCATACCTAAACGTGTACATCTTTGTTGGTTCAACAATGGTTTACCGAAGTTAGCAGTATGAACACTTTCATATCAACCTTATTCATCTTAACCATAACTAGTTCAAATGAATGAGATGAAACTAGTTCTAGAGTTTTTCAATTGTTTATATTCTCAAAGAAGTATACAAGACACAATTGAAGCAAAATCGATTTTGATTCACTCGAATCAAGTCATGAAAATTATATCCAAGGTTTGCAAAAGATTGCATTCCTTAATATAAAAATGTATTAGTTCATGAACAAATCGATTTTAGAACATAACTAACTCAAGTATGCAAACGGGTACGCATACCTAAGTGGCGGACTAAGTTTGGGTTCCTCAGTATGCGAACGGATATGCATACCACCAAACTCAGTAAAGTCCCGAAACTAGAACCTCACGCATGTACGTGTACCGGCATGCGAACTGAGTTCACGGACCTTGACAAAGCCAATCAGTACGCATACGGGTATGCATACCATGGTTCCATGACTTGGATTACACATATGCAAGTACATATACTGTGCTTATATCCAATTATTCTAAACTCTTATTTCAACTATTGAAACATACATTCTCGGAAGACGACAATAGCTGTCTCACACAAACTATTATCTTCAAATAAATTTTCAAGTGATCGAATAATCAATACGAAACATTCTGAGTCTACATCAAATGACTGTCTCACACAAGTCATGTAAGATGTTACCAGGTGATTTTCACATGATCATCTTTTGAATTTCGTCAAGAATATAAGATGAACTTGGTTAAGGCGAAATCTTACCAACACATATTTCGAGAAATATGCAAGCGAGTTAAACTCAGCTCGAAATATGAAATGTGTATAATTGAAGTTTATATAGCTATACGACTTTTGTCTCAAATAGTAGATAGAGTAAATAGACTTCTGAGTGATAGATGAGTTCAAGTCTCCACATACCTTTTGTTGATGAAGTTCCACAGGTCTAAAGTCCTTTGGAGTACACGAATTTTCTTTTTTAGGGATAAGAGTAAGGAACGAACAATTTAGTCTCCGATCTATTGACCCAAAGTGATGGAAAAGCATATTCATAAAATATACTTTAATAACATCCCAACACTTCTTATAGAATTCAGAAGTGAAGCTGTCTGGTCCAAGTGCTTTGTTAGATCTCATTTTCTTCACAACATTCCAAACTTCATCCTCCGTGAAACCACTCTCCATCCAAAAATTTTCATTATCTCCTACCACTGGAAAAGGCAAGGCATCCAAAGAAGAACACATATCATTTTGAGAATAAAAAAGGTTGATGTAGTAGTTCCTTATCCCCTCTTTGATAACATGATGGTCCAAACAATCAACACCGTCAATTTGTAACTTAACAATTGTGTTCCTCTTCCTCCGTGCGCTTGCAATTCTATGAAAGTAGCCAGAATTGGAATCACCCCATCTAAACCCATTTTTTTTCTCCCGAAGTTTCCATTTTCTAGCCTCTAATCTTTCGATCACCCAAAGCTTGGAATTTTATTGCAACCTTAGAACTTTCTGGGCCTGTGAAAGAGCTGAAGTTTCTTCAAGAATATTTAACTTCCCAATATTCTCCGTTAAAACAGTCTTTTCATGTTTCACACCTCCAAACCTTTGCAAACCCCACTGTTTGATGAAGAATTTTAAGTTTTGCAGTTTTCGAAAGAAAATTGTACTCGCCCCTCCTTGATACACAATTGCTTCCCACCACAATTTCAACTGCTTGTAGAAGTCCTTATGTTCAATCCAACTTAAAATAAGGTTTGCTAATTACAGATGGGCTAGTTATAAATTATAACCATAAGAGGGTTATGGTCTGAAATACGAAAATACTATAACAACCTCGATATCATAAGAAATATATGATTTAGGGAAGAAAAATGGAAAATTAAACATGATTAGAAAGAAAATAATTATGGTTTGAAGAAGATATTGGTTTTAGTTCTCTAATAACATGGGCTAAACCTATTTGGGGAAAGAAAATACATCGGCTAAGTATATCTCTGGTGGGATAATCATTAATTTCCAAAAACTTTACACACATAATTGTTTGTTAGTTAAATACAGGGACAATCTATAGCCCGGGTTAGACTCTTGTTAGGCCCGTCCCTGCTAATGAGACACTATTGAGATAAACGATGGCGTTACGATAGCTGTGCGATAACAGAAGAAATGCGGAGATATGGTTCACATGGAAAGTGTGATACTTTTTGCGAAAGAAAGTTTGACTTCCTAGTACCAATACGATGATATATCGTAGAGATAGCCGAGATATTAGGAGAGAAAGATGGTTTTATTAGTTGTCATCCATTATATATGTAAGGGCCAATATAAGGGGAAAGAGAGTATTGTAAAGGAGTTTAGATATTTTCTAACCTAAATATTATATATCTTGGAGAGAAAGTTGTGTGAATTCTAAATTAGGGTTTGCACTTAACTTGAAGTGTAATATCACCTTCTTCATAATAATATTTGGAGTTTATATTCAATATATATGTCTTGAATAATTTATAGATTATCACAAGGGTGTAATTTTAGGATTTCCTGCAGCTACAACATGTGTGCAACAATCAGCATTTTCCACTACAAAGTTCTCATTTAATTTGCATCAATTCAAAGGTTCCAAAATGAAATATGTACAAGTTAGGTTCTAAACCATACGTTAAATACGTTAAATATTATCCAGTCATTTTAATTTTGTAGAAATATTGTCACCAACTATTTCTGCTTCATAAAATTGTCGTTTCAACAATCGTTCGTCATTTGTATTTGTTCATCTAATCTTAGAACATTCATGATAGTACTCCTCTAATGTCTTGCGACCAAAGCGTGTACCAATTAACACTTCTTTGATCTATGTCGAGTACTGTATAAGCAAATTTCTCCCAAAACATGCACACATAATTTCTAAACAAAAATCTTCAAATCCAATACAGTGGTACGTATATCATTCTTCCGACTCGTCTTTCTTTTGCAAACCTTCGAATAAGTGTATGTACATTTTGTTTCTAAGCAAGAATCAAGTGCGCACAAGAATATTTCCATGTCACAAAAATTCACAGAGGAATCTCACTTACGTACTCATGCAATTCCGACAGGAATTCTCAAATCCGATATACCCGTAGGGAACGATCATTGTGATCCGGTAAAATTAATCTACAAAGTAAGATACTCTATTAGGGTTGTTTGTAATCATTATTTTAATAGATTATCAGCCCATAATCCATTGTGCAGATTATAATGGATTCTATATGTGTTTGGTAACGATTATAATAATTGATTATTTTAATCATAATTCAAAAAATCCATTATTTCCATAAACAGAAAAAAGTTGTTTTGAAATTTTATTATAATCAATTATTTTTTTTTTAACGAACTCAAATTGAATTTTTTTCTTCTTATTTTCTCTAAACTATCAAGAGAGAGACAAAAAGACAACACATGACTAAAAAAAATCTTTGATCATTGTTCTTTCCTCTCCTTTTTGAAATCATCATTTAAGATAATCAATTATTTGAAAAAATGTGTTTGGGAAAATTTATTTTAAAAATGATTATATCAATCATTTATCAATTTATGACTATTTGTAATCATAAATAGATAATCATAAATTTTTACCAAACAAGGCCTAAGAGTATCCAATTAATAAATTCTTTGTCCACATCCATGGATAAAAAGCACATCAATATCTCAAAACAACCAAAGAACCTGAATTCTCCTTATGACTTATGCCTTTTGCTTGATTTGAAAGTTCTTTTTTTTTTTGTAAGATTATGCTTTCCTTCGGAAAATTTAAATCGTATATTAGGAAGCTTAGACTGAAGGGTGGATATGAATCATAAGATTTGAGTTGAAGATCAACCGATTCAGAATTCTAGATTAATTCCTTAACTATGCATGCATGTGGGAGACTAGGAAAGCTAGTAAATTAATTTGAACAGATTTGCCTTTCTTAAGGCTCAAGTTGTTTAATTATATATATATAGCTGAAGTATAAAGCTAACGGGAAACAAATTTGAATCACTATGGATATACAAACCTAATAGAAAACTGATCAGAATTCACTATATATAAATATACAAAGCTAGCTCGATCGGTGATATAAAGAAACTTAGAGAGAAAAAAATAATAGGAAATGGGATATATAGCCAAAAACACAAGTTTTCTGGGCCATATGGACTGGTAGAAGTTTCGTCTGGGTCAAATGGACAGTTCAACTTTTTAATTGAAACTGACCCAATTACCCTTTTGTAACTGCACGTTCTCCGTCTCCTCAACAAAACCACGTTCTCCTTATCTCTTCAGATGAAAACCGCCAACATCCTTCTTCTTCTTCATCTTCTCACAAACTAGAAGAGGAAAAAATTCGTACACTGTTTCCCTACACATAAAACCATCAGAAATCGATTTCCTCCACCGTCTCCTAACCATCAACAGTAGCAGATTCATCAGAAACCATCCGAAAATCAGTTTCCTCCACTGTCTGCTAGTTTCATCAACCTTCAACACCTTCGTGAAATTGGGTTTCATTCACCGTCAACACTTTCGTGAAATTGGTTTTCATTAACCGTTTTCAAACACCATCAACACTACTCTAAAACATCAGAGGTTTCTAGGGTTTCAATCAATCTATCAGTTCACTGAAGAATCAGGGTTTTAAATCAATTTGAAGAATCAGGGTTTCAAAATATATAGGATGTAACTAGGTTTTATCTGATTCCTGCAGAAACTGGTTTTCATCTAGCTTTGAAGATAGGATATAATTGAGTTTCATCCATATTTAAAAATATGATTTAACTGGTTTTGTGCCAAATTATTGCAGGAAGCAGTAGCATAACTACTTATGCAAATAACCTAAACAATGCATAACAGGTCATGCTATCAATGTTGGATCTGCATAACATGTTATGCAGTTAAAAAATAAGTGACGCAGGGAAGGCGTAAAAAACCTTTTATATGCATAACTACTTATGCAGATAACCTAAACAATGCATAACTTATCATGCTGTCAATGTTGGATCTGCATAAGATATTATGCAGTTAAACAATAAGTGACGCAGGGAAGGCGTAATTTTTTTTATATGCATAACTACTTATGCAGATAACCTAAACAATGCATAACTTTTCATGCTGTCAATGTTGGATCTGCATAAGATGTTATGCATTAAAACAATAAGTGAAGCAGGGAAGGCGTAAAAAACCTTTTATATGCATAACTACTTATGCAGATAACTTAAACAACGCATAACTTGTCATGTTGTCAATGTTGGATCTGCATAAGATGTTATGCATTAAAACAATAAGTGACGCAGGGAAGGCGTAAAAAACCTTTTATATGCATAACTACTTATGCAGATAACCTAAACAATGCATAACTTGTCATGCTGTCAATGTTGGATCTGCATAAGATGTTATGCATTAAAACGATAAGTGACGCAGGGAAGGCGTAAAAAACCTTTTATATGCATAACTACTTATGCAGATAACCTAAACAACGCATAACTTGTCATGCTGTCAATGTTGGATCTGCATAAGATGTTATGCATTAAAACAATAAGTGACGCAGGGAAGGCGTAAAAAACCTTTTATATGCATAACTACTTATGCAGATAACCTAAACAATGCATAACTTGTCATGCTGTCAATGTTGGATCTGCATAAGATGTTATGCATTAAAACAATAAGTGAGCAGGGAATGCTTAACAAAAACAATAACACTTCTTATATGCATAACAAGTTATGCAGATACTCTAAACAATGCATAACAGGTATGCATAATAAGCTACGCAGTTCAGCATGTTTGATTTTACTGCATAAGCAGTTATGCATAATAAGCTACGCAGTTCAGCATGTTTGATTTTACTGCATAACCAGTTATGCATACTAAGCTACGCAGTTCAGCATGTTTGCTTTTACTGCATAACAAGTTATGCAGTTCAGCATAGTTGTTTTTACTGCATAACCAGTTATGCATACTAAGCTACGCAGTTCAGCATGTTTGCTTTTACTGCATAACAAGTTATGCAGTTCAGCATAGTTGTTTTTACTGCATAACAAGTTATGCATAATAAGTTACGCAGTTATGCATAGTTGTTTTTTCTACATAACAAGTTATGCAAATAAGTTATGCAGTTCAACATGTTTGATTTTACTGCATAAGCAGTTATGCATAATAAGCTACGCAGTTCAGCATGTTTGATTTTAATGCATAACAAGTTATGCATAATAAGCTACGCAGTTATGCATAGTTGCTTTTACTGCATAACCAGTTATGCATAATAAGCTACGCAGTTATGCATAGTTATTTTTACTGCATAACAAGTTATGCACATTATGTTTCCTGCGTAACATATCTATCCTGCATAAAATATCAAATCAACAACAACAAAGATCAAATTTAAAAAAACAAATCATATCTATCCTGCATAACATCTTATGCAGATCCAAAATTATCTGCATGATTTTTACTGCATAACAAGTTATGCATAATAAGTTACGCAGTTATGCATAGTTGCTTTTTCTGCATAACAAGTTATGCAAATAAGCTATGCAGTTCAGCATGTTTGATTTACTGCATAAGCAGTTACGCATAATAAGCTACGCAGTTCAGCATGTTTGATTTTACTGCATAAGCAGTTATGCATAATAAGCTACGCAGTTCAGCATGTTTGATTTTACTGCATAACAAGTTATGCATAATAAGCTACGCAGTTATGCATAGTTGCTTTTAATGCATAACCAGTTATGCATAATAAGCTACGCAGTTATGCATAGTTATTTTTACTGCATAACAAGTTATGCACATTATGTTTCCTGCGTAACATATCTATCCTGCATAAAATATCAAATCAACAACATCAAAGATCAAATTTAAAAAATCAAATCATATCTATCCTGCATAACATCTTAGGCAGATCCAAAATTAACCGTTCGACGCTATTAGATGAAACTTCGATTCAACAGTTGAAACTCCAATTGAAACTTCGATTCAACAAACTATTCAACAATCGTTAATCACCATGATTGATCAACCAGATCTGAAAAAGACACGAGCTCTGAAACTTTGATCGAATTCTGCAGGTGAGGAATAAACGAGCTCTGCCGGGACGGGGAGGTTTTGAAAAGAGAATTAAATTCTCTTTGAAAAGAAGAGTTTAGAAGGTTAGGGGTATTTTAGGTAAGACATATTTTTTTATTTTAATTTTCCTGGGCCAAATATCTAAATTGGCTATATAAACAATATATTTCTGATGTTTGGCTATATAAACAGTATCAAAAGCTAAGAATCTATTTCACCCAGGAATTTTGTGTTTTGGTCTTTTTGACCAATTTTGTGAAAAAATAAGTGCTCGCAAGCTAGAGATAACAGATGCAGGTTTAAGAAGTAATCAAGTTGCATGATCATCGACAGAAAACATTCAAGGTATGTTATTTCAGAAACAATACGTAGTAGTTATCTTCTCTAGGGTCTGTCTTATTTTCTTAGGTTATTAATTTTTCTTTTGAACTATTTTTATTAATAAATATTTATGTGTGTAAGTTCTTCTCTAGCTAGTAATTTGAATATAGTTCGTAAGCATCCCGCAAATTAATATGCAAATCTTTTTTCATGAACCAGGAATATATGTATATATATAGCCAGGGTTATTTTTATTCGTTTTTCTCAACGCCAAAAAACATATTCTTTATTTTGATGTTCTTAATTATTATAGTATATGTTGTATTATGAATTATTTCGTTTATATGTTGTTGAGTTAATTACTTATATGATATGTTCTACGGTTTACAAGATTTCAAGATGGTGTTTGATAAAGCCTACTTACCTCCAGGTTATAAATTCCAGCCGACGGAAAAACAACTGAGAGAAAACTATTTAATCCCGAAGGTGAAAAATCAATTAGATATAGAGTCTGTAAGATAGTTTCTGTTTCACAAAAACATATACCAGTATACCAATCCTCGTCCTTTTTCAAGAGATTCAAAAGAATCAGGCGTATTTTTTCACTCCCATCAAAAGTTAATTCAAATGGTACGAATATAAAACGAAGCGCCGAAGAAGGAAAATGTCATGCAAAAGACAAGGGTAAACCCATAAGTGATGATGATGATAAAGTAATTGGAAAGAATATAGTGTTTACCTTCGAATGGAATGTTCCTAAGGAAAATTTGGGTGAAGTGAAACGTGAAAAGGGCCACTGGATCATGCATGAGTATTTGTTGCTCCCCGAATATTAAGGTAACTAGATATATCATTGCATATTTTGGATTCTGAATTATGTGTTGGTTTATATTCTAAACAGAAGGATCCGGAATATGTTCTATGTGAGATTAAATGCAAGATACCGATGTTTTCCGAATAACAACAATAGCAGTGGATGTACCATGACCACAGAAACGACAACGCATGATCAATGGACAACTATGTATACCACTAGCATCAACACCAATGTTATCGCCCTCAATGCCCAATTCTGAAAATCCCATTGACTCTGACCATCAATATTTCATGAACATAATTGATTTTAACGACGTGGTACCAGTTCTAGAAGGAAGTAATAATGATGTATAAGAAGATGAAGACGATTGGGGTGAATTTTCTTGTTCACTTGATGCACAGTTAGAAGGAAGTAATGATGATGTCGGAGAAGACTCCGAAGGAAGTAATGATGATGTCGGAGAAGACTCCACCTGCTCACTAGAGGCAGATTTAGATGTAAGTAATAGTGGACTAGTGATGATGACTTCAGAGCTTGGAGAGGATATTATTGTGGCTCAAGATCATAATGAAGAGGAAAAATCAATGTTAATCAATTCGGTTATATTGTGTTGCCAATTTGATGAGTCATTCGGTTTCGACGACCTAGACCAAGTTATGTTGGAGCCTTTAAGAAATTTAGGTAAAAATGGTTGATGGTGGTTTTTAGCTTAGGGTTAAAATCGTAAAACCTTGCATCAAATGTCACGTCACTCTGCAAGGAAACGGTACTGCGAGTACTAACCTCTCCACCGACGCATTTATTGAACCGCTCAATATACATTAAATTACGGCGCCTTGCCAATAATAGACTCGCTGCTTCCTGTGCTATGTTCCTCACAGCTGACTAGCAGGAAACCTCCAAGTACCAAAATTAAGGCCATTGCACGAAAGGCTGAGACAGAAAGCATACTACATTCTGTAAGTAAAGATTTTGTGACAACATACGAAAATCCATATAATCATTGTGATAACTTGCAAAGAACTCATAAACCCAACTAAATTGTAAATTAGGGTTTTTCGCCTCGCGCCATATACTAGACCGCGTTGGTTGAAACCATGGTTAGCCAAGCTAGGAAACCAAATTCGTCGCGGCGCTAAAAGTGCGGCCGCGCCCTAACATGCCGGCCCTCTTACCATTGACCAATCAGGTCACTTCAAAACCTCCACCGCGCGTTGGAAACGTAGCACTCCCCTAGCATGTTGTCCCCACTTTATGACGACCAATCAGGTTGCTCCAAACCTTCCACGGTCTCAAAAGAAGTCGCTATACTAAGCTAGCTTCCCAAAACATGCTAGCTTCCCAAAACGTGCTAGCTTCCCAAACACGCCACATGCATACTACACGCGTTAATTAGGGTTTCAACATATCAAACCCTAATTTGAGCAAGATGCAACCAAACTCGTCCACGATACTTTGGCCACGCCGCAACTAGCATACTGTTATACCGTGGCCACTGGCATACCACCAACACATTGCCAATATCTCTATGCAAACAAGATGCGGCCATGATCAATGGCCATCTTTTCTCCTGAGATGCAAATCTCAGACGTCCGAACTTACTACCAAATCGCAAGAGTTGTGGCGACTTTTGGCCATAATGCCAAATCCCTTGGTTTGTGCCGCCAAACCCTAAATTGGATACAACACCAAATTCCATGGTTTATGCCAAAACCCCTAACTAAGCCGCGCATAAAAAATACGCGAGCATGTTGGCCATGCCGCCATACCACAGCTGCTAGCACGTCACTATGCCGCGGCTACTGGCATTGCCACCATGCCACAACTGCTAGCACGTCGCTATGCCAAGGCTACTGGCATGCCGCCATGCCACAACTGCTAGCACGTCGCTATGCCACAACTACTGGCATGCCGCCACGCCACAGCTGCTAGCACGTCGCTATGCCACGGCTACTGGCATGCCGCCATGCCACAGCTGCTAGCTGCCACGGCTACTGGCATGCCTCCATGCCACAGCTGCTAGCACGTCGCTATGCCACGGCTACTGGCATGCCGCCATGCCACAGCTGCTAGCACGTCGCTATGCCACGGCTACTGGCATGCCGCCATGCCACAGCTGCTAGCACGTCGCTATTCCACGGCTACTGGCATGCCGCCATGCCACAGCTGCTAGCACGTCGCTATGCCACGGCTACTGGCATGCCACCACAGCTACTAGCACGTCGCTATGCCACGGCTACTGGTATTCCACCATGCCACAGCTGCTAGCACGTCACTATGACACGTCTACTGGCATTCCACCATGCCACAGCTGCTAGCACGTCGCTATGCCACGGCTACAGGCATGCCACCAGGCCACAGCTTCTAGCACGTCGCTATGCCAAGGCTGCTGGAATAACACCATCCCACAACTGCTAGCACATCGCTATGCCACGACTACTGGCATGCCACCATGACACAACTGCTAGCACGTCGCTATGCCACGGCTACTAGCATTCCACCATGCCACAACTCCTAGCACGTCACTATGCCACGGTTACTGGAATCCCCCATGCCACGGCTACTGGCATGCCACCATGCCTCATATACTAGCACTTCGTTATGCCACGGCTACTGGCATGCCACCATGCCACAAGTACTAGCACGTCGCTATGCCACGGCTACTGGCATGCCACCATTCCACAGCTACCAACACGTCGCTATGCCACGGCTACTGGCATCCCACCATGCCACAGCTGGTAGAACGTCGCTATGACACGGCTACTGGCATGCGACCATGCCACAACTTCCAGCACGTCACTATGACAAGGCTACTGGCATGCCACCATGACACAGCTGCTGGCACGTCGCTATTGCAAGTCTACTGGCATACCACCATGCCACAGTTACTAGCACATCGCTATTCCACGGCTACTAGCATTCCACCATGCCACAGTTACTAGCACATCGCTATTCCACGGCTACTGGCATGCCACCATGCCACATCTTCTAGCACGTCGCTATGTCAAGACTACTGGCATGCCACCATGCCACATCTACTAGCACGTCGATATGCCACGGATACTGGCATGACACCATGCCACAACTACCAGCACGTCGCTATGCCATGGCTACTGGCATGCCACCATGCCACAACTACCAGCACGACGCTATGCCACGTCTACTGGCATGCCACCATGCCACAAAAACTAGCACGTCGCTATGACACGACCACTGGCATGCCACCACGCCACACGTAGCAACCTGCTACACGCTTTCCACGAAAACATTCGAGACATCAAAACATGTCACAAATTGGGGGATACTCATCAAGGTATTGGTCTGGCGGTTTACAACGTGCGGCGTGCAATACGCCAGTTACAAGAAAGTGTCATAAGAGTGAGGTGGTTAGTAAATATAAGAAGTAATGGTGGAACGTTTTCTTCATTATAGAAACATCAATTTCATACGTTACTTGTTACCACTTTCTTCCATTACTCAACTGTTTCCACTTCTTACGAGTCTAGGGTACGTTTCATTACGACTTGTATAAATAGGTTTCACCTATTTCCACCAAAGGAAATGTTTTTTGGTCAGGAGAACAATACACATCCAGAAATCACCTGGTAGCTTTCCGTTCAGCTCTCCAGTTCAACTTTCGGATACAAGTCGCAAAACAGCCACACTTCCAGAATCAACTATTCTGGCATCAACACTTTCTTCGCTTCCCTCCCTAAGGCCAACCGTTCTCCTTCACTTTGTGACCGGAGCAAACCTGGAACGACTATTTCTTCGTTTAGGCCAGGGTTGTATAGATTGATCTTTCGAGTCAAAAGTACTCCCGTGCAGTACATTGTTTTGGGTTTAGATTCGTTTCTCACCCGCACTCACACGAAATGACCGAAATCAGCAGAAAAGGTTTTCACCCATAAACAATTGGCGACCATAGTGGGAGATTAATCTCTCGGTTACAATATCAATTTCCAATTCCCGATTTCATTCTTCAACCCAGATTCTAAGATGGTGAAATCAAACGATCCACTCGGGGATCAATGACTCGGTCACCAAACGGCTCAGTTACCAGTTATCAAACGACAAGGAGTGACTGGGGACTTCTCGCGGTCAGGACGGTGTCACCCATAAAACTATGGCGGGCATGCCTATGGCTAGGGTTTGCACCAACACCAGAAGAGCAAACAGAAAGAAGAAACACGGAGATACATACCTGGAATATGTTCGCCTGCTCTATTGCTACCACTTTTCCGTTAGCACGAAGACATGGAAACAAATCCAATAATACGAGCGCTAACAGCTTGCGTCCTTCCTGCGCCGGAAGCTTACATCTTTTCCAACACTAACATCTTGCGTCCTTCCAATGACGGAAGCTTGCATCTTTTCCAGCGCTAACGACTTGCATCCTTCCAGCGCTAACAACTTGCATCCTTTCCAGCGCTAACAAATTGCATCCTTTCCAGCGTTAACAACTTGCACCCTTCCGGCGCCATCTTTTCGCTCCACAGCCATCCAAAGTCCAGCACCATCTTCTACGCTCCACAACCAGCCAAAGAAACGCCATCCTCACCCTTCGAAACAACGCCATGGATCCAGCACTACGTGATCAAAACCGCGCCATCTCTGCACGATACACCTACGATCACGGGAACCAGAGCCGTTTCTGCCACTCCAACGCTTCTTCAAGTATGACAGCTCCAACCGTCACCAGAGCCGCTACTACTCTACCATCAGGGCAAGAGACTATAGGAGCCAGAAGAAGCCGACCTCCTTTTACCACTGTTGATTTGATGAAAAGACAAAAGGTTCTCGTAAAGCTCAGACATACGTGTCTATAACTCAGAAAGAGATACCTATTTCCTCAAGACACTGGCGGAGCGGCCACCATAAGAGTCACGTCAACCCAAGAGGGATTGGTAGGCTTCTAAAAGGTCTAAAAATTATCCCCGGCCAAAAACTTGGTGGGCCCGGAGAGGTGTATAAATTAAGCGCAATGAAAACGCGGGCCTACAGTAATACCGCAAGTGCACGGTCGTCGGTTGTAGCTCGTGCAAGTACGGGTCGATCCACAGAGACTGGGAGTGTTTTGTAGTGTTTAGCTATTTTGGGTTCTAAATTTGCTATTGTTGGGCTTTGGGTACCAATGGATTTTGGTAACCAATGGGTTATGATTGTGCTTTGGGCCTTTGAGTTTGTTTGTAATGATGAGAACTGTTTTGGGCCTTTGAATGATTTTGAAATGGATTGAACTGAGCTTGGGCTCAGAAATGTGGACTATGGGCTTTAGGTCTTAAACCTTGTTTTGAGATTTTGGGCTCAATGGGATTGATCTAACAGTGGACTGTGGTCTTTTGATTAGACGTGGGCTTTGGTTTGTAAAGGGCCAATGGTTAAAAACCCAGGCTTTGGACTTATGGGCTTCTGAGGCTTTTGGGCTCAATGCAGCAGCAGCAGCAGTGGAAGGAAAAGGCAACAGGAGAGTTGCAGGGCAGATGGGTTGCAGCAGCAGCTGCACAAGCAGTGCACAGCAGCACAAGGCCAAGAAGACAGCAGCACAAGCAAGGAAGAAAAGCAATGCAGCAGTGCAAGGCAAGTGAGAAAGAAAAGATGGCAGTGAACAAAACAGTGAAGACAATAAAGAAAACAAGCAGAGAACAATGCAAGAACTAAACAAAGCAAATACTAGACAGCAAAGAAAGATGACAAAACAAACCAAGGCCTAAGGCCAAGGGCAGGGATGTGGAGAAGCTAACAGAGCAAGGCTAAGGCATTCTTCTAGAGTGGGAAGAGAACTAGCTTGCTCATTGTCACTAGTGAGCACTAGTTTCTCCCAATGCTCAATCAAATCAGTGCAACCTAAGCATACAAAAATGGAATGGCAAGATAATCAGCTTGCTATGAGCACTGATTTCTTCCATTACTCAATCAATTCAGTGCTTCAAAGGCTTCTAGCCTAGCATTCCATCAAACTAACATTACATGACAGTGAATTAATCCTAACAGTGAGCATTTAACTAACAGTGAGCATTTAACTAACTAGTGAGCAACAACAGTGAACTAACATGGAATTAAACCTAAACAGTATACTAACAGACATTTAAACAACAAATATAAACATTAACAGTGATTCTAGCAGTGAGATAAACATGAACAGGGATTGATTTGTAACTGAAATTGAACATTAAAATTAAAATTAAATTAAAACTGAAATTTAACCCTAATTGGTTACTTGGTTAATCCAAGAACACCCCTAACAGTAGCAACAACATCCATATTTATAGTTTACAACAAACCCTAAATTTTCGAAACCCTAAATTGAAATTAGGGTTTTCTCAAATTCCCAAAATTACTCACTGATTTCTGTTGATTTGCGTCTAACCCACGCTTTATCTTCTTCTTCTGCTCCTGTCTCTTCAAGTTTTGTCCCCTCTTTCGATTGTGTAACCCTAGCTTCTCACTGTTCTAGCTTGTAGCACCTAGTTTGATGCTAAAAACGAGACAAGGGAGAAACTTTGGATGGGGTGGTGATGTACGGTGTGGTGTGGTGGCTGTTGCGACAAGGAAGAGAGGCAGGAGATCGAGTTGCAGAGCTCTGCAACTGTCGGGTGAAGGAGAAGGAAAAGAAAGAGAAGGGAAGAGGAAGAATGAGGTTGGTTCGATAGTTTTAGGGTATGGGATGTTCTGGTGTGAGGCGGGTCCATCAAGAGGTGATGTTTCGTGAGATGGGCCGTGGGATGTGAAGCTGGTAGGTGGATCGGATGGTTCCTCCTGAAGAGGCTGGTAGCGACCGTCAGATTTTTTGATACAACGAAGTTAACGGCTCTAGATGGGGTTAGGTGTTGTAATGTGTGTCGGGAGCTTCGGATCTTGATGACCTAAAATGCAGCGACCATTGGATTGTTGAGATGATCGGATCGGACGGCTGGAGAGGGAAGCGGGTTTGGATATTGGAAATGGGTTTGGATATTGGAAATGGGTTTGGATATTGGAAATGGGTTTGGGTAGGGGTTTTGGGTCTTGGGTATGCCAAGCCCATATCTTCTTTAAGAACACTTCTTCTTCTTCAAGCCCACTTCTAGCCTTTTGGTCTTGCGCATGCATTCCCCACGGCTTTTCACCACTTTTCTGCTCTTTTCCGCTCCGCTATTCATCCAAACTTTATTTATTACCTAAAAATGCAAAATTAATTAAGAAAAATATTTATTCTTGAAAACAATGAAAATACAGAATATGAGATAAAATGTAGAATTAATGCACAAAAGATGAGTTAAATGCCAACAAAAAGGGATAAATATATACAATATTTGGCACTCATCAAATACCCCCAAACCTGAATTTTACTTGTCCTCAAGTAAAACAAAACTAAGGAAATCCTAACTATACCAATGTCGCTGGTCTCTCGAATGCATTTAGCGTATGCACTAAGCCTTTTAAACCACTACGTGTCCCTAGTGGACGAGTTGAAGTCTCGTGAAGGTTTACCAGAGGTGTGCCTACAAAACCTAAGGACAAAATATAAGCTCAGATTCCATCAAATGTGACATGTGCAAGTCAGTTAAGCTCACAGCAAAATGGAGATGTCAATCTAGCTATCAAAGGCACAATCCTAGCACTGATAACAAATAAAGACATGTGATAAGAGTGTAAAGTGTATCTACACATGTGTAAAGAAAGATCTGAAGTTATGACTACTAATCACCAAGAGATAGTTTCTCAGGCTAAGAACTGAGGTCGAAATCTAGCTAGCTGTCCGGACTTTACGAGAATTGTGAATGAGTTGGAGGTATTTCACAATTACTCGCGTTGTACATCAATTGCATACACCCTCCTTGCTTATTACAAAAAACAACAAAATGAATATTTACATGACTCTTATTTACATTGACTATTCTCTTTTTATTTTTGGAACAAGAGATGATGGAATTGATAAATACTTGATTTTTTTTGTATTTTTCTGATATTTTTTTCTCTTTTTTTTTTTTTTTTTTAGAACAAGGAAACACTTTTGATACATATACAAAAGGAAACAAAAGATTACATGACACTTTGCAAGAGGTAGCCCTTTTTGATGCACCCAGTTAAATTCGATGGTTGTCTTTCTTAATGTAACCTCCACCTTCTATCCCAACCAACCAAAGAACAAGCTAGTCAAGTTTCGTTCAGTATTCTAAAGTGATTGGCAATCGTAACTTCCTATCAAACACCTTTAAGATCGAGGCCATACATGTATTGGTAGATCGTGCGCGTGCAAATTTCTTATCACAATGTGAATTGTGCTAGAATCAGGGTGCCTAAATATCTAGACTAAGACTCCTAATAAAAATACATATTTGCACAAGAGTCAACATTTCAAGGTAAATGAGCTCCATTTTTTATGATTTTTCATTTTTTAATTTTTTTTTTTGAATTTTGATTTTTTTAATTTTTTTGGAATTTTTCAATTTTTTTCAAAAAGATGGAGTTTTGTTTTCAATTATGGCATATTATCATGGTATCTACTCTATACCCCCAAACCTAAACTAAACATTGTCCTCAATGTTTCAAAATATGGAAAGAATTAAAATGCAACATATGGAAAGGGACATGCTGAGTAGAGTAAAAGGAGAGAGAATACCCGATTTCGGCGAAAGCAGAATTAAAACTCCGTTATTCAAGGCAAAAATCCAACATATTTCAGCCGAGATCATATTGGATTAGCAAAATATATACAAAAGGAACAAAAGGGTTTTTTAAGAAATTTTAGCTACTGGATTATATACAAAAAAATTCACCATACACTAACAATCTAAAGAGTTGAGGATCAACCCAAAAGACAAAGTGTAGACATTTCAACAGCTTCACACATATATAACAGGAAAGAAACGCAAGTGAAACTGTGAAACAAAATGAGCTACCCCCAAACCTGGATTTTACAGAAGATATAATTTTGAAAACAAAATCGCGCAGTTTCGGGGGTTCATCATGCAAAAGGTCTAGCTCGAAATGGACTGTTTTCGGGATGGGCAAAGAAATGCATTCCAACTGTGGCTCTTTAAAAGTGTTATATTTTGAAGCAAAATAGTCCAAGAGGACTTGGGAAGCACACAGTTCCAAACCTAGATTAGGAATTTTCAGAAAAATTGGTTTTACAATATTGGTACAAACCAAATCTAGGTTGGGTGGAAGGCCATCAGATTGTGACTTAGGTAGAAGAATAGGCACATCATTATCAATCAAATCAAAATCTCCTAAATCATCTACACATGTCACATCATGCTCACAATCATCAATCAGTTTAGCAAGTTCACACTCAGAATCATCAACATCATCAACAAATTTATTCTCATGCATCGGCAAATCAGGAGAAATATCACAATGTGACCTAGGTAGAGAATCAGACACATCAAATATATTTTCATGCATATTAGTGTCTACAGAAGATTCAACTATTCCTATGTCATGCTCATCTTCACAGAATAATTGTACGAATCCCATGTCATTATCAAAATCATATGAATTACAATGAGTATTAGAAAGAACAACATTCATGAAGGTCGAGGGCGAGAAGCCATATGTTTTTGAACCAACAGGTTCCACAATATTTTCATGTTCTTCTAACATATCATCATAATCATCATCATGGTAGCATGCATATTGGTCCGCATTAACAGTGGTGGTGTCATTAGTCGATTCATGTTCCTCTAAATTAGGTTCATATTCAACATCATTTACATGAATGGGACTAGACACTTTATTAGGGACAACATACATTTCCTCATGAATTTCCTCCTTTTGTCGGTGAAGCAAAATTTGATCTAAATGTGCATGAATTCGTGCTGTAGATCTATCATAGTCTTGCTTACAGAGTCTTAAAGCTTCTGTGGTGGAGTCTAAATTCATGGGAGTACAAAATTCTTCATGTTCAAATTGTGGTGAATGGTACATGTGTGCATGGTCATTAGGGTTTACAAAATATTGATCGCAACCCTCAAAGGATTGATTATGGTCCCAATGACTACCATTCTCACAATTTATGGGCATTTCATACATTGGATTTTCTCTAGATTGCCTAAAATTATGCAAAATATGACAATGCTCAACAGGGTGGTCTAAACTACCACATGCGGGACATGCATAGATTTCAGGTTGCCTAAGAAAATTAGATGTGAAAGATTCCTCATGTGATTGCATTTCTAAAGCGGTGATTCGAGCTTCTATTTGATCCATAAGTGATGATTGTGTGAGTGAGGCACTAGCAAAATGTTCATTTTCACGTTGCGATGAATGATGCATGTATGAATAGTCATTAGGGTTCATGTATTGCGGCTCGGGACTTTGAAAATGTCCATAATAATTCCTATGACTATTGACATCATGGTCCGTGGAAGGTTCATAACGTGGCACATTCCCATAAGCAAGTTCTCTAAGAGTTTTATTTCCATCCCCAGGAGCAGACCAAATCCAGACATGATTGGCTCAAAAGCTAAGTAACTATGTTACAAAGCCCAAAATTTGGTTTTTAATGGGTTTGGATTTTTGGGGAAAATTTGGTTTTGGTGGGAGACATTTGAAAATTTGGTCTTGAAATGGGAGTAAAATAAAACTTTTGGTTTAAAATGGGATAAAGAAGAAAAAATTTGGTTTAAAATGGGAGCAAGTAAAATTTGGTTTTTTTGAATGGGAGAAAAAGAAAATTTTTTTGTTTTTGTTTTTTTTAATTTTTTTGTTTTTGTTTTTTTTTAATTTTTTTGTTTTTTTTTTTTTTTAAAGAAAATAAAATTTGGTTTTTGAATGGGAGCAAGATGAAAATTTGGTTTTTAAAATTGGGAGCAAGCCCACTGTTGGTCCTCTAATGGAATGGAAGCTGCGGCCTACGAAAATCCAAGTTTTAATTTTTTTTTGAAAGTTTAAAATTCGGTTTGGCCCCGTTGGTTAAGGCCCGACGTTTGTTTTAAAACTTTGGTTTCGAGGTCCACTTACAAGTCCACAATCAGTTATAAGCTCAGCTGGGTTTAAACCTAGAATACAAAATACAAGTCCAATGGAAGAATTTAAACGAGCCCACACAAAATAAATACAAGCCCACAAATTAAACAACAAGCCCACAAATAAATTATTACAAACCCAACAGAAAATAAGAGAAGCCCAAAAATTGGCTTTAATATTACATGCCCACAATTAAAAAAAAATTGGAAGCCCACAATTCGGGTTCTCTTAAATGGAATGGGTTTAGGCTTACCTTTTTAGCACAGCCCAGCTGCTCTGATATTGTTGCAAAAACCCAGTTGGGCTTTGGTTCTTTTCCTTGGTGGCGTCCCAGCAGAGGAAAAACTGGTTCAGAACAGCAGGTCCAACAGCAAATGAAGTGAAGCAGATGCAGATGCAAATGCTATGCAGTGAAATGTAAAAATAGCTAATAAAACAACAAGAAAAACACAGCATCAATCCCCGGCAGCGGCGCCAAAAACTTGGTAGGCTTCTAAAAGGTCTAAAAATTATCCCCGGCCAAAAACTTGGTGGGCCCGGAGAGGTGTATAAATTAAGCGCAATGAAAACGCGGGCCTACAGTAATACCGCAACTGCACAGTCGTCGGTTGTAGCTCGTGCAAGTACGGGTCGATCCACAGAGACTGGGAGTGTTTTGTAGTGTTTAGCTATTTTGGGTTCTAAATTTGCTATTGTTGGGCTTTGGGTACCAATGGATTTTGGTAACCAATGGGTTATGATTGTGCTTTGGGCCTTTGAGTTTGTTTGTAATGATGAGAACTGTTTTGGGCCTTTGAATGATTTTGAAATGGATTGAACTGAGCTTGGGCTCAGAAATGTGGACTATGGGATTTAGGTCTTAAACCTTGTTTTGGGCTTTTGGGCTCAATGTGATTGAGCTAACAGTGGACTGTGGTCTTTTGATTAGACCTGGGCTTTGGTTTGTAAAGGGCCAATGGTTAAAAACCCAGGCTTTGGACTTATGGGCTTCTGAGGCTTTTGGGCTCAATGCAGCAGCAGCAGCAGTGGAAGGAAAAGGCAACAGGAGAGTTGCAGGGAAGATGGGTTGCAGCAGCAGCTGCACAAGCAGTGCACAGCAGCACAAGGCCAAGAAGACAGCAGCACAATCAAGGAAGAAAAGCAATGCAGCAGTGCAAGGCAAGTGAGAAAGAAAAGATGGCAGTCAACAAAACAGTGAAGACAATAAAGAAAACAAGCAGAGAACAATGCAAGAACTAAACAAAGCAAATACTAGACAGCAAAGAAAGATGACAAAACAAACCAAGGCCTAAGGCCAAGGGCAGGGATGTGGAGAAGCTAACAGAGCAAGGCTAAGGCATTCTTCTAGAGTGGGAAGAGAACTAGCTTGCTCATTGTCACTAGTGAGCACTAGTTTCTCCCAATGCTCAATCAAATCAGTGCAACCTAAGCATACAAAAATGGAATGGCAAGATAATCAGCTTGCTATGAGCACTGATTTCTTCCATTACTCAATCAATTCAGTGCTTCAAAGGCTTCTAGCCTAGCATTCCATCAAACTAACATTACATGACAGTGAATTAATCCTAACAGTGAGCATTTAACTAACAGTGAGCATTTAACTAACTAGTGAGCAACAACAGTGAACTAACATGGAATTAAACCTAAACAGTATACTAACAGACATTTAAACAACAAATATAAACATTAACAGTGATTCTAGCAGTGAGATAAACATGAACAGGGATTGATTTGTAACTGAAATTGAACATTAAAATTAAAATTAAATTAAAACTGAAATTTAACCCTAATTGGTTACTTGGTTAATCCAAGAACACCCCTAATAGTAGCAACAACATCCATATTTATAGTTTACAACAAACCCTAAATTTTCGAAACCCTAAATTGAAATTAGGGTTTTCTCAAATTCCCAAAATTACTCACTGATTTCTGTTGATTTGCGTCTAACCCACGCTTTATCTTCTTCTTATGCTCCTGTCTCTTCAAGTTTTGTCCCCTCTTTCGATTGTGTAACCCTAGCTTCTCACTGTTCTAGCTTGTAGCACCTAGTTTGATGCTAAAAACGAGACAAGGGAGAAACTTGGGATGGGGTGGTGATGTACGGTGTGGTGTGGTGGCTGTTGCGACAAGGAAGAGAGGCAGGAGCTCGAGTTGCAGAGCTCTGCAACTGTCGGGTGAAGGAGAAGGAAAAGAAAGAGAAGGGAAGAGGAAGAATGAGGTTGGTTCGATAGTTTTAGGGTATGGGATGTTCTGGTGTGAGGCGGGTCCATCAAGAGGTGATGTTTCGTGAGATGGGCCGTGGGATGTGAAGCTGGTAGGTGGATCGGATGGTTCCTCCTGAAGAGGCTGGTAGCGACCGTCAGATTTTTTGATACAACGAAGTTAACGGCTCTAGATGGGGTTAGGTGTTGTAATGTGTGTCGGGAGCTTCGGATCTTGATGACCTAAAATGCAGCGACCATTGGATTGTTGAGATGATCGGATCGGACGGCTGGAGAGGGAAGCGGGTTTGGATATTGGAAATGGGTTTGGATATTGGAAATGGGTTTGGGTAGGGGTTTTGGGTCTTGGGTATGCCAAGCCCATATCTTCTTTAAGAACACTTCTTCTTCTTCAAGCCCACTTCTAGCCTTTTGGTCTTGCGCATGCATTCCCCACGGCTTTTCACCACTTTTCTGCTCTTTTCCGCTCCGCTATTCATCCAAACTTTATTTATTA
Source organism: Papaver somniferum (assembly GCF_003573695.1). Lineage (NCBI taxonomy): Eukaryota > Viridiplantae > Streptophyta > Magnoliopsida > Ranunculales > Papaveraceae > Papaver > Papaver somniferum. Next base: position 11,301,900 of record NW_020620714.1, on the reverse strand, counting down.
CCTAAAAATGCAAAATTAATTAAGAAAAATATTTATTCTTGAAAACAATGAAAATACAGAATATGGGATAAAATGTAGAATTAATGCACAAAAGATGAGTTAAATGCCAACAAAAAGGGATAAATATATACAATATTTGGCACTCATCAGGGATCTGACAAGGAATACTTTTAACATCCGGCGCAGGCACTTCAGCAGGACGTGCGTTTATAGATGAAGAGGCTCGCGTTGCTCTTGACCGCCCAGTAGAAGGGAATCAGCAATCCAATTTCATCAGACGTAGGAATGACTTCTCCAAAATCGAGGCAAATAAAATCAGCAACCCTCCTAGATTCACAGAGACCCTCTTCCCATCAGTAGATGCATAATTTCTTCGGACACCATCCAAATCGCGAAATCCATGATAAACCATTTTTGTGAGATTTTGTATTTCTACAGGGTGCATCGTCAAGACATACTCGCATCCCTCAACCGCACAGCATCAGGAAAGCAGCTGTTTCGAGCCATGGAAGCCATTCCCGAACCCCAACCTCTACTAGGAAGCACGATTGATAGACGGAACTTGGGAATCCTAACCACTGTTCACTTGAAGGATGTCGAGTTTGATAGCATGCTGATTGACGCGGCCTCCGACTTCAACATTGTAACCGTCAAAGCTCTGAGAGGTGCAAGGGAGAATCGAACAGAAGAAGCGTATTCTTACCATAAGGAGAAAAATGTTAGTTTCCGACCAGCACCATTTGTGGCGTCTTCCCATGCCATATCGTATCAATTCGTTTTTTCGGAGTCAAGGGTTAATGGAACCCTCACTGGAGTTTTCTAAAGGATCTTCTTCAACATTCTCTCAGGAAGCCGCTCCACTTTAATGTTTCGCTTTGGAAACCGCTTCAACATTCTCTCGGGAAGCCGCTCCGCTTCCAGAGCCAGAAGTCGCTCCGCTTCCAAAGTCAGAAGCCGCTCCGCTTTAATGTTTCGCTCTGGAAACCGCTTCAACATTCTCTCGGGAATACGCTCCGCTTCCAGATCCAGCAGCTGCTCCGCTTTAATTTTTTTGCTCTGGAAACCGCTTCAACATTCTCTGGGAAAGCCTCTCCGCTTCCAGATCCAGAAGTCGCTCCGCTTCAACATTCTCTCCATAAACTGCTCCAGGATCCGAAACTTCAGCGTTTTGCTCCATAAGATCCTAAACCGCTTCAACGCCACACTCCTTCCTTCCAAAGTTCGTGCATGTAGCCACCACACTCATCCCTATCAAGGATCGTGATCACATCCGGCCAAGGATCGCAGTTGTGGCCGTTTTTTGATCCATGTCGCCAAACCTCGTGGTTATGGACAGTTTACTCGCTTACGCATATAGCCGATCCCTTTGCTTCCATGTACGCCCATACAATTCTAGCCGACCTATTTTGGTTCCTACGCGGTGTAGTCTCTTCTGATCACATCTGCTGCCAAGAACTGTTGTTGCTCATTTGTCGATACCAGCCAGAAATTCACCATAGCAACAACCGCTACAAGGGTAATCTGTACTTCTCCATGTTTTAGTTTCACATGGAAGAAGTAATAGAGTCACCACTACGGATGTGATATGGTGATATATTTATCATGGTCAACTCACCGACCATACCGGATATAAGCATGTAAACCACACCTGGGGACTGAAGCCTGCTTCTTGTTTAGAAGTTTAAACGCAGTCACCACCTTAACAGCGAATGCAGCAGAAGCACATCTTCCACGAGAAAATAGTCTCAGGATAATTACACATGGGGACTACCAGAACGGGACGCCTTTACTTCTCTCAACCAGGTTATTTCCGATTTCAACATCACCACTGTCGAAGTTTTACAAGCCGTAAGAATTTCTCAACATGAAGCCGTACACGTGCATCAAAGTCCCCAATAGAACGTCATAGAGATACATTCACATATCCGGACACACCATCGGATCTAACAGAAGTATAACTGGGCACTGCTCACTGCATCCCATTCCATACAATAGTCCAAGGTACAAAAGATGGTTCAAAGGATGTCGTTTAGAACGAAGTCCTTGAGGACTTGATAGAAGCACATCGGAAATGGAACATCTCTCAACTCATCTACTTCACCCAATGGTTGTGGAAGATTTCGACCATACAAGCATCCACAGTATATCATCATCGCAATGAAAGTCTAGGTACCAAATAACCTAAAGTCAAGGATGAACCAACAACGCAACCACAATCTCTAAGATTAGCCCGGACATTATTTCATCCATCCATCCCAAGAGTGCAATGGAGTTTGGTAAATTTTGAAATCCACTGTCAGGTACTCATCCTTATGGAGTCAGAATCTTATTACACATTCTGGAGAAGATCGATGGAACTATTGGGTGGATACATGTGAGAGCACCTAACTTGAGTTCTACTGGCTCTCCTTGATGCTGATTTGGAGATTGCTTTGTTACTATTAATGCTCTCTCTACCACCGCTAACAAATGACGAAGAGGATCCAGATATTGCAGATGAAAGCACTGAGATGGACGAACAACAAAAACAGAAGAGGGTCGATACTCCTTTTCATGCGAACGCAGTTTTTAGAGTTTGAACAGAATAAGGATTCCTTACTTCCATGAATGGGTATAGAGACTGGGCGCACCATACTCATGCTACATATCCGAACAAGTAGTGTGCCAATATCTCCGCTCCAAGACCCAACCAACAGCGCGACAGCACGAGAAACACCAGTGGCTCAACATGCAACTCTCCACGACTCCAGCACTCTGTGGTTAAGTTAGCGCCAATACTCCAGCATTACGTGATCCACCCTGCAAGCCTTCCAAGTGCCATTTCCACCGTCCCACAGACTGAATCCATTAGCGCTATCATCACCGCTTGGTAGCCGAGTTCCAGCGCCAACAGTCCGCGGCCAAGACAATACTAGACGCGCTTACCAGACGCGCATGCCAGACGCGCTTACAAGACGCGCAATGATCGCGGCTCCCATTCCAAGGCGCTCCAATACAAGCCGCGTCCAAGCCGCGCCAAGCCAAGTCGCGCCCAATCCAAGCCAAGTCGCGTCCAAGCCGCATCCAAGCCGCATCCAAGCCGCGCCAATCCAAGCCGCTCCCTAGCCAAGACGCGCCCAATCCACGTCCAATCCACGTCCAAGCCGCCCAAGCCAAGTCGCGTCCAAACCAAGCCAAGCCGCGTCGTGCCAAGCCGCGCTAACCCAAGTCGCATTCAAGCCGCGCCAAGCCGCGTCTAAGTCGCGCCAAGCCGCGTCTAAGTCGCGCCAAGCCAATTTGAGTCCAAATCGCGCCCAAGTCGCCCATCCGCTACTTCAAGCTAACGGTGCCAACGTCCCATGATCAAAGTGAATCTATCCAAAATCCGCCAGCACAAGGATTACAGGTTTCTAACACCTTCCACTAAAGGTTAGTTGAATTTTCTCGACAATCTCGTCACGTCTTGCTCTCTCGATTTTACTCTCTCCCTGTCACCATCTCATGCTTACCTCGCAACAATACTAGTGTTGCGTGCTAAGCAGGGGACTTAATGTTGATGGTGATTTTTATCTTAGGGTTAAAATTGTGAAACCTTGCATCAGATTTGACGTCACTCTGCAAGCAAACGGTGTTGCGAGTACTAACCTCTCCACCGACGCATTTATTGAACCTCTCAATATACTTTAAATTCTGGCGCCTTGCCAATACTAGACTCGCTGAGTACTTTCCTGTGCTATGTTCCTCAGCAGAACCCTTAAATCGGTATGGCATGACGGATTTATGTTCACTCACAGCTGACTAGCAGGAAACCTCCAAGTACCAAAATTAAGGCCATTGCACGAAAGGCTGAGACAGAAAGCATACTACATTCTGTAAGTAAAGATTTTGTGAAAACATACGAAAATCCATATAATCATTGTGATAAATTGGAAAGAACTCATAAATCCAACTAAATTGAAAATTAGGGTTTTGCACCTCGCGCCATATATTAGACCCCGTTGGTTGAAACCATGCCTAGCCAAGCTAGGAAACCAAATTCGCCGCATCGCGCTAAAAGTGCGGCCGCGCCCTAACATTCCGGCCCTCTTCCCATTGACCAATCAGGTCACTTCAAAACCTCCACCGCGCGTTGGAAGGGTAGCCACTCCCCTAGCATGTTGGCCTCACTTTCCGACGACCAACCAGGTTTCTCCAAACCTGTCATGGTCTCAAAAGAAGTCGCTATACTAAGCTAGCTTCCCAAAACATGCTAGCTTCCCAAAACGTGCTAGTTTCTCAAACGCGCTAGCTTCCCAAACATGCTAGCTTCCCAAACGCGTCGTATGCATACTACACGCGTTAATTAGGATTTCAACACACCAAACCCTAATTTGAGCAAGATGCAACCAAACTCGTCCACGATAATTTGGCCACGCCGCAACTTGCATACTGTTATGCCGTGGCCACTGGTGGCATACCACTAACACGTTTCCAATATCGCTATGCAAACAAGATGCGTCCACGATCAATGGCCATCTTTTCTCCTGAGATACAAATTTCAGTCGTCCGAACTCGTTACCAAATCGCAAGAGTTGTGGCGCCTTTTGGCCACAACGCCAAATCCTTGGTTTGTGCCGCCAAAACCTAATTGGCTACAACACCAAATTCCATGGTTTATGCCACAACCCAAAATTAAGCCGCGCATAAAAAATGCGCGAGAATGTTGGCCATGCCGCCATGCCACAGCTGCTAGCACGTCGTTATGCCGCGGCTACTGGAATGCCACCATGCCACAGCTGCTAGCACATCGCTATGCCACGGCTACTGGCATGCGACCATGTCACATCTACCAGCACGTCGCTATGCACGGCTAATGGCATGCCACCATGCCATAGCTACCAGCACTTCGCTATGCCACGGCTACTGGCATGCCAACATGCCACAGCTACCAGCATGTCGCTATGCGACGGCGACTGTCATGCCACCATGCCACAGCTACCATCACGTCGCTATGCCACGGGTACTGGCATGCCACAATGCCACAGCTACCAGCACGTCGCTATGCCACGGTGGTGGGCCCGGAGGTGTGTGAAAATTAAGCGCAATAAAAACGGGCCTACAGTAATACCGCAAGTGCACGGTCGTCAGTTGTAGCTCGTGCAAGTACGGGTCGATCCACAGAGACTGGGGGTGTTTGGAGTTTCTAGCTATTTGGGCTCTAAATTGCTATTGGGCTTCTAATTGTGCTTTGGGCTTAGTGGGTTTGTAACAATGAAATGGTTTTGGGCTCAGTGGGCTTTTGGATTGACTGTGAACTTATGGTCTTTTGGTCTTTTGAATTGCATTGGGCCTTGGGCTAACAGTGAACTGGGCCTTAGCTTTTCCCTTGGGCTTTGATTAAGTCCACAGTGGACTGGACCTTTGATTTTTGGAATGAACTGAACCTTGGGCTCAGTTGGCTGGGCCTTTAGATTAGCTAGGCTTCTGAGCTATGAACTAGGCTTTAGCCAAGCAAGAGAACAAATGGGCTTTTAAGTGACAGATCTTGAAACTGAAGTAACAAAAGTGTGTGAGAAGGTGACAGTGAACACATCAAAAGCAAAACAATGAACAAAAGTAAACAGAACAAAAGTATTATGAGAAGGTGACAGAACAATGAAACTAAACAGAGAACAAAAACAAAACAAAATGGAAAAAAGTGAAAGTGAGAAGGTGACAGTGAGGAAGTAACAAAGTGAAACAATGTATGTACAAGGCCAACATGAGAGGGTATTTACAGGGCAGTGACAAGAGAGGACTGGTACTTTGGACAGCACAGGCAAAGGAAGAGAGGCACAACAGCAGCAGTAGGGTAATGCAGGCTGGGCAGGGAAGCAAAACAGGGCAGAACAAGGAAAAACATGGCAATATATCAGAGGGAAAGTGGACAATGGCAATGGAGATAGTGTCATTATATACAATGTGGCAATATATACAATGATAAAACAACAGTGATCTACATGTGCATATTAACAATGGCATGGTAGTGGCAATGTGGTAGTGATAAATCAAGACAGTTGCAAACCAAGGCCTAAGCCAAGGGCAATGGCAGGGGAGCAAAACTACAGATACAAAACAGAGAAACAACACAACTAGGTTATGAATCCACCTTGTAACCTAGCCAGATAGTGTAATTTTATGTTAAATCCCTGTCCCTAATGGAGCTAGGGGAAGGTTCAAGCCTGTCTATGTTCCAGGGTATACATAAATGGAATGGAAGGAGAAGAAGCTTGATCAAATGTTTACTCCTAGCATTGACTGTCTTTTGACAGCACAATCAATCACAAGCACAGTTGAGCACTAAATTCCTCCATTACTCAATCAGCTCAATTTACAAGAATTATAACCTAACATTCCACCTCTGACAGTGACTTAAGGCATCATCTCAGCCTAGCTATACACATACACATGTGAGCTCACATAACAGCAACAAAAACAAAACAATTACTAAACAGAGCATTGAACTGAACATAAACAAACACAAAAGTCATAAAACAAAAACATGAACTGAATTGAAACTAAATAAGAGCAACTGAACTGAAACTAAACAAGAGTAATGGAATAAACATAAATATAGTTGCAAATTAAACACTAACCCTTGAGACACTGGCTATTCCAGTGCTCTTGGGTGACACACTGGCTAATCCAGGCATAATTCATTACACACACCACAGTCTCCTTTTTATACCCAATTACATAATTAGGGTTTACACCCTTTTCACCCAAAAATTTCCAAAACAGTAGACATTAGGGTTCTACCTAATGTGACAGAAAATCACAGTTAGGTTCAATTACCTACCCTATATCACCCACTTTATCTTCTCCATGCTCTATCTCAACCTAATTAGGATTTATGTAAAAACCCCCAAATTGACAGAACTAGGGTTTGATAAATTCTTACCCAAATTGATGTGATTTGACGAGTTTTTCTTCGACCCATTCTTCTCCTTGGTCCTCTGTTCCATTCCCATGCTTCTATTTCTTCTCTATCCCTAGCTATTGTACCAATTTCTTTCCTAGGGTTTTCTGAGAAAGAAAAGAAAAGAAATTGGTAGGATAGATGGCTAGAATATGGGGGGAATGATTATAGTGGAGTTGGTGGTGGTGTACGGTGTGAAGGAGTGGCGTTTGGTGGTACGGCAGTGGTGGTGGCGGACATGGTGGAGTTGGAAGGAGCAGAGCTCGACTGCTCGAAGGAGGAAGATGAGAATTTGGGTAAGGTGCGTTTGGCTGAAGGGTATAGGTGTTCGATACTTGGGTGTTAGGAGGGTTTAGCAATTGTTGATGAACAGCGAGGATGAGACGTTGGATGCGAAGATGGTTGGTGATGAGTGCCAAATATTGTATATATTTATCCCTTTTTGTTGGCATTTAACTCATCTTTTGCGCATTAATTCTACATTTTATCCCATATTCTGTATTTTCATTGTTTTCAAGAATAAATATTTTTCTTACTTAATTTTGCATTTTTAGGTAATAAATAAAGTCTGGATGAATTGCGGAGCGGAATAGAGCAGAAAAGTAGTGAAAAGCCGGGAGGAATTACGCAAGGAAGCCGCGAAGAATGTTGTGCACAAGACCAAGAGGGTAGAAATGGGCTCAAGAAGGAAGAATTGTTCTCAAAGAAGTTATGGGCCTGGCATACCTAAGGCCCAAAACCCTTTCTCAAACCCATTTCCACTACCCAAGCCCGTATCGGATTTCAGCCGTCAGATCGAAGCATTTCAGCATCCTACGGTCGCTCCATCATCGCACATCAAACTCCGAAGCTCCCGCTTTACATCGCAACGCCCATCTCCATCTTGGGCCGTCCTTTTCGTTGCATTCCTCCATCCGACGGTCGCTACCCGCAGCTTCCCATCTCATCGTTGGATCTACCTACCATCGTCACATCCTACGGACCAGATCGCGAAACATCATCCCTCGCTGCAGCCGCTACACACCACAGTACCAAACACCCTACACCTCTACCAAACGCCCCCTTCTTCCCAAATCATCGACCACACTCTGCCACCCCCATTTCCAGAACCACCACCACCTGCTCTACCCTGCCACCATCTTCCCCGACCATCCCAGTTCACCTCGAGCCGCTCCTCACCACCTCCCAACACCACAGAGACCCATACCCCATCAGTACCGTCCCCCTAGCCTAGAGTTCTTATCAAACTCATATCTCTGCATCCTAGGTATGGAGTTGATAAGAAATCTCGAGCTAGGGTTTCAATTGGAGCGACAGGGAAGCAGAGAAGGCATCGTACAAGCATGGGTTGGAGCTATTTTGGTCAGTATGTAGGTTAATTTTTATTAATTTTGAAAACCCTAATTTTCAAAATTTGGGGATTATCCCAATTAGGGTTTGTAAAAATATAATTTCCCTGTAAAAACTATAAAGGCATGATATGGGTGTGGTAGGAAGGCTCGCTGGCTAGCCAGGAACATTTTATTACATTAATTCTCAATTTTCTTTTTTGCAACAGTGTATGTGTGAAATTTGTTTATCAGTTGATTTTTTTTGGAAGTTATGTTTGCATTATATTTGTATGCTGTTAGTAACATGTTAGCCATGAGCTAAGTCACATTAGCTAAGGGTTAGATGAAGCCTTAGTGCACAGTTGGGTGGTGGAGTGTAGGTTGCAATTCTTGTAGACTGAATTGATTGAGAAATGGGGGGAGATTAGTGCTCAACTGTGCTTGTGATTGACTGTTCTGTTAAAAGACAGTCAATGCTAGGAGTGAATCAGTTGAGCAAGCTGACCATCCTTCCATTCCATGTTTGTATGCCCTGGAACTTAGGCAAGCTTGAATTATCACTTAGCTCCATTAGGGACAGGAATTTAACCTAGAACTACACTATCTGGCTAGGTCATTAGGTGGATTCAGAGCCTTAGTTTATCCCACAATCTCATTTTACAGTCACTTGTAACTCTCTCTTTGTTTTGCTTATTGCCTTCTTAAGTGTTTCTTTACTGTTTGGTTTAATTTGTGCAACCCCAATCCTGCTGTGCACTGGATATAGTGCACTGCTCTCCTCTGCCCTTAGCTTATAGCTTTGGTTATTTCATTGCCATCTTAGTTTCATTTCTACTGTGACTCAGTGAACTGCTATCTTTGTCTTGCATCCACTGCCTAGCTTAGCCAACTTCAATCACAACCTCCTAATCCCTGTGGAACTGACCCTTCTTACCCACTAGCTACAACTTATCCCTGTATACTTGCAGGCAAGTTGTGAGCAGTCTCTTTTCTCTTCACACCAAGTTTTTGGCGCCGCTGCCGGGGATTTGGCTGTGCTGTTTTTGAAGTTCTCCTAACCCTGTATTCTTGCATCTTAGCTCCTCTTGCATTTGAGCTGATTTTGTTGTTGTTGTTGTCAACTAGAAATTTCTTGTATCTTCCTGCCTTGCTTCCCTTGCTGCTGTAGCTCACCTGTTGCTGGTGCCTTCTCTGCTGCCAAGGCTGCTGCTGCTGTTGCTGTGCTGTTGTTGCTGCTGCTGCTGGGCTGCCAAGGCTGCTGCTGCTGCCAAGTGAAGTGAAGCTGGGATGCCAACTGAAGTGAAGTTGCTGGGCTCTGCCAACTTCTGGTGGGCTTGTACTTAACTCAAGTGGGCTTGCACTTTTCTGAATTGGGCTTCGCCATCTTCTGCTGCTGGGCCCTGCCTCCTTTTGTTACTGGGCTTCTGGTCTCTTGTTACTAAGCTGAACCCAACTCAACTGGGCTTCACTACTGGTTCTGCCTTCTGCTGCTGGGCTTGAGCGGGAGCTGTATAGGACGATCCTAAAGCCCAACTGGGCTGTGCAACTAAAAGGGAACAAAAGCCTAACTAGGCTTCCCTCCTTAACCAAGTAAGCCTAAAACCATGAGTAACCCACTTGGGCCTCATTAAATATTCAATTTGGGTTTGTAATAATTAATTTATTTTTATTTTATTTTTTTTATTTTGGGATTGTAATAATTATTTTCATTTTTATTTCTTTTTTTGTATTTTCTTTTTCTTTTATTTTCTTTTATTTTTCTTTCATGGGCTTGTAATTATTATGATTGTTTTTATTTTCTTTTATGGGTTGTGCTAATGTATGCTAGGTTTAGTTCAAAAAAAACTCTTCCAAAACCCAAATTTTAAACCAAAAACAAAATCCCTATTTAAAACCAAAATTCCACTCCTTAAAACCAAATTCCACTTAACCCTTTCAAAACCAAACCCTTATGGGCCCTGTTTTCTTCCTTATCTGTGGGTTTGTTATTTCATGAGTGGGATATGATTGTAACCTTTAGAGACCAATCAAATAGACTAGTTAGAGTAAATCAATTAGACCCAATTGACATACCCACAACTTCTGAGGAAAACACACCGGACCAATCTGAAACAATGGGAGAACCCCGTACCCTCAAGGATTATATGTACCCAACTAGAGCCAGTCAACCTTCTTGTATTGTGCTACCCGAGGCTAATGGCCATTATGAGCTGAAATCCAGCACAATACAGATGCTCCCTATTTTTAGAGGTGTTGAGAATGAAAACCCTTACCACCACGTGAGAGAATTCGAGGAAATTTGTGGAACTCTGCGTTTCACTCAAATGTCCGACGAAACCCTAAAGTTAAGGCTCTTTCCTTTTTCCCTGAAAGATAAGGCAAAGGCCTGGCTGTATGCTTTACAGCCTCAATCCATCATGACATGGGATGACCTCATAAAGGAGTTTTTCAAAAAGTTTTTCCCGAATCACAAGACTGCGACAATTCGTCAAAGTCTGAATAGCTTTGTGCAATTAGAGGGTGAGACCTTAGCTAGATACCTGGAGAGATTCAATGAATTATTGCTCCAATGTCCCCATCATGGTTTTGAAAAATGGAGACTTGTGCAAATTTTGTATGAGGGTCTAGATGTGTCCACCCGAACAACGGTTGAGTCAATGTGTAATGGTCTTTTCGTAGACAAAACCCCTGAGGCGTCTTGGGACTTCTTGATTGAAGTGGCTGAAAAGACGCAACAGTGGGAATCCATCCGTGAACCCATAAAGACTACTTCCGAAGCTAGGGCTTTTAGGATTGAAGCGGATTTTGAGGGAAGAGCAAACATGGCATCAATAGTTAGGAGATTAGAAGAGTTAGAACTACATAAAAATTCAAAACCTTCCACCACTACTCTCCGAGAACATGTCGCTTCGTCTGTATGTGCCGCTTGTAACGATCCCAACCATCAATTCCAAAATTGTCCCGATTTGCTTGCAGTCCAGGAATCTAGGCTTGAACAGGCACAGGCCATGTTTCAAAAACAAGAGCATAACCCCTATTCACAGACCTACAATCCAGGATGGAGAAACCACCTAACTTTTCATGGTCCAAAGGACCCACCCAGGGAGGACCATCTCAACCCAATCAGAGCTATCAAAACAATCAGGGATATCAGAACAATCAAGGTTATCAACACCCTAGGAACCCTCAACAACAATCAAACTCTCAACAATCTTATCCTCAACACCATACCGACAAGAGATTATCCGCTCTAGAGGAGATGTTCCAGACTCTGATGCAAAGTCAGAAAAATCTAGATCAAAAGATGGATCAAATGTGTGAGAGGGAAAAGGGTAAACTTCCTAGCCAACCCCAACAAAATCCAAAGAGGATATTTCAAACAGGCACAACATCCTGCACTGAAACCTCACCCGATCAAATCCATGCCATTACCACACTCCGAAGTGGTAAAGTCATCGAGAACAACGTAGGCGAACCTAATGAGTCTGATACAAATTCCACGTTGTCTCCACAACCCCAGAAAACCAAAGAATCTGAGCAAGTTGGAAAGCCTGACAATTCTACTACAGTGAATGTCCCTTTGCCAACTCATTCTCCTGTTGCCCCATTTCCTCAAAGATTGATCTACCAACAGAAAAGTACCCATTATAATGAGATGTTAGATCTATTCAAGAGAGTCAACATCAACATTTCGTTTCTTGAAGCAATTAGGCAAATCCCTGCTTATGCTAAATTCCTCAAAGACTTGTGCACTCAAAAGCGCAAGCTCAATGTGCAAAAACGTGCTTTCTTAGCTGAGCAGGTGAGTTCCATCATTCTGAACAAAACTCCACCCAAGTTTAGGGATCCAGGATGTCCAACAATTTCTTGCACTATAGGAGAACACACGGTCAATAAAGCGTTATTAGACCTAGGTGCAAGTGTTAACCTACTGCCATATTCTGTTTATGAGCAGTTAGGTCTTGGGGAGTTGAAGCCAACATCTATCACTTTACAACTGGCAGACCGATCTGTCAAGATTCCTCGTGGAGTGGTCGAAGACGTTTTGATCAAGGTTGACAAATTCTATTTTCCCGTAGACTTCATTGTCTTAGACACTCAACCTGTACAAAACCCAGACTGTCACATTCCTGTCATCTTAGGACGTCCTTTCTTGGCTACGTCCAACGCGATCATTAATTGTCGTAATGGAGTGTTGAAACTGTCTTTTGGCAACATGACGGTAGAATTGAATGTGTTCGATATTAGTCAACAACCTGTGAATCTTGATGATGATGATGTGCATGAAGTTAATATGATTGAAGGATTAATACAAGATTCGTTGACTAACATTCTACCCGTCGACCCTTTTCAAGCATGTATGGAGAACTTTAACTCAGATTCCTATGATGATGCATACTGTAGTGACGTCCTATCCCTGCTCGAATCTGTACCTCAAATGGACGTCACTGAAGGAAGATATGAAGAGAAACCACCCTTACTCTCTGATTCCAAGCTCATTCCATCCATTGTTGAGCCACCCAAGCTTGAACTGAAAACATTGCCTAGTACGTTGAAGTACGCATTCCTAGGTTCTTCTGATACTCTACCTGTCATTATTTCATCATGTTTAAACACGGAACAGGAAAGTAAGCTTTTAGAAGTACTTAAGGAACACAAAGAGGCCTTAGGATGGACCATCTCAGATCTCAAAGGAATTAGTCCCACCATTTGCATGCACCACATTAACCTCGAAGAGAATGCCAAATGATAGACGCATTTATGTGTCTAATATAGCTCATTTGTATATATTGTTAGTGCTCAATTTTGTACTTATTTGGTTATTTTATTTATTTGTAGGTGTTTTTAGAAGAATAAGGATTTGCGGCGAAATTGGCTGAAAATGCGGCGTTTGGACCTCCGTTGATAGAGTACCGGAAGCGCCCCAGAAGTGTACCGGAAGTACCCCAGAAATACCCCGGAGGAACCCCGGAAAAAGTGCGGAAAATGCCCCAGAGGACACTTGCTATACGGATCCTTGATTTTGGATAAGGGGTAACCTAATTACTAAGGGGTGACCCATTTCCAGGCAGCTGCTAAAGGGAGACCAGCCACAGATAAGGGGAGGTCAACTTCTCAAATTTAAAAGCAAATTTTGGCGGGAAAATGCATGCATCGTCTGGCAGATTTTGGTTCGATTATTGGAGGAGTTTTAATGCGATTAAACACCGGAAATCAGTTGGGATATCCTGTTAGACCTAAACAGACCCTATGCAAGTGATTGGGCTGATCGAATTGGGCTGGAATGGCCGTGAGAAGCGATCAAAGTCCAAACAGAATATGTGTTCTCTGTGAAGTTTTCAAATATTTTAGAGATTCTGGGAGAGTTTTACGTTGAAGTAAAGTGTATCTAGTCTTGTTTAAGGATTAGGAGAATTTTGGAGCGTAAGAAATTGCCAGAAGACGCGTACAAAGCAACAGAAAAGAGATTTCTCTCTCACTGCACGTGAAGAAAAGGGAGATAAACTCGGATTTAATCGAGTTATTTGGACCCTATTGGTATATAAAGGCTGGTGGGAAGTGAGAGAAAGTTTTATGAAGAGTTTTGGGGAGTTTTGGAGGCGAGCAGAGAGGCGCAGGAATTGCAGAGAAGTTACCTGTGCTGCTGCTGCCATTAACGAAGCTCGAAGAACACGAAGAACAGACTCCAGAGGACAGTCGTTTATCAACAGTGACAACAACCAGCAGCTGGGGGTCTTAAAACAACAGCGTCAACAGCAGCAGTGGTTCTTTATCGTTCTTTTCTGGACGCTGAAAGAGGGTCGTAGTTTCACTGTATTATATTTTTCACTCTTTTAAATCATATTTTGAGCATCAATATTTATTTTTGGAACATGATTATTATGAGTAGCTAAACCCCATTAGCCAAGGGACGGAGGAAGCCATTGTTCCACATTAATTGGTATAATTCTAATTTTACTATTTATTTGCAATATTATTATTATTTGATTATTTGCATGGGATTGAATTGAAATATTAGTTCTTATTGAATAGTTGTGAATTAATTTGATGAAGCATGATGGGTTTTAAATACTTTTGATGTTTTATACTCGTTGATTACAACTATTACTTCAAGAATATATTTGAGGCAAATATTAGAATTATTTTTAAAGATAGAATTGCATGATTTTTATTTAGAGTTTATCAATTAATGGATCAATGGTGGAATCCTAGTCTTGGTATTTTTCTCCAAAAGTTTGAACTATTTTTTATTTGCATGTTTAATTTAAATCTATAAAAATTGTTTTCTTCACAAGTCTGAAAAGACCCAGTTTTTACCACTACTACAATCACTATTTGAAAACCATCAAATTTTTGGCGCCGCCGACGCGGACCTGTGTTTAGTTAGCATTTTTTTTTAGATTTTTATTATTTTTATTATTTTTGTTCTTCTTTACGTTTTTGGTTTTTTTTTGTTTCCTTGCAGATTTTTGAAAGTTGGAGCGAGAGATAAATTTGCCAAAGCTTGTGGTGATTTACTTAAAGTTTGGGAGCGAAAAGCAAAGCTAAAGGAGCGAAAGAAGAAGAATTTTATTTATTTACTTTGATAAAAAGAGAAAAAAAAAAGAGAGACATTTTTTTTTGTAATTTTTTTTTTTTATTAGACTTTCTTTTCTTTTGTATTTTTTTTTTTTTTCTTGGACTTTGGACATTAATTTTGGGACATTTTTATTTTTATTTTTAAACCCTACGGAAGGGTACCCTTAAATATAAACTGTGTGCAGGGAAGGACGACGATTACGATATCGTCTCGGCCCCTCGGGTTCGCACACGACATAGGAGTCGTGGCCCGAGTCGACTTCAGCGGTTCTTCGCCCGTCTGGTACGGGAGGTAAAATTCTAAACACCCGCGAATCTCCTGCAAGCGGGTTACTGGACTCCTTAAGGTGAATATATGTTGAGGACCTGAATATGGACTGTTTTTAAATTCCTAGTAAAGGGCAAGGACTGGACCATATAAGATAAGGGTTCGGATTTCATCACCGCTCCCTTCTTGCCCGCCTTAGGAAAACGAAACCTAAAGCGAACCTAAGCCTAAAATTTGGACTAGAAAGAGACCTATAGGGTATCGAGCTTAACAGGACAATCATTCGAAAAATATTGGTTACTCTTTTAAGCACACCTCGAAGTTCTTGACGGTTACTGCGAGTTGAATGCGTGACTGCGCCGCATTGGATCGGTGAGGTTTTGGGTATCAAAGCTCCACTGAGCTTCCCTCGCCTCGATTCAACTTGTTTTAACTCGGATTGATTCCAGAGGGTTTTGCTCAAATTATAACGAATTCCCTTTCGAAGGATTAGAAGCTGGTCTAGAAACAATCTAAGTGGAGCCATCATGCTTGTTGTTTGCTAGAAATCTTTAGGTTTGCTGTGGTAAAGTCGAGTCAGCCTGCTGTGTGTTTGCTAGAACCTTCCTGTTAGGATTTTTATTTCTTTTTGAATTCTTTTTAGTGTATGCCCGATTTTGTTAATAGGGCTTGGAAAAGAGATACTCTAGGTCGATTGATTAGCGAAAAACCTAGTAGTTCTTCTGATTTAAGCAGGGAGCTCGAAGACTCTTCTTTGGAAAGCCCTGTTTTTGGAAACTTCAATTTTGAGAATTTATCTCTGAGTGACAAAAGTACCCCTAGTACTCCAGTTGTGCCAACGATGGCAACTTTGAAAGATTACATGTTCCCAACTAGGACCAACCGAGCTTCATGCATTAAATTGCCAGCCACTACGGCTAATTTCGAGATAAAACCTAGTATTCTTCAGATGATCCCTATATTCTTAGGAAAAGACGATGAGAACCCTTATTTCCATATTAGGGACTTTGAGGAAATCTGTGGGACAATTAGAATAAAAGACCTTACTGATGAAGTCTTGAAACTTAAGATGTTTCCCTTTTCTTTGAGAGATAAAGCCAAGACCTGGCTTAACAACCTACCGTCTGAATCCATAGAAACATGGCAGGAACTTATCGCTGCCTTCTATATGAAATTCTACCCTAAGCATAAAACTACAGCTGTTAGGCAGAAAATTAGTGCTAGTGTGCAACAAGAGGGAGAGTCTCTTTATAGGTTTTTAGAGCGATTCAATGATCTCCTATCTCAGTGTCCTCACCATGGATTTGATAATATGAAACTTGTACAGATTATTTATGATGGTTTAGACTATTCGACCAAAGCCATGGTTGAGTCTATGTGCGCTGGTGAGTTCACTAGTAAAAATGCTGATGATGCTTTTACCTTCTTAAAGCTATCGCTGAAAAATCCCAACAGTGGGAATCTTGTGTTGAACCCCCTAAAAGACTCTTGGTCAATAGAAGTAGCACCAATATGGTAGATACGAGTTTTGCGTCAGATGCTAAGTTTGCTGCTTTCCAGAAGGTTAGAAGCTTTAGAAATGGGTCAGTCTAAAAATAGGTCCCTTGTTGAACCTAATAGAGCCTCTCAAGTCTCTAGTTGTGGAATAGAGCCCGATAATTCATTTTGGGAAGGTCAGTTAGTGAAGAACAAGCCCATGCTGTCTATAACAATCTAGGTTTGAGAACCGTCAGAAGTTTGACCCATACTCAGAAACCTACAACCCTGGTTGGAGAAACCATCCTAATTTCTCTTGGTCTAAGGGCCAGAGTCAAGGCCAGTCTAGCAATTCTCAGCCTCCCCCAGGTTTTGGTTTTAAGAACTCTTCAGGTCAAACCCAGTTTCAGAACACTTCCGAGAAAAAGATCTCTACCTTAGAGGAACTCTCACTATGTTAGCAAAACCATGAATGCTAACAAAGAACCACATGAGCTTTCAACAAGAAACTAGGCAAGAATTGAAGAATAATTCCCAGAGTCTTGCCAAATTAGAACTTCAAGTAGGACAAATAGCTAAGTTTATAAGTGAGAGAGAAGATGGAAGGTTCCCTAGTCTACTGATCCTAACCCAAGGAGAGAAATCGTACAATCATGTGAATGCTGTCACAACCCTAAGTGGAAAGAAAGTTGACAACAAGGTCGCCATGCCTGATAGTGAACATGCTGTAGTTCACCCTGCTGAGCCAGAAAATGAGGAGACTGATAGAGTCTCCAAAGAGACCAATGAGGGTCCTGTTGAGCCTCACTTTGTTCCCAGAGCCCCGTTTCCCCAGCTGCTAGTTCCGACTAAGAGGGAGTCCAACTTTAATGATATATTGGAGGTTTTTAAGCAGGTTAATATCAACCTTCCATTATTAGATGCAATTAGGCAGATTCCCTCTTATGCCAAGTTCCTTAAGGACTTGTGTACGCGAAAGCGTAAGCTCAGTGTCCAGAAGAAAGCCTTCATAGCTAGTCATGTGAGTTCTATTATTCAGAATACCACTACTCCTAAGTATAAAGACCCAGGGTCCCCTACCATTGCTTGTACAATAGGTAAGTACCGTGTTGAGAAAGCGTTGCTTGACTTAGGAGCCAGTGTGAACTTACTGCCATACCATGTGTACCTCAAGCTAGGACTTGGTGAGATGAAACCTACCCAGATAACACTCCAGTTAGCTGATAGGTCCGTTAAAATCCCGTGGTGTGATCGAGGATGTTCTTATTGAGGTCGACAAGTTTATTTATCCAGTGGATTTCGTGGTCCTAGATACCCAACCTGTCCCCGACCCAGAGAACCAAATACCTGTGATTTTAGGTCGCCCATTCTTAGCTACGTCTAATGCGATCATAAACTGTCGAAATGGTATTGAATCTATCTTTTGGTAATATGACTATTGAGTGAATATTTTTAATGTAAACAAGCTACATTCTGAGCTAGATAGCACATGTATTGAAGAGGTGAACATGATAGGAACCTTAGTTCAGGAGTCATTACCAAACATCATCGGAAAATACATTGGAGAGTTGTTTCCCATTTTAGCATGGATTTCGACGATATAGTAACATTGAACAAGTAAATGCTCTGTTGGATTCTATTCCTATGTTAGATACCGATAGATGGAAATCTAGGTTTGAACCATTACTAGCTACCGAATCTACCTTAAGCCCTTATTTCGAAGAGCCTAAAGATCCTCCTAAGTTGGACCCCAATTATGCATTTGTAGGCCCATCTGAGATTTTGCCTATAACTTCCATTTGGATAGTGATCATGAGATTAGGCCAGAACCGTGCTTCAACACAATAAGGAAACTCTAGGGGACCATAGAGGATATGAAACATATAAGTCCTATAGCTAGTATACCTCAAAAGAATTTAGAGGATGAACCACCTGATTATAACTCAGAGAAAGCAATTGACCTTTTTCAGGAACCGGATGGTCTAGAAATTAGGAATATTGTGACTAGTTTATCTAGAGACACCCAAAACTCTAAGTTTGGGGGTAGTGAACTAGAAGAAGCTCTAGAGTATTTTAAATACTCTCCGGATCCGGAAATTCAAGCCATAGTTAAAGGTCTTACGGAGAATAGTGATTACCCTAAATTTGGGGTAGAGATTGTCAATTATCCCCAAGAAGTCCCTAACTTGGGACTCAAGCCTAGTGCATCTGAGGTATCGCTTGAGTGTATTCAGACTCCACAACCTGATCCGCCTGATAAGTCCAGGAAAAAATCCATATGTTAGAGGCCCGTTTTTCGGATGAATCTGTTTGCCGAGACACTCATATGAAGCCCAATGGGCACTCCAGATAAATCCAGTTGTCTTGCGAGAAACTTTAGATCAGGTTGTGCTCTTTCTGCTCATTTTTCTGATCTTGACCATTTGTCTCCTATTAGTGGCAGTTCTATTTGGTCTTATGGACCCACAATTGTTTCGACTATTGGTATACGACTTTGGAAGGTGAAAATTCTTTTTGAGGTATTTGATGTCTAGCTAATGACTATAAATTTAGCATTTACTGGGAGGCTCCCGCGTTCATGTGATACGGTAATATCCTTCCTTATTTCTTTTCCCTCCAGTGGTAATAGTTTCTCCTTGTTCATGCTTTTAATTTCATCTTTAGAACATTGAGGACAATGTTAGATTTAAGTTTGGGGGTGGGGAAGAAACACTTTTTGTCACATTTTTTCAATAAATAAACTCCAGAGCCTAGAAATTTATGAGGATTGCACTAACTAATCTAAGTGGATGGAAGCATTTTGATTGTAGGAGTTTGAGGAACCAATCTGATTAGATGGAAACATCTAAAGAGTCTATTCATAAAAGCACAGAGCTCAGGTGTTAGAAATAACATGATAGTTTCACCATATCTCGTTGAGTCCTTTTCACTTCTATTTTTATTTTATTTTGTTTTTAAACTATGTTTCTCTAAGTGATAGGTGGGGCCCACGATTCAAGTTGTTACCAATGTTACCAAAAAAAAAAAAAAAAAAAAAATTGAGACCAGACCATTCGACCGAAAGGAATAAATTCAATAAAGTCGACCACTGGTACCCTTGTATATGCCAGTTGTGTTGACCTAGAGTTAGGTTATCGACCACTGGTACCCTTATATATGCCAGTGTGTTGATATTAGTCAGACTAGTATCTCAATCCATTAGGATAGGTTCATTTTGGCGGAGGCCTTCAGACAGATATGGGAAACGTCGTTCACTTAGTAAACATCAAAACCATCTATGTTTTCTATATCCATCTTCTTGATCTATCCATGTGATTAGTTTTGACTCCGAATATGATGTCCATAGTGCAACTATCTGAGTAGAGCTCTGTCACTTTATATGAATTTTAGTATGCTTGAGTGCAAACTCGTGTACAGCAATTGGAATTTCGCATCAGGGTACTTCTTCCTGTAGTCAATAAGTATGCCAACCAAGGAGATTCTTTAGTGCCTTCCAAGGTTCTGCGTAGATAGCTAAGGTCTGGAGTACAGGTTTTGTGGGTATATCTCTGGTAAGCCTCCCGAGACTATAACTCGGCCACTAGGGCCACCTAGGGGTTTAAAGGCTTATTGCATACGCTAAATGCAATCGACGATGCCTGCGACAGTGAGTTAGGATTTTATTTTGTAGTTTTGATTTGCTCGGGACTAGCAAATAATAAGTTTGGGGGTATTTGATAGACGCATTTATGTGTCTAATATAGCTCATTTGTATATATTGTTAGTGCTCAATTTTGTACTTATTTGGTTATTTTATTTATTTGTAGGTGTTTTTAGAAGAATAAGGATTTGCGGCGAAATTGGCTGAAAATGCGGCGTTTGGACCTCCGTTGATAGAGTACCGGAAGCGCCCCAGAAGTGTACCGGAAGTACCCCAGAAATACCCCGGAGGAACCCCGGAAAAAGTGCGGAAAATGCCCCAGAGGACACTTGCTATACGGATCCTTGATTTTGGATAAGGGGTAACCTAATTACTAAGGGGTGACCCATTTCCAGGCAGCTGCTAAAGGGAGACCAGCCACAGATAAGGGGAGGTCAACTTCTCAAATTTAAAAGCAAATTTTGGCGGGAAAATGCATGCATCGTCTGGCAGATTTTGGTTCGATTATTGGAGGAGTTTTAATGCGATTAAACACCGGAAATCAGTTGGGATAATCCTGTTAGACCTAAACAGACCCTATGCAAGTGATTGGGCTGATCGAATTGGGCTGGAATGGCCGTGAGAAGCGATCAAAGTCCAAACAGAATATGTGTTCTCTGTGAAGTTTTCAAATATATTAGAGATTCTGGGAGAGTTTTACGTTGAAGTAAAGTGTATCTAGTCTTGTTTAAGGATTAGGAGAATTTTGGAGCGTAAGAAATTGCCAGAAGACGCGTACAAAGCAACAGAAAAGAGATTTCTCTCTCAACTGCACGTGAAGAAAAAAGGGAGATAAACTCGGATTTAATCGAGTTATTTGGACCCTATTGGTATATAAAGGCTGGTGGGAAGTGAGAGAAAGTTTTATGAAGAGTTTTGGGGAGTTTTGGAGGCGAGCAGAGAGGCGCAGGAGGAATTGCAGAGAAGTTACCTGCTGCTGCTGCTGCCATTAACGAAGCTCGAAGAACACGAAGAACAGACTCCAGAGGACAGTCGTTTATCAACAGTGACAACAACCAGCAGCTGGGGGTCTTAAAACAACAGCGTCAACAGCAGCAGTGGTTCTTTATCGTTCTTTTCTGGACGCTGAAAGAGGGTCGTAGTTTCACTGTATTATTTTTTCACTCTTTTAATCATATTTTGAGCATCAAATATTTATTTGGAACTGATATTATGAGTAGCTAAACCCCATTAGCCAAGGCGACGGAGGAAGCCATTGTTCCACATTAATTGGTATAATTCTTTTACTATTTATTTGCAATTATTATTATTTGATTATTTGCATGGGATTGAATTGTATTAGTTCTTATTGAATAGTTGTGAATTAATTTGATGAAGCATGGGTTTTTACTTTTGATGTTTTATACTCGTTGATTACAACTATTACTTCAAGAATATATTTGAGGCAAATATTAGAATTATTTTTAAAGATAGAATTGCATGATTTTTATTTAGAGTTTATCAATTAATGGATCAATGGTGGAATCCTAGTCTTGGTATTTTTCTCCAAAAGTTTGAACTATTTTTTATTTGCATGTTTAATTTAAATCTATAAAAATGTTTCTTCACAAGTCTGAAAAGACCAGTTTTTACCACTACAATCACTATTTGAAAACCATCACCAAACCATCTAGGGAAATGCAAAGGAGACTTAATCCTAACATGAGAGATGTAGTCAAAGGAGAGATCCTGAAACTACTTGATGCGGGTATCATATACCCAATTCCCGATAGCAAATGGGTTAGTCCCATTCAAGTTGTGCCTAAGAAGTCAGGCATTACTGTTGTTCAGAACGACAAGAATGAATTAGTCCCTACTCGTACAACCACAGGATGGCGAGTATGCATCGACTACAGGAAGTTGAACACAATAACAAGGAAGGATCACTTCCGCGCCCTTTCATTGACCAAATGCTAGAACCGTGTGTCTGGACACAGTCACTGTTTTCTAGATGGCTTTTCGGTTATAACCAAATCCACATTGCACCAGAAGATCAGGAAAAAACTAATTCACGTGTCCATTTGGGACGTTGCTTATAGAGTATGCCCTTGGGTGTGTAATGCACCTGCTACTTTTCAGCGTTGCATGATGAGCTTTTTTCTGACATGATAGATAGTTTTCTCGAGATCTTTATGGATGATTTCTCTGTTTTTGGTTCCTCGTTTGACGAATGTTTGAAGCATCTTGCCCTCGTGATATCCAGATGTAAAGAAAAGAACCTTGTTCTAAATTGGGAAAAATGCCATTTTATGGTGAATTCAGGAATAGTTCTAGGACACATCATCTCAGAAAAAGGAATTGAAGTGGATAAAGCTAAAGTTGACCTCATTCAACATCTACCACAACCTTGCTCTGTGAAGGAGATCAGATCATTTCTAGGTCATGCTGGTTTTTACCGGCGATTCATCAAGAGATTCAGCAAAATCTCCAGACCTCTGTGCAGTCTTCTCTCCAAAGATGTTGCCTTCAATTTCGATGCTGCTTGTGTGAAGGCATGGGAGGAATTAAAAACCCTTCTCACCACCGCTCCTATAGTCCGACCACCCGATTGGAAGCTTCCGTTCGAACTTATGTGTGATGCCTCTGATTATGCTGTTGGTGCTGTTTTAGGACAGCGAGTTGATAGACTACCATATGTGATATACTATGCTAGCAAAACCCTTAATGATGCCCAACTCAATTATTCAACTACCGAGAAGGAATTGCTTGCCGTCGTTTTCGCATTAGACAAGTTTAGATCTTATCTGATAGGGTCTAAGATCATCATATACACAGACCATGCGGCTTTGAAGTATCTTCTTTCCAAGAAGGATGCTAAAGCTCGCCTTATTCGATGGATACTCTTATTACAGGAATTCGATCTCGAAATCCGTGATAAGAAAGGTTGTGAGAATGTGGTTGCTGATCATTTGTCGATTAACTTTAGAGTCTATTGATGAATTGAGCTGATTAGAGAATCATTCCCAGATGAACAGCTGATGTCTATCTCAGACCTTCCTTGGTTTGCTGATATCGTTAACTACCTTGCTGCAGGTAGGATGCCCTCACATTGGTCGAGACAAGACCGCTATAAGTTTTGGCTGAAGTTAAACATTTCCTTTGGGATGACCCATATTTGTTTAAGTACTGCCGGACCAAATCATTAGGAGATGTGTCCCCAACACAACAGAAAGATGTGATATCTTTTGTCATGACCAGGCATGTGGAGGCCATTTCAGTGCCAAGAAAACCGCTGCAAAGATCTTGCAGTGTGGATTCTATTGGCCATCATTGTTCAAAGATTGCCATGATTATTGTGTTGCTTGTGAACGCTGTCAAAAGCTAGGAAGCATTTCGAGGAGAAACATGATGCCATTGAACCCCATTTTGATTGTGGAGATTTTTGATGTGTGGGGGATCGACTTCATGGGTCCATTCCCTATTTCTGACGGTAGATTGTACATCCTAGTCGCAGTTGATTACGTTTCTAAGTGGGTAGAAGCCATAGCAACCAGAACAAATGACCACAAGGTGGTACTTTCATTTCTAAAGGAAAACATATTCGCACGTTTTGGTACCCCTAGAGCTATCATCAGTGACGGCGGTTCACATTTTCGTAACAAGTACTTTGAGTCTTTAGTACGCAAGTATGGCATAACTCACAAGGTTGCTACTCCGTACCACCCTCAGACTAGTGGACAAGTAGAAGTTTCTAATAGGGAAATTAAGCACATTCTGGAGAAGACGGTCAACCCGTCTAGGAAAGATTGGTCATTAAGATTGAATGATGCTTTGTGGGCCTATAGAACAGCTTATAAGACACCAATTGGCATGTCCCCCTATCGTCTAGTGTATGGAAAGCCGTGCCATCTACCTGTGGAATTAGAACATCGTGCCTACTGGGCAATCAAGGAGCTGAACTTCTCTCTGGACGAAGCTGGAATTCAAAGGAAACTTCAACTCAACGAGTTGGAAGAATTGAGGAATGAAGCTTATGATAGTGCCAAGTTATATAAGCAGAAGATGAAGATGTTTCATGACAAGCGTATTCTACGCAAATCTTTCACTCCTGGTCAGAAAGTCTTGCTGTATGACTCCCGATTACATCTTTTTCCGGGAAAACTGCGTTCCAGATGGAAGGGTCCGTACCTAGTACGCACAGTTTATCCTCATGGAGCTGTAGAGTTGGAAGATGTCTCCAACAAGAACGTTTTCAAAGTCAACGGGCAGAGATTAAAACCATTCCTTGAGCCATTTCCACCCGACATTGAAACAACCAACCTGGAGGACCCGGTCTATGTGGACTAAACTGGTCCACTCTTTCCCTAAATAACCAAAAAGTTTTCCAAATGTTTCCCTAAAAACCAAAATTTTTCTTTTTCCCATCCAAACCAAATGTCTCCCGACAAAACCAAATTTTTCCAAAAAGTCCAATCCCATTAAAAACCAAATTTTCTTGTAGATAATGTGTTAGTTAAATTTCCTTTTGTATATATTTTGTGCTCATCCATTGTGACTCCTACTATGATGGATTTTTGCCTTGAATAACGGAGTTTTAATCGAGCTTTCGCCGTACAGTCGGGTATTCTCTCTCCTTTTACTCTACTCAGCATGTTCCTCTTCATATATTGTTTTATAATTCTTTCCATGTTTTGAAACATTGAGGACAATGTTTAGTTTAGGTTTGGGGGTATAGAGTAGACACCATGATAAATTGCCATAATTGAAAACAAAACTCCTTCTTCTTTTTGAAAAAATTGAAAAATTCCAAAAAAAAAATTAATTAAAAAATTCAAAATTCAATAAAAAATTAAAAAATGAAAAATCATAAAAAATGGAGCTCATTTACCTTGAAATGTTGACTCTTGTGCAAATATGTATTTTTATTAGGAGTCTTAGTCTAGATATTTAGGCACCCTGATTCTAGCACAATTCACATAGTGATAAGAAATTTGCACGCGCACGATCTACCAATACATGTATGGCCTCGATCTTCAAGGTGTTGGACAGGAAGTTACGATTGCCAATCACTTTAGAATACTGAACAAAACTTGACTAGCTTGTTCTTTGGTTGGTTGGGATAGAAGATGGAGGTTACATTAAGAAAGACAACCATCGAATTTAACTGGGTGCATCAAAAAGGGCTACCTCTTGCAAAGTGTCATGTAATCTTTTGTTTCTTTTTGTTATGTATCAAAAGTGTTTCCTTGTAAAAAAAAAAAAAAAAAAAAAAAAAAAAAAAAAAAAAAAAAAAAAAAAAAAAAAAAAAAAAAAAAAAAAAAAAAAAAAAAAAAAAAAAAAAAAAAAAAAAAAAAAAAAAAAAAAAAAAAAAAAAAAAATCAAGTATTTATCAATTCCATCATCTCTTGTTCCAAAAATAAAAGAGAGTAGTCAATGTAAATAAGAGTCATGTAAAGAGTCTTTTGTTGTTTCATTGTAATAAGCAAGGAGGGTGTATGCCATTGATGTACAACGCGAGTAATTGTGAAATACCTCCAACTCATTCACAATTCTCGTAAAGTCCAGACAGCTAGCTAGATTTCGACCTTGGTTCTTAGCCTGAGAAACTATCTCTTGGTGATTAGTAGTCATAACTTCAGATCTTTCTTTACACATGTGTAGATACACTTTACACTCTTATCACATGTCTTTTTTTTGTTATCAGTGCTAGGATCGTGCCTTTGATAGCTAGATTGACATCTCCATTTTGCTGTGAGCTTAAACTGACTTGCACATGTCACATTTGATGGAATCTGAGCTTATATTTTGACCTAGAACTTTGTAGGTACGTTCTAAGCAAACCTTCACGAGACTTCAACTCGTCCACTAGGGACACTTAGTGGTTTAAAAGGCTTAGTGCATACGCTAAATGCATTCGAGAGACCAGCGACAGTGGTATAGGTAGGATTTCCTTAGTTTTGTTTTACTTGAGGACAAGTAAAATTCAGGTTTGGGGGTATTTGATGGGTGCCAAATAATGTATATATTTATCCCTTTTTGTTGGCATTTAACTCATCTTTTGCGCATTAATTCTACATTTTATCCCATATTCTGTATTTTCATTGTTTTCAAGAATAAATATTTTTCTTACTTAATTTTGCATTTTTAGGTAATAAATAAAGTCTGGATGAATTGCGGAGCGGAATAGAGCAGAAAAGTAGTGAAAAGCCGGGAGGAATTACGCAAGGAAGCCGCGAAGAATGTTGTGCACAAGACCAAGAGGGTAGAAATGGGCTCAAGAAGGAAGAATTGTTCTCAAAGAAGTTATGGGCCTGGCATACCTAAGGCCCAAAACCCTTTCTCAAACCCATTTCCACTACCCAAGCCCGTATCGGATTTCAGCCGTCAGATCGAAGCATTTCAGCATCCTACGGTCGCTCCATCATCGCACATCAAACTCCGAAGCTCCCGCTTTACATCGCAACGCCCATCTCCATCTTGGGCCGTCCTTTTCGTTGCATTCCTCCATCCGACGGTCGCTACCCGCAGCTTCCCATCTCATCGTTGGATCTACCTACCATCGTCACATCCTACGGACCAGATCGCGAAACATCATCCCTCGCTGCAGCCGCTACACACCACAGTACCAAACACCCTACACCTCTACCAAACGCCCCCTTCTTCCCAAATCATCGACCACACTCTGCCACCCCCATTTCCAGAACCACCACCACCTGCTCTACCCTGCCACCATCTTCCCCGACCATCCCAGTTCACCTCGAGCCGCTCCTCACCACCTCCCAACACCACAGAGACCCATACCCCATCAGTACCGTCCCCCTAGCCTAGAGTTCTTATCAAACTCACATCTCTGCATCCTAGGTATGGAGTTGATAAGAAATCTCGAGCTAGGGTTTCAATTGGAGCGACAGGGAAGCAGAGAAGGCATCGTACAAGCATGGGTTGGAGCTATTTTGGTCAGTATGTAGGTTAATTTTTATTAATTTTGAAAACCCTAATTTTCAAAATTTGCGGATTATCCCAATTAGGGTTTGTAAAAATATAATTTCCCTGTAAAAACTATAAAGGCATGATATGGGTGTGGTAGGAAGGCTCGCTGGCTAGCCAGGAACATTTTATTACATTAATTCTCAATTTTCTTTTTTGCAACAGTGTATGTGTGAAATTTGTTTATCAGTTGATTTTTTTTGGAAGTTATGTTTGCATTATATTTGTATGCTGTTAGTAACATGTTAGCCATGAGCTAAGTCACATTAGCTAAGGGTTAGATGAAGCCTTAGTGCACAGTTGGGTGGTGGAGTGTAGGTTGCAATTCTTGTAGACTGAATTGATTGAGAAATGGGGGGAGATTAGTGCTCAACTGTGCTTGTGATTGACTGTTCTGTTAAAAGACAGTCAATGCTAGGAGTGAATCAGTTGAGCAAGCTGACCATCCTTCCATTCCATGTTTGTATGCCCTGGAAATTAGGCAAGCTTGAATTATCACTTAGCTCCATTAGGGACAGGAATTTAACCTAGAACTACACTATCTGGCTAGGTCATTAGGTGGATTCAGAGCCTTAGTTTATCCCACAATCTCATTTT
Organism: Papaver somniferum; assembly: GCF_003573695.1. Lineage (NCBI taxonomy): Eukaryota > Viridiplantae > Streptophyta > Magnoliopsida > Ranunculales > Papaveraceae > Papaver > Papaver somniferum. The sequence goes on along the minus strand of NW_020620714.1, from coordinate 11,274,127 downwards.
ACAGTCACTTGTAACTCTCTCTTTGTTTTGCTTATTTCCTTCTTAAGTGTTTCTTTACTGTTTGGTTTAATTTGTGCAACCCCAATCCTGCTGTGCACTGGATATAGTGCACTGCTCTCCTCTGCCCTTAGCTTATAGCTTTGGTTATTTCATTGCCATCTTAGTTTCATTTCTACTGTGACTCAGTGAACTGCTATCTTTGTCTTGCATCCACTGCCTAGCTTAGCCAACTTCAATCACAACCTCCTAATCCCTGTGGAACTGACCCTTCTTACCCACTAACTACAACTTATCCCTGTATACTTGCAGGCAAGTTGTGAGCAGTCTCTTTTCTCTTCACACCAGTTGGTAGATCTAACGGTGGTATGAGAGATGAATCACTTCGACCGTTGGATTGTGAAATACAACAAAGTCAACGGTGCTAGATGATGTTAGGTACTGTAGTGTAAAGCGGGAGTATCTAATTTTGATGCACATGCATAGGAGCGACCGTTGGATTCAAATACAATCTAATCTGAAGGCTTGGAATTTAAGCGCTGTGGTGTTTGGCAGAGACTTCAGATTTTGATGCTCTATGAATGAGCAACCGTAGGATGATGAGTTGGATCCAATCTGACGGCTGAGAATGGAGGCGGTTTTGGTTATAGAAAATGGGTTTGGGTAAGGGTTTTGGGCCTTGGGTATGCCAAGCCCATATCTTCTTTAAGAGCAATTCTTCCTTCTTGAGCCTATTTCTAGTCTTTTGGGCTTATGCGCACCATTCTTCGCGGCTTCCTTGCGTAATTTCTTCCGGCTTTTCACTACTTTTCTGCTCTTTTCCGCTCCGCAAGTCATCCAAACTTTATTTGGTACCTAAAAATGCAAAATTAGTTAATAACAATATTTATTCTTGAAAACAATGAAAATACAGAATATGGGATAAAATGTAGAATTAATGCACAAAAGATGAGTTAAATGCCAAGAAAAATATATAGAAATATGCACTTTTTAGCACTCATCAAATACCCCCAAACCTGAATTTTACTTGTCCTCAAGTAAAACAAAACTAAGGAAATCCTACCTATACCACTGTCGCTGGTCTCTCGAATACATTTAGCATATGCACTAAGCCTTTTAAACCACTAAGTGTCCCTAGTGGACGAGTGAAATCTCGTGAAGGTTTGCTTAGAACGTACCTACAAAGTTCTAGGTCAAAATATAAGCTCAGATTCCATCAAATGTGACATGTGCAAGACAGTTTAAGCTCACAGCAAAATGGAGATGTCAATCTAGCTATCAAAGGCACAATCCTAGCACTGATAACAAAAAAAGACATGTGATAAGAGTGTAAAGTGTATCTACACATGTGTAAAGAAAGATCTGAAGTTATGACTACTAATCACCAAGAGATAGTTTCTCAGGCTAAGAACCAAGGTCGAAATCTAGCTAGCTGTCCGGACTTTACGAGAATTGTGAATGAGTTGGAGGTATTTCACAATTACTCGCGTTGTACATCAATGGCATACACCCTCCTTGCTTATTACAATAAAACACAAAAGATGACTCTTTACATGACTCTTATTTACATTGACTACTCTCTTTTATTTTTGGAACAAGAGAGAATGGAATTGATAAATACATGATTTTTTTTTTTTTATTTTTTTTTGTATTTTTTTTTTCTGAATATATACATCGTTTTTTTTTTTTTTTGAAAAAGGAAACACTTTTGATACATATACAAAAGGAAACAAAAGATTACATGACATTTTGCAAGAGGTAGCCCTTTTTGATGCACCCAGTTAAATTCGATGGTTGTTTTTCTTAATGTAACCTCCACCTTCTATCCCAACCAACCAAAGAACAAGCTAGTCAAGTTTCGTTCAGTATTTTAAAGTGATTGGCAATCGTGACTTCCTATCAAACACCTTGAAGATCGAGGCTATACATGTATTGGTAGATCGTGCGCGTGCAAATTTCTTATCACTATGTGAATTGTGCTAGAATCAGGGTGCCTAAATATCTAGACTAAGACTCCTAACAATTACATATATGCACCAGTGTCAACATTTCAAGGTAAATGAGCTCCATTTTTATGATTTTTCATTTTTTAATTTTTTTGAATTTTTTTCGATTTTTTCAAAAGAAGAAGGAGTTCGTTTTCAATTATGGCATATTATCAAAGTATCTACTTTTCACCCCCAAACCTAAACTAAACATTGTCCTCAATGTTTCAAAATATGAACAAAATTATAATACAACATATGAAGAGGATCATGTTGAGTAGAGAAAAAGGAAAGAGAATACCCGATTTCGACGAAAGCAGAATTAAAACTCCGTTATCCAAGGCAAAACTCCAACATATTCGGAGTCCAATGGATGAGCACAAAATATATACAAAAGGAAATTGAACTAACACATTATCTACAAGAAAATTTGGTTTTTAATGGGATTGGACTTTTTGGGAAAAATTTGGTTTTGTCGGGAGACATTTGGTTTTGATGGGAAAAAGAAAAATTTTGGTTTTTAGGGAAACATTTGGAAAACTTTGGTTTTTATGGGAGAAATTTTTGGTTTTTGAATGGGAGAGAAAATATTTATTTATTTATTTATTTATTTTAAAAGAAAATAAAATTTGGTTTTTTTTTTTGAATTTGGGAGCAAGCCCACTGTTGGTCCTCTAATGGAATGGGAGGAAGGCTGCGGCCCACGAAACACTAAGTTTTAATTTTGAAAGTTTAATTTGGCCCAGTTGGTTAAGGCCCGACGGTGTGTGAAAACTTGGTGGGCCCGGAGGTGTGTGAAAATTAAGCGCAATAAAAACGGGCCTACAGTAATACCGCAAGTGCACGGTCGTCAGTTGTAGCTCGTGCAAGTACGGGTCGATCCACAGAGACTGGGGGTGTTTGGAGTTTCTAGCTATTTGGGCTCTAAATTGCTATTGGGCTTCTAATTGTGCTTTGGGCTTAGTGTGTTTGTAACAATGAAATGGTTTTGGGCTCAGTGGGCTTTTGGATTGACTGTGAACTTATGGGCTTTTGGTCTTTTGAATTGCACTGGGCCTTGGGCTAACAGTGAACTGGGCCTTAGCTTTTCCCTTGGGCTTTGATTAAGTCCACAGTGGACTGGACCTTTGATTTTTGGAATGAACTGAACCTTGGGCTCAGTTGGCTGGGCCTTTAGATTAGCTAGGCTTCTGAGCTATGAACTAGGCTTTAGCCAAGCAAGAGAACAAATGGGCTTTTAAGTGACAGATCTTGAAACTGAAGTAACAAAAGTGTGTGAGAAGGTGACAGTGAACACATCAAAAGCAAAACAATGAACAAAAGTAAACAGAACAAAAGTATTATGAGAAGGTGACAGAACAATGAAACTAAACAGAGAACAAAAGCAAAACAAAATGGAACAAAGTGAAAGTGAGAAGGTGACAGTGAGGAAGTAACAAAGTGAAACAATGTATGTACAAGGACAACATGAGAGGGTATTTACAGGGCAGTGACAAGAGAGGACTGGTACTGTGGACAGCACAGGCAAAGGAAGAGAGGCACAACAGCAGCAGTAGGGTAATGCAGGCTGGGCAGGGAAGCAAAACAGGGCAGAACAAGGCAAAACAGGGCAATATATCAGAGGGAAAGTGGACAATGGCAATGGAGATAGTGTCATTATATACAATGTGGCAATATATACAATGATAAAACAACAGTGATCTACATGTGCATATTAACAATGGCATGGTAGTGGCAATGTGGTAGTGATAAATCAAGACAGTTGCAAACCAAGGCCTATGCCAAGGGAAATGGCAGGGGAGCAAAACTACAGATACAAAACAGAGAAACAACACAACTAGGTTATGAATCCATCTTGTGACCTAGCCAGATAGTGTAATTCTATGTTAAATCCCTGCCCCTAATGGAGCTAGGGGAAGGTTCAAGCCTGCCTATGTTCCAGGGTATACATAAATGGAATGGAAGGAGAAGAAGCTTGCTCAAATGTTTACTCCTAGCATTGACTGTCTTTTGACAGCACAATCAATCACAAGCACAGTTGAGCACTAAATTCCTCCATTACTCAATCAGCTCAATTTACAAGAATTATAACCTAACATTCCACCTCTGACATTGACTTAAGGCATCATCTCAGCCTAGCTATACACATACACATGTGAGCTCACATAACAGCAACAAAAACAAAACAATTACTAAACAGAGCATTAAACTGAACATAAACAAACACAGAAGTCATAAAACAAAAACATGAACTGAATTGAAACTAAATAAGAGCAACTGAACTGAAACTAAACAAGAGTAATGGAATAAACATAAATATAGTTGCAAATTAAACACTAACCCTTGAGACACTGGCTATTCCAGTGCTCTTGGGTGACACACTGGCTAATCCAGGCATAATTCATTACACACACCACAGTCCCCTTTTTATACCCAATTACATAATTAGGGTTTACACCCTTTTCACCCAAAAATTTCCAAAACAGTAGACATTAGGGTTCTACCTAATGTGACAGAAAATCACAGTTAGGTTCAATTACCTACCCTATATCACCCACTTTATCTTCTCCATGCTCTATCTCAACCTAATTAGGATTTATGTAAAAACCCCCAAATTGACAGAACTAGGGTTTGGTAAATTCTTACCCAAATTGATGTGATTTGACGAGTTTTTCTTCGACCCATTCTTCTCCTTGGTCCTCTGTTCCATTCCCATGCTTCTATTTCTTCTCTATCCCTAGCTATTGTACCAATTTCTTTCCTAGGGTTTTCTGAGAAAGAAAAGAAAAGAAATTGGTAGGATAGATGGCTAGAAGATGGGGGGAATGATTATAGTGGAGTTGGTGGTGGTGTACGGTGTGAAGGAGTGGCGTTTGGTGGTACGGAAGTGGTGGTGGCGGACATGGTGGAGTTGGAAGGAGCAGAGCTCGACTGCTCGAAGGAGGAAGATGAGAATTTGGGTAAGGTGCGTTTGGCTGAAGGGTATAGGTGTTCGATACTTGGGTGTTAGGCGGGTTTAGCAATTGTTGATGAACAGCGAGGATGAGACGTTGGATGCGAAGATGGTTGGTAGATCTAACGGTGGTATGAGAGATGAATCACTTCGACCGTTGGATTGTGAAATACAACAAAGTCAACGGTGCTAGATGATGTTAGGTACTGTAGTGTAAAGCGGGAGTATCTAATTTTGATGCACATGCATAGGAGCGACCGTTGGATTCAAATACAATCTAATCTGAAGGCTTGGAATTTAAGCGCTGTGGTGTTTGGCAGAGACTTCAGATTTTGATGCTCTATGAATGAGCAACCGTAGGATGATGAGTTGGATCCAATCTGACGGCTGAGAATGGAGACGGTTTTGGTTATAGAAAATGGGTTTGGGTAACCTTGGGTATGCCAATCCCATATCTTCTTTAAGAGAAATTCTTCCTTCTTGAGCCCATTTCTAGTCTTTTGGGCTTATGCGCACCATTCTTCGCGGCTTCCTTGCGTAATTTCTTCCGGATTTTCACTACTTTTCTGCTCTTTTCCGCTCCGCAAGTCATCCAAACTTTATTTGGTACCTAAAAATGCAAAATTAGTTAATAACAATATTTATTCTTGAAAACAATGAAAATACAGAATATGGGATAAAATGTAGAATTAATGCACAAAAGATGAGTTAAATGCAAAGAAAAATATATAGAAATATGCACTTTTTAGCACTCATCACACGGCTACTGGCATGCCACCATGCCATAACTACCAGCACGTCGCTATGCCACGGCTACTGGCATGCCTCCATGCCACAACTACCAGCACGTCGCTATGCCACGGCTACTGGCATGCCACCATGCCACAGCTGCGAGCATGCGCTATGCCACGGCTACTGGCATGCCACCATGCCACAGCTGCTAGCACGTCGCTATGCCATGGCTACTGGCATGCCACAATGCCACTACTTCTAGCACGTCGCTATGACACGGCTACTGGCATGCCACCATGCCACAGATGCTAGCATGTCGCTGTGCCACGGTTACTGGCATCCCACCATGCCACAGATGCTAGCACGTTGATATGCCACGGCTACTGGAATTGCCACCATGCCACGACTGCTAGCACGTCGCTATGCAATGGCTACTGGCATGCCACCAAGCCACAACTTCTAGCACGTCCCTATGCCACGACTACTGGCATGCCACCATGCAACAGCTGCTAGCACGTCGCTATGCCACGGCTACTGGCATGCCACCATGCAACAGCTGCTAGGACGTCTCTATGCCACGAATACTGGCATGGCACCATGCAACAACTACCAGCACAACGCTGTGCCACGGCTACTGGCATGACACCATGCTACAGCTACCAACACGTCGCTCTTCCACGGCTACTGGCATGCCACCATGCCACAGCTACCAGCATGTCTCTATGCCACGGTTACTGTCATGCCACCATGCCACAGCTGCGAGCATGCGCTATGCCACGGCTACTGGCATGCCACCATGCCACAGCTGCTAGCACGTCGCTATGCCATGGCTACTGGCATGCCTCCATGCCACAACTTCTAGCACGTCGCTATGACACGGATACTGGCATGCCACCATGCCACATATGCTAGCATGTCGCTGTGCCACGTTTATTGGCATCCGACCATGCCACAGCTGCTAGCACGTTGTTATGCCACGACTACTGGAATTGCCACCATGCCACAACTGCTAGCACGTCGCTATGCCACGGCCATTGGCATGCCACCATGCCAGAAATAGCAACATGCTACACGCATGTGTACTGACGAGTTCAGGTAAAGTCCGGGAGCTAGAGTACGCGTACTGATGTGTTTCAAAAGTTGTTGTAGTAGTAGAGTTCGTCTAAGACTTTCGAAGGTTTGATTTTTAAATTTAATAAAAATAATATACAAATAATGTTAACAATGGTGAGAGGTACTGGGACTAAGAATTTCACCAAATTCCATTCATGTGATTCAAAATTATTCCTGCACAATTATAGCTTGTATTATAGCAATTTGTTGACTCTAGTTCCTTGCCTAATATAGATTTTGAGAGCAATGAATGTAAATCTAAAGCATGAGACATCAAAACATTTTAGCTAAGCATGACCCATCAATTGAAATGACACCCATTCAATAAAAATCATAAATCATTTCATAAACAGTGCAAGTAGTCATAAAAAGAAATTAATTTATTTACCACAATGACGAAAAATGGCTTCATCCGTCGTCCCAGCATGTGATTCTAGTTCCTCATTATTACAAAGAAAACTAAATAGAAGAAAATAAAAGAAAATTGTGAAACTGGCTATCGGCTCACCTGCTCTCCTCAAAAAAATCACCCTTGGTTTCCTGTTCTCGACATCAATATATAGATTTCAACAAAATCTAACCTTCCTCTTTTAATTCTCTTCCACATTTCATGTCCAATGGGAGTTTGCCACTTGTCTAAGAATACACAATATCACCTAATAAAGACTCGCAACATGTACGACCACTTTCTTTTCTTTTCATAGGAAAGAAAATATTATATGAGCACATACTGATCTTATGTACGAGGTAAGTACTCATTTTGTCATTATCTCAATTCCAAAACAGGCGTTATGTATTAATGTGGTGAAGTATATATTATGCTCAAAATCAATCTTCTTTAGTTGCAAAAGATATTTAGTTTCCTTTCTTCCTCCACCATGTCGACATACCTCGTACATTAATTATTGAGTAGGATTTTTCATTTTACGTGATACCTCCTAAATCCTTCGAGAACTAATCACCAAGTCCTTCATCCTAAAATCCACGAGACCAAAATTCCCGAGCATGTTAGTTTCTTAAACCAACTTCAGCCCATCATCTCCTTCACTAACTTAAATTGGGCCTATCCCATTTAGATCCAAAAGTATCCACGACCCATGTACTCCGAAGTCCATATTTTCTTCTTGGAATCCTAGTTTTAGCCGATTTTCTTGGAAGAGCCCATGTTATTCATTTACCTACAAAACACAATCAGTACCAAAATAAGCACCAACAATATATATTTTGGGTAGTAAATATGTAAGAATTAATCGCTCATCACACACCCAAACTTATATTTTGCTAGTCCTCGAGCAAATTTATTCTAGAAAATAAAAATTCACTACGTGGCCCTAGTGACCGAGGGAGGGTTTACCAGAGGTGTACCCACAAAACCATTACCTCTAATTGGTCACAAGTATCCAAAGAGATATTAGGACATACATATTCTCAACCTATCTCCAAGTAACTAGAATTCCAGAGAAACTAAAGGTGTCAACTCTAAAGTTGACTGAAGAAAAGGGGAGACACATCCGCAACACTGCTAGATAAAGAGATATCCGCTACACAGCTAGATAAACATTGTAAGATGCGTCCGCTGATTTACACCTGGATAAGATTAGGAGAGAGATAAATATGAGAGGGACATCTGCTACACAGCTGGACTAATTACGTGTGATGAGTTAAACCAGTGCTAGAAAGATCTTGTGCCAGATTGAAAGCGGACTAACAAAGCAACCAAATGTATCTTTTTTCGACTCTCTCATAGTGTTCAGTAGAAACAACGTGTTCTTCGGTCTTCAACTGTTGATAATAAACTATCGAACCTCATAGAACCTTGACAATTAACTCTTCTCTTCGATTTCTTCCTTGACTTATAAATTTCAACTTCCCTTTGGCCTTATTGAACAAAACGTAACGATGATTTTTTTTCATTTTTTTTTTCTTTTTTCATTTTTCTTTTTTTTCTTTTTTTTTTTCTTTTTTTTTTTTGAAACAAAAATTACAAGACAACAATTTACATGGCCATGAGAGAAGGACTTTCAAAACTTGGATCTTCGCAACTTGTGATGTCTTGGTATCATGGATTCTAACAACTTATATCATTTTCTCTTATAACTTCAACTTTGATTTTTGAATTATTCTTTTCTATTGTTGCTTCTAAACCTAAAACGTCTTCAACTTTCTTCATAGATTTTGATGTCGCTCCGCTTGTTGATGATGATAAGTTTCCACCGAGAGAGAGTCGCAATCCAGTAACTAAGACAACATTGTGAGGTTGCTTTGTCTTTCTGGCATTTCCTGACCTACTTTCCTTTCCATCATGTATGGTTCGGTCCATCACGGTTACCCTCTAAAAGGAACAAGTTCTCTCCTGAATTTCAAGGATCTCAATGTCTTTTTCTCTAATGTCTTAAAAGGTTGTTATCCCTAGCATTCCAATTTCTATCTTTTCGGTGAGAAACAGTATGTAAACTTAGCTAACCGGTTACCATGTGACGCTAGAAGTTTCAAAAGTGCAACTAAAAAGTTCTTCCCCACCCCCAAACTTAAATCTAACATTGTCCTCGATGTTCTAAAGATAAAATTAAAAGCATGAACAAGGAGAAACTATTACCACTTGAGGGAAAAGAAATAAGGAAGAATATTACCGTGTCGCATGAAAATGGGTTACCTCCCAAGAAGTGCTAAGTTTAAAGTCTTCAGCCAGACATCAGAAGGAATTAGTCACCTCATAGTATCATACAAAAGTAGCCGGAATAACTGTGGGTCATCTAGATCAAAAAGTGCTAACCACAAGAAGAGGAAACTGCAACAGACCAAGAAGATACCGAACATACCCTTGTTTAAGACAACTACAACTAGTTGTGGTTCAGATTCAGGCTCTATGAAAGGGTCTAGATAAAATATTTTCATGGACTGCAATTCCTCATAGCTAAGATCCGATTCAGGTATTAGAGTCTGGAAAAACTCAAGTAAAAACTTAGAAGCACATAATAATAACCTAAATAACTGCGGATCCTTAAATTCAATCAGGTTTGACTCACACAGCTGACCACAAAGAAAGAGGTGGTCTTCCTTAAGCAAATATGTCGACCCTGAAAAGTTTTTGGTGGGAAAACAAAGTCAATTTTGGTATGATAGCCTGGGTTAACCACATCAACCAGAGGATGGGTTTCTAACAACTGAGCTCTCCTATGGACACAACTAGGTTCAGGAAAAATTGTATGAAGATAATCTTGTAAGATGGATGAGGCACAAATTTCAAGCCCCGACTGAGGGATCTTTGTAAGAGCTAAAGGTATGGCACAAGGGAAATGATAATCACCTCCAAACTTAGATTTTTGGGTATCTCTAGATAGACTAGCTACAGTTTCATTAATTTCTAGATCGTTGGAATCCTGAAAATAGTCAATTGCTTATTCTAGGTTATACTCAAGTGACGCATCCCCACTCATATTTAATAGCTCTACGAGTTCATTTTCTTCGTCTAAGACCATTGTTTCTAAATCGCTAGACTCTAAAACAGTATTCTCAAAATAAACTCGTTCCTCTAAACCATTATCGACTTCGTAATCAAAAGGAAATACTACATCATCTATAGAGGTGGTATCTCTAATCAAATCCTCTTCCTTTTGAATAGGTGAATAATCATTAAAATTATCGGGATTTGAACCAGAAATAACACTATCATCATAAAGTTCATTTAGAGTAACAAATTCCTGATCACTATGCCTACAAATTTCAAATTCTTCATCAACACTATCCACATCATAATAACATGAAAAAGATCGAACCTCATCAAAACAGGTAGTGCTACCAATTCTAACCTTGTTATCTTGATTATGTAAATAACTATCTTTATTCTCAAGGGTATTATTGGATACAATATATTGGCAATTCAAGTAATTTCGAGCAATTCTTTCATTCGTCTCAGCTATCCGCTTGAGGTGGTCTTCTAAAGAAGGTTCACTCATTATTATAATTCTTTCGTCTATAATTATACTATTCATCTCAGCTAACTTAGGCGTCGACTCAGCTAACTTCCTGAGGGACTCTTCTAAAGGAGGAATGGGAACATATGGATCATAAAAAGGACTACTTATCAATAGTTTGATTATATCCTCTAGAGACGAAGAACTAGTACTATAATCTTCTTGCTTGTAAGACTGATGCATATGTGGATAGTAATTGGGCTCACCAGGGTATGACCCATATCCTTCCAAAGGATGGCGTTTCCAACCACTATTCCCAACATGGTCATAAAAAGGATGATGTCCATATTCAAATTCAGGTCGATAATCATTGTATTGGATTTTATCATACCAGTTCGACATTCTTAATTGCAAGGGAATTCTACACAATCACAAACAAGGCTGACTCGACCAAATCAAACCTATAAAATCTAGCAAACAACAAGCATGATGGCTCCACTTAGATTGTTTCTAGACCAGCTTCTAATCTTTCGAAAAGGAATTCGTTACAATCTGAGAAAACCCCTCTGGAATCAATCCCAGTTTAATTAAGTTGAATTGAGACGAGGGAAGCTGCGAGGAGCTTTAATACCCAAGGTCTCACCGGTATTATAAGGAGACGCAGTCACACATTCAACTCGCATAAACCATCATGAACTTCAAAGTATGCTCAAAAGAGTAACCAATATTTTTCGAACGACTTTCCTATTAAGATCGTTACCCTATAGGTCTCGTTCTAATCAAAATTTTAAGCTTAGGTTCGCGTTTGGTTTCGTTTTCCTAAGGCGGGCAAGAAGGAAACGGTGATGAAATCCGAGTCCTTATCTTAATTTGGTCAGGCCTTGCCCTTAACTAGGAAATTAAAACAACCGTATTCAAATCCTAAGCATATATTCACCTTAAGGCATACAATAAACCCGCTGACAGGAGATTCGCGGGTATTTCGAAAGCTTACCTCCCGTACCAGACGGGCGCAGAACCGCTGAAGTCGACTCGGGCCACGACTCCTATGTCATGTACGAACCCGAGGGACCGAGACGATATTGTAATCGTCGTCCTTCCCTGCAAACAGTTTTATATTTGATGTACCCTTCCTTAGGGTTTAAAAAAAAATAATTGTCCAAGTCCAAAGTCCAAATAAAGTGAAAAAGAAAAGAAATAAAAAAAAAATTACAAAAAATGGAAGGTCTCTAAAAAAAAAAGAAATTCTCTCTCTTTTTTTAATTTTTCTTTCGCTCTTTTTTTTTTTTGCTTTGTGTTTTTCCTTCTCTTTTAGTTTTAAGCTTTGATTCCAAGTCTTTAGTATCCAACTTCAAACCTGTAATACAAAGACACACCCAAAGAAACGTAAAAAGAACAAATGAAAATAAAAAAAACCTAAAAATTCTACCTAAGCACAAATCCGCGTCGGCGGCGCCAAAAATTTCATATGTTTCAAAAGTTGTTGTAGTAGTAGAGTTCGTCTAAGACTTGTGAAGGTTCGATTTTTAAATTTAATAAAAATAAATATACAAATAATGTTAACAATGGTGAGAGGTACTAGGACTAAGAATTTCACCTAATTCCATTCATGTGATTCAAAATTATTCCTACACAATTATAGCTTGTATGATAACAATTTGTTGACTCTAGTTCCTCCCTATACTTATAAGGGATATCCTAAATTTAGGTAAATACACATTTATTTTTTACTTTAATTTAAATTAAAACTAACCTGAAACAAAAGGCCCAAGGCTTGATACATATTCTGTCTCCAGTCTCCACACAAGAGTCACAAATTAGTTCTGACCGGTGAGTCCCGCATAAACAACAACAATCCATGAATCTCTTGGCTGTATTCTTGGGTTTCCCTCCAAATGACCTCGGCTATTACTACTTTCTTCAGAAATTCAATTTTAACTTCCTTATCCCAAATCAAATTAAACAAAAACCCTAGTTTTGTCTTCGATATGCCGATAACTAGATTTTCTTCAACAAATTTCACTCTCAAGAATGAAATCACAGAATCTGAACCAAACCCAGGTTAGTAATCTCATTTTTCTGAAATGGGTTTTCACCATTGTACTTTTAGATATCATTTTTCTCTGTTTAAGGAAAAACATTAATCTTTATTTTTGTTTGAGCAGATATACGTGTGTTTGTGAGGAGGAAAAGAGAGAAAAGGATAGTAGAGGTTAAAACAGAAGAGGAATTGAAAATTGAACCCGATGAAGGGAACAAAGTAAGGGACTATTTTCTCATATTTATGTGGAAATGGAAATTTTCTTTGTATGATTTGTTTAATTGCTAAATGGAATGGTTGCAGCTTTGTGATTTGCGTTTACCTGATATTGAAGAGTTTGCATATCGGAATGTCAAGGGATCTGCGTCTAAGAGTAAGTGTAAGACTTGCTTTTGCAGTGCATCTATGTGCAATTAGCATATTTGGGTTTGAGGCAAAGATTGGGTTGAGTTAGGATTTGCAAAATTATAAGACTTGTTACTTTGTTGCCTTGTTTTTAATTCGACATTGTCATATATCTTTTGCGATTAATGTGTTATCTTTATATTGTAGTGCGTTTATCCTTTGCTAAAATACAATGTGTCTTATCTGCAGGAAAGTTGGGAGATGCCAAAACATCATTAGATAAGGCTTTAACTGGAAAAGGGGAGACTCTCAGTGAAAATGACCCTTTTGTTCCCTTTGTTCGGGTTGGGTGGTTTTGGGCGTGAGCTAATCGCACCGTTTAGACCGTGAGAGCTGCAGACATTAGATGTCCCGCCGGCGTGGCCAGACCGCCTAAGCTCCCTTGTTGCCAAGGGGAACACTCTTCGCTCGAACCTTCTCGATGCCGATAGTTCGGCTTTCCGTCACGTTTTCAATCTCCGCACTAATCCACTTCCCCGGTGACACCCCTGTCAAGTACATCCCGCCCTACCGTAGCTGTCCAGTTCGGCGCAGCCGCCCAGGCTTGATCCATCAAGCTGCTGATCCGACCCGGCCACCAACGGTGATCGACCAGTCGTATTTCGATTTTTGGGGACTAGCTGATCCACCAGCAAGGGATTGACCGCCCTTGCTTGCAAGATCTATCCCCATATGAACTGTAAAGAAATGAAAAGAAAAGAAAAGAAAAGAAAAGAAAAGAAAATATGTAACAATCTGTAGAGATTATTGCACTAATCCGCAATAATCTGCGGCGATCGTTTCCCATCTGTAACGATCAAGCTGAAAGGTATGAGGAAGTTGGAATAAGCTGTTGTTTTCTTAAGGTCACTAGTTATAACAAATTGCGAGTCCAGTCTTTGTTATGGCAATGTAGATAGTCACGTAGAATTCAAATGTCAGCATGGGCTACTTTCATTGAAGTTTTTTCTTTGAGCATTCTTTCAATACAATGAAAGATTCCATCTCTTAATTGGCAGAAATTTTAACCTGTGAATTTTGTTGCAAATAGGTGAAGCACCTGCAAATTGGGAGGAAGTCCTTGAAGGGATCCGCAAGATGAGATCTTCTGAAGACGCGCCAGTAGATACTATGGGATGTGACAAAGCTGGCAGACTTCCCCCACCCAAGGTAATTTTTTCTCTTAATTATTGAACTGAAACTCTAAAATGGAGCTAAACTAAAGGGTAATATTTGTGAAGCCTTCTATTAGTATCATATGGTAGGCCGAGAGTTGTTAATTTGTAAGGCATATCATATGGTGATCATATTTGTTAACTGGGTCCTTCTTGAAGTCGGTGTGTTTTCTTGTTTATGGTAGGCTGACAACTTGTTACTTTGTGAGGCACATCATATGGTGATCATATTTCTCGTATATATATCAGGAAAGACGTTTTGCAGTTTTGGTGTCTTCTCTTCTATCAAGCAAAACAAAGGATGCGGTTAATCATGGCAAGTTGCTAGTTATTGTCTTGAGTATTCAATGTCACTTTTAAAATTGGATACTAGAGTTTTCTGATAATTTAAAATTCGTGTATCCTTCCTAAATGGTTAAATTGATACATATATGGTAGTGCTGTATTTACAAAATACATGTGGCTGAAAATTGGAACTCTAATCTGGTCCATGCTTCCTGATAGAATTTGGTTATTACTTTCTGCTCATCAGCATATTCAAAGTTTAGCTAGACCTTAGACCTTCTGTCACAGTAATTTCTTCAATGATTAATTCCTTTTGGATAGTCCAGGGGCTGTCCAAAGGCTTCTTAAAAATGGTCTTCTTGCTGCTGATACCATAGATAATGCTGAGGAATCTGTAATCAAGGATTTGATTTATCCAGTAAGTCTTCTTTTATCGAGATGATCTCACATATCTGAAATTGTGAATTCATGAAATTTGTTATTTTATCATTCAGAAACGGGTCGAAAACTTTTAGTGCTGCAGGTGTGGTTGAAGTAAGGTGCTTTGCATTGCTTGATTCCCTTTCATTGATTTTCGTGCCTCAATTTTTCTCCGAGCAGGTTGGGTTTTACACTAGAAAGGCTTCGAACTTGAAGAAAGTTGCAAAAATCTGTCTCCAGAACTACGGAGGTGATATTCCTAGTTCGTTGGAAGAATTGCTAGCACTTCCAGGAATTGGTCCTAAGATGGCTCACCTGGTATGTCTAATGTCTTTCACTTTTAATTGTTGTCATTACTTGACTTAAAAACATTAATCTAGTCTGCTAAGATCTCATTCATTGGTTGTGGTGCAGGTTATGAATGTTGCGTGGGACGATGTTCAGGGCATATGTGTCGACACCCATGTTCATCGCATTTGTAATCGCCTTGGATGGGTTTCAAAGCCAGGCAATGGGCAGGTATTGTACCCCAACTTTAATTGACTCAAAATCAAGTTACTCAATGTGCAAGTGTATTAGCCGTTTGATAGAGTAACATGGACAGGGAGACCTTAGTATGTGTGGATGCAGTCTTCTTAGTGCACATTCTACTATATTGAAATGTCATTGTTTCTTTAATTATTTACAGAAAACTTCAACTCCTGAGGGAACCAGAGAGTCTCTTCAGTTGTGGCTTCCAATGGAGGAGTGGGTTGCCATAAACCCGTTATTGGTGCGAGCAATTTCTTTTTCCTTTCGTTTACTCTTATATTATCATGATCTTCGGATTATTCAATTAGATCTTAAACAGATAGATAGATGCCTGATTCAAAAGCAATTTATGTGGCAGGTTGGATTTGGGCAGACGATTTGCACTCCTCTAAGACCTCGCTGTGGAATGTGCGGAGTAAACAGCCTTTGTCCATCTGCTTTCAAAGGAACACCCAGTCCTGTATCTAAAGCAAAGAAACCTAAAGCTACCAAAACAATTTCTTGATTGAATTGTCCATTCAGCGATGTTCATCCTGCATCAGGGCGATTTCTTCTTCCCATCGTTTGTTTTTTGATTGATATGTCTCATTGGTTCGTATTACTGATGGTATCAGGCTCTCTATGCGGGAGATTTTCTTTTGTACTAGACATTGTGAATGCCCATTTTTTGTATAGAAAAATTGTACAGGCATGGTACTTCAGGAAACAGACCAGTACTTTTTGAGGGTCTCACTGCATGAGTTTTTTTTTATCTTTTTTTTGGTACATCAAAATTGTAATCAAGGAAAACCATATTTACATGATAGTCATAAGAGCAGAAAACAAGAAAAGAGGCCATAGCATCCCCAAAGACTTGACTGGCATTTCCAAATTAGCGGTGAAATCTGGCCTGCCAATGTATAGCTTGTCATCTGAAAAAATGTTGTTTCAAAATTGTATAGCTGGTTTTTCATCTGTGCTGCTGATCTCGATGTGGTGTGAAGCGCTAGGCCAGGCACCGCTATCATGAAAAGAGGAAGCTCACAAGCAAAAACAAAAATTGTCTGCGTAGGGACAGAGTGGGCCGCGCCAAGCACGGCACCGAACTACCACAGCAGCCCATCACGACGCAATACCACAGGTCCTGTACATGTTGCTCCTGGTAGCTGCACAAATGTTGTGGAATATGTACCCGACCCTAATTCGCAAAGCAAACGATGTGGGACTAAATCTACAGGCAAAAACTAAAAGAAGACAAAACTAGAAGCCTTCCTTCTATCCTCGAGTTTACAAGATCAAATCTCTATATGAACTCATTCACAAAAAAGAAAGTAGAAGAAATTAGTGAAATTCAACGGCATCGGACAGTTTTCTTCCCTACAGGCAATTTGACAATATCCCATGTCTCATTTTCATCAAGAGCTTGTAATTGTTCTTTCATATATTTCCTCCAAATTGGTTTGGAGTCTGCCTCTCTGAAATTTACTTTAGATGTAGTGTAAGCTAAGTTACTATTATAAACGACTCATATCCAAGTTACGTTCATCACAAGGCGGCAAATTGCATAAACAAACCAAAATATCCATTATTGTACACAAAAGTTTTAACCCACCGTCACTCGGATGAAAAAAAATAATTATTCCTTGAAACAAATAAAGGATTTGTCAAGCAACACCAGGCGGGAATCCTGAATCAAACTGTTTAGCTGTGCAAGGAACATGAAATTACAGTACTTGCGGTGGTAGATTGCTCTTACGCCACATCCAATAGTTTGACCTCATTGGATCCTCATGCTCCAAGACAGAACAAACCGTAGTTGCAAAATTTGACTTCGGATGATCTGGTTCCAATGCTGCTGAACCTTCAACTGCCTTTTTGAAGTCTTCACTTGGGTGGAAACCGTAACAAAGTAAATCCAAAAGCAAGCCTAAAGCAAATACTCTGTTGTCGGTGGAGTTTAGAACCTTCAGACACACCATGGACACTTGGGGATCGCATATTAATGACTGGTTATCACCTCTGTACAAACCTCGAAAGTATCTCCATGGGCTCTCATTCTCAGGGTTGGTTAGAATGGCTTCAACTGCGTATCTCACTTCTGACGCTCTCATTGCTTGTAGGCCTCCTAGGACAGGAGATCTTGTTATTACAAAATATCTCTGGTGCACCCACCAAAAAAGAAAAAAGAAGAAGATTGTATCAGCAATTGAACCCAGCATGTAAATGTAAATCGAAGTGTTTGCAGCGTGTACTAATGAAGTTTGATGTTACTGATCTGCATTCAGTGCAGTCTCTAGAAGAAAGTGGATAAAAATTTAAGAAGGAATTCAAGATCTCTTACCTGATTCCAAGCCGAATTATTAAAAATGTCGTCTTCTAGAAGCTGGTGACAGTAATCAAGTTCACCTTCCCAACCGCCTAAGGCCTGAAGCACCCACTGGAAGAAACATGCCGTCTTTCAGTCTCATTAAGTTAAATGCTAATGGAGCTCAAAGTTAAACACAACAACTGCTGAATGAACTTGAATACGCATTCCAACACTTAGTGGAAACTAAATTTGGTTTGGGGTTGTAGTTGTGAGAAAGACAAACTATGCGGTGTCTGGAGTCGCCAATAAAACTATCCCTCTTACAAGGTAACATGATATGGTCCACAATTCTCCGTAAATGGGAAGTTCTGAATAAAACAGTCTGTTAGTGGAAAACTTAGCCCATTAATCTGCTATTAACTATTAAGTGTTACTCTTGATGTCCAGTCCAACATATGTGCTCGCAAGGGAGCTGATCTAGTCATCTGGTAGACTTCTATGCAAAAAACCGCGACACTAAAGATTTCGAATACCGAAAAAAATTAAGTTCAGGGGAAGCAAACCAGTTTCTGAACCATCAGTAGGCAAAACATCAAGGAAACGGAAATGGAAGGAACTGAGCGCATACCTGACGGTGGGACCAGGCATGATAATTTTTCGCATCTGGAAAGAGTATCTTCTTGGTGAACTCTAGCTCAATAGTAGTAGCTTCAATTCCCAATTTCTCAGCAACCCATCGCCTATGGTGCCTACATAAACCTACAATGTTCATTAACTTTATCCAAACAATTAACTTTGCTCCTACCCAAAGTTCGTAGTTCAATTTCAGTCGTTCGCTATAAAGATAAGATTTTCAGCTTGTACATACAGGCTTAGATATGAATGAAAAGGTTTTGAGTTTAGATTCAAGCACACTGAAATCTAAAAGACCTATATGCATTGGGCTCTAAAGACAAATAGTGTGGTTGTCATCATTGGGTTCAGGAACTGATTTGTTATCCTCAGATTTCTAGATCAGAGGTATTAATTTAGAGAACCAAATGGATGGACCAACAAAAGAAGAAAACATAAAATCCTCACCAAATTTGGTAGTTTTTGGAGTTGCTTTTGGCAATACGCTCAATGAATTCCAATTCTTCTCGTAAATCAGCTCCCAGCGACTCAAGTATAAGACGCCTGAAATGCCAGACCTATACCACAAACGAAAAACAGGTTACATCATTAGCTTTAGACTTTAAACACCCTATACAAATCCCTTGAGTTCACTATTAGCAAGACAGACTCTCTTTTCACAAATCAAATATGTTAATTTTCTCTTAAAGAAATTGAACTGCATAGAGGCACATCTTTTACAGAATCGAATATAACCAGGATTTTTACAGAACATCATGTAATGGTACTTCTTCAAATGCACCATTCCATGTACACACTATGGTTATACACATTATCTCATCCAAAACAACAGGAAAACAACTAGTTCCACTAAATTAACGCGAGTGTCAACTACAATAACACTACACTGTGAACTAACTTACGCAGTTGCAAGACTCATAAAATGTTATTTGGTCCAAGCATTAGATCAAACACTACGAATGCATCTTAAAACCATTTTTTTTGCAACTCAGCTCAGCCATAAACCAACCAACGAGCTCCTTTTCAGAATCCTTGGCTTCGACATAAGCCAATTTCATAGATTAACTTCCTCAAGCACAAGTTTATTGATCTAATTTAAGTTGACAACACCAACTGAACCCTAATCTTTCCCCTGAACTAGAACCTAATTTAAGCCCCAAAGAAGAAATTAAAAGAAAAATAATGAAAAAATTACCGTATAGTTTCCAGCATTGAGTTGAATAACTTCAGCAGTAAGCTGTAAGGAACGAGGAGTTCTTTCATCAGAAAGATAAACAGCTCGAAAGTAATCCATGGCTTCTCTGAAATCATCTTTGTAAGCAATTGGAACAACTGGATTTGGACCATCATCTTGAGGGACTGGTTTTACATCTGCCCATTCTTCTCTTTCACTGTATGGAATTCTTTCAACTTCATCATCTGAATCCATTCTTCTTCTTCCCGGGTTTCGATCGAATTGAGAAAATTGGGGTTATTTATCTTTGGTTCAGTCTGATGACTCTGATCTAATCTTCGGATTAGGAGTAGTCTTTTTTAGAAGGTAATTTCTGAAGAATCTTTGGGGGGACACAAAGAATAGAACTTGAGAAGACGGGTAGGACCTGGGGCTTTTACAGTAGCGACCGAGGGCACGACCGGAAAACTATTAGGGGTTAGAGGAAAACTCACAAGCTTTTATAGTAACCCGTTATAGGGGCGGCATGGTTTATTAGAGGGGCGGTATAATAGGATAAAAAGGATCATTACATGATCATTCAAGGTATCCCTTATCAAAAAATTGAAAATGACAAATTAACCCTCATAATTGATAACCTAGTTTAGTGATGATAATCAAGTTTAATGTTAATGATTAATTTCACTTATATTAACTCAAAATCAAAACAAAATCAGATTTTAGAATTTAAAAAAAAAAATTTGGAGATGGTAGAGAAGTTTTAACCCAAGGTGAAGGTTAATCTCAATCAATTGAAGAAACTAACCAACAAAGTGAAAATCCAATGCCTGAAAATGACCAGGTATACTTCTAAATTAGTCCCAACTAGCTTTTTGTTGCTCAAATACGTAAAAAAAATTCAATTTCTTACATTTTCAGAGCTAATTACGGTAGGCATTTTGGTCGTAACCAACCGTAATTCATAGTTACGGTTCGTAAAAGATGAACTACCAACCGTAACTGGTTAAATTTGGGGAAAACCCAATTGTAAAATCAGTTACGGTTGGTAAATAAATGCTCGATACGAACCGTAACTCAGTTACGGTTGGTAACCAAATGCTCGATACCAACCGTAACTGAGTTATGGTTTGTGGATAAAAATGGTTACTAACCGTAACTGAAGAAAATTCTCAGATATAAGAACATATTGTTGGTAATTCAACTATTACCAACTGTAACAACATCAAATTCTCCGGTTACGGTTCGTAATAGAGTTAAAATCAACCATAACTCACATAAACCCAGAAATTTGAATTTCAATTTTCACCTAAAATTCTAATTTCTGATAGAAATTAAACTTAAATCGAACAAAATAAACTTAACCGTAACTGGATTTTTCATAACATACCTCATATAAGTCATTATACTTGATTAATTTTCGAATCGCTGATTAATCGAAGACGATGAAATTTTGAGTTGTAATGGAGGTTACGGTTGATGGGAGGAGAAGAGAAGAAGAAAGAAAACATATTTTCAATTTAGCTTTGATTTAGGTTAAAATATGGGGAGGGTAATCTAGACAATTTACAAAACCATTTGGACACCTCCTAACCAACTAGAGGGACACTATTATCACACTGCCGCCCCTCTAATAAACCATGCCGCCTGGATAAACTGGTGCCTATAGGGATTAATTGGGACCTATAGATTTCCACATGGGAAAAATACAGTTTAGTCCAAAATCCCATCCAAATATACTAGTTAGTCCTAACCCATTTAACTAGGTACAAATTAGTCCCTTTTATGGAAAGTACATAAATAACCTTCCAACTTTACAATTTAGTCCAAATATTTGCAGTTTAGTCCAAAATGACCCATGATGATATCAGCAGTTTTAAATAGTATAAAAAATAAATAAAAACAATTTATCTTTCGAACCCTTTGTACAATATTCACAAACTTTATATATCGGAAAACTCTTTCCAAGAGATACAAAAAGAGTACCCATATGGCTATATAATTTTCATTTTATTTATTTTTTTAATTTACATTGGTGTTGTAATTACATAATCTGGAACTAACCACGTGTCATGAAGAATACACGTGTGTTGTCTAGAAACAAGGGGCACGGAAGAAAGGGATACCGCGAAGCACCATAAATAACCTAAAAGGTAGCCATTTATCATCTCGAGGGAGATACGCATCGAATGGATGGGAGCAAAGCTAGCTGACCGCACATCAACAACTGTCAAGAGCGTGCAGACAACCCCCAACCACCCGCATTAAATATCCTAGACTTAGGACACGTGTCGAACATCTTGTGGATAAGGAGGAGGTTCGTCTTCGTCAGAATAACGGACCGTTGGGGAACGCTGAGCCAAAGACGAAGAGGTCGTCGTAATGGCACCAAAATCGAGAACATAAGGATATCATTCTCCTAAGTGGGGGACCCATTTGTAAACTCTATTAAAAAAAACCTCCATTATGAGAGAAGGGGGTCGACCAATTGGTAACTAGAGAGAAAAAAAAAGAAATAATTAGGGTAAGTAAGGATACAAAAATGTGAGATTCCCACCTTTGTTTTCTACTCAGAGTCTTCGAACTAGCCATGTAACCTCCATATCATAGTAAAACAACTATCCCCGTGGATGTAAGCCTTAGTGTTGAACCACGTAAATAATTGTCTCATTTACTTTCCTGCACTTACTCTACGTATTTCGTCTATGTTGCTCATATTTCGAACTATATCCGCGTCTCCTCACTGATACGAGACGACGAAGAACCTAACGGCTCTGAGTCTTCTTTATGAACTTGCATAATCAACCATATTTCTGTCTCCATATGCATTTTTGTTACAATGCGAATATTGTTTGTGGACACGATAGTACCATCGTTATTTTCGTGTTCACAATCTGGCGCTAGAAACAGGGACTTCTGTCCCGGTAAAATATTTATCTTTTCGTGTGAAATTATCTCTCCCGGCTCTCAGCGTTGTTCCCCAAGTAGCAGGGTTTTGGGACAATCTACCACTATTCTCCCTTGAAATGTATTTAGACTTGTGTTTCTACATATTCTATTTTTGGATTTACGTTTTTATAGATAGATCTATGTTTTAATTTTTAGATCAACGTTCTTATCTTTAGATCTACATTTTTATAGATAGATCTATGTTTTTATTTTTAGATCCTCGTTTTTATCTTTAAATCTACGTTTTTGTGGATAGAATCTGTGTCTTCATTTATAGATCTGTGCTTTTTCCATCAGAATCTATACCTTTATTTTCGAACGAGCTACCAGGTCCATGATTTTATCAAAATCTGTGTTTTCACCAGATCTATATCCTTTTCGAGGAAATATGCGTCACGCTTTCATTTTTTTAAAGAAATTATACATCTATATTATTTAATATATGCTAGGACTCTCAGCATAACCCTTGGAAAAAATTGCTAACAAAACCAACGTCGATTTCTCTTTTGTCAACAACAGTCTGTCTTTGCAGAAAATCGGAGATGGAGAAAACTAAGGATGTAGGTAAAGCGAAGGCATCGTCGAAGGAAATACCAAGAACAACCCCAGTCGTGACACGCAATAGACAGAAGGGTGAAAAGCTCAAAGCGATCAACCAGAAGCAAGACGGAGCAGAATGCACGATGCCTTTAGACGCCAGCACTGTAGAAGCATCCGCTCTAAAAGCCTCAGCTACCAAGGAAGGGGCTACAAAAGCAGCATCGATCACCGGCGCGAACGAAGGGAAGGAGTGGCAGATTCGATGGTACAACCACCCCTTTATGGAATGCCACTCACCAACGATCAGAACCAACCGCTAATAACCAACGAACCACTTTTGACAACGAACCCAACCGTACAACATCCAGTAGAATTCCAAGCCCCCCACATCGATCCACATATCCCTCTAATACAAACCGTGGACGAAGAGCAAACTGTTGCTGCTGGAGGAAAACCACAGGAAAGAAACCCGAACCAAGGATCAAATCAGTCCATCCAAATGATGGCGGAGCTGGAAGAGCTGAAAAGGAATCAGAAGGTGTATGCAGATGCTGTAGCCTTGCTCGCACAGGAGAACCATCAGCTCAAAGATTGAATCGACCAGAGAAATGTAGTAATAGACTTGCACGACGAAGCTAATTCGAAGGCACCACAGCTTAATCACGACCGAAGAATGGTCGTAGCAAATGCCGCGAATCCCGAACCACTAAACCGAAGAACGGCTAGAGGAAACAGGATGTCCGACCCGGACTATACCCCCGACGACTCAGATTATTTCGATACTGAAGACAAGGACGGTCCATGAACAGAGAAGATCTACGCTTGCCGTGGAGAACCTTCGCACTGAAATGATGGCTGAAATTCAGCTGCTGAAGACTAGGCAAGGGGGAGGAAGACTGGAAGAAGTGATGAGAGAAGCTTCCACCACGCCGCTAACAACGCATTTTGCCAAAGCTTTGATTCACCAGAAATTTCCTATCCCAGCTTTTGAGTGCTACGAAGGATCCAGTGATCCCACAGCCCATGTTCGGTATTATAATCGTACTCTAGCCCGATGGGATCAAGACGATGTGGTCCTCTGCAGATACTTCCCATCGATCTTGAAGGGATCAGCTCTATCATGGTTTGATAACCTACCTCCCAACTCCATTGACTCCTACAGCTAGCTCACAGAGAAGTTCTTGAGAAATTACATGTACAACAAGACCGTCAACACAAGCATGGACAAGCTCTTCTCACTAGCCATAAAATACAAGGAAACCATCAGAGAATACACCGATAGGTGGCATAAGATTTGCCAAGCGATAGGGAATGTGGACCCAGTGGTCAGTATAAATTTCTACAAATGGGGACTGGATAGGATGAGCCCGTTGTTCGTCAAGATCCACGAAAATGTTCCAACAACTGAAGGAGACCTTCGAGTGATCATTGAAAAACATGCTAGATTGGAAGAAATCCAGCGAGAAAACCCCAGAGCCTAGACACAGAGATCTCATTGGACCAATTCAGCAGAACAAGCCAGCGGTTCCAAGAGGAGCAGATCAGTCGAGCATACCAACGAAGAGAGGAGAGGACGAAGGGATGATCGAAATCGAGATCACCGGAAATTAGAGGTCCAAGTCTACACTAAGCTGAACACCACCTACGCCCGCATCTTAAGGGAGATTAAGGGTCGAGAAAACCTGGAATGGCCTTGGTCCAAAGGAAAGCAGACACCCGATCAGAGAAATAAAGAGACTACTGCGAGTATCATTGTTTCAACGGCCACCAGACGGAAAAATGCAAGAATCTCAAGATAATGATTCAAAAATTGATTGACTCTGGGATCTCAAGCAATACGTTCAGAAGACGAAAACCGAAGACAAAACTAAACGAAGCAAGCAAGTCCAACTACCCGAGGGTAACCGGACACTCAACACTATCTCATGCTCTGAACCAGATGGCCCCTCTCTGACCGCTCAAGAAGGGAAAACATTGAGGAAACAATTTGAGGACAACTGCGAGCTATACAAGATCGACGGAGTCGAAGTGGATGAACACGAAGATTGGATGAATGCACCAATGACCTTCGACGCCGAAGATATTGAAGATAACATGGAAGACCATAACGATCCCTTGGTACTCACGCTGCCGGTAGCAGGATGCAATGTTAAGAAGATACTGATCGATGGAGAAAGTTTTGTCAATGTTTCGTTCTATGACACCTACAAACGAATGGACCTAAATGAAGAGCAGTTAATGTCATCGTATTATACCATCTACGGATTCAACGGTGCCCCCACAAAGCCTTTAGGAGATATCGTGCTAGAAGTGAAAGCGGGGTCAATGAAAGTAGAAACTCGATTCAGTGTGGTAGACGCTCCATCCCCATACAACGCCATAATTGGACGAAGATGGGTACACAAACTCAAAGGAGTAGCAGCAACGTATCACCAATACCTCAGATTCCCGACGCTTAAAGGAGACCAAGACACTGCTCGAGAATGCCAAGCCTTACAAAACCAGCTCAACAATAAACAAGAAGAACGACGGAAGTCCCGCAGAAGCACAAACAAGGCTGAAGCAAAGAACAGGGAAATTGACCTCTGCCTAGCTGAAATATTAAGAAAAAATTTAACGAAGGAAAGCGTCGCAGTAAACAACGTGGCAAGTACCTCAGCAACAAAGGAAAGCTCAGAGACTACCAAATAGAAATTAAAGAAGGTTCCTCTTCTAGGGGAACCCAAGCCTACGTTCACATCGGTGGAATCAACGAAGGATATCAATATAGGTACCAAAGAAGACCCGAAGATGATCAAAATTGGAACACTAATGGATGAAGAATGAGAGGATTCTCTAATCAAGTTACTTACAGAGTATGCAGATATCTTCGCATGGAAGTTAGGGGACATGCCAGGGATCTACCCGAAAATAATTCAGCATGAGCTTCGTATAAAGCCAGGAACGACCCCCTTTAGATAGAAGGTACGGAAAGTCGCACCAGAATGCCACCAGGCAATTGAGAAGAAACTCCTCAAGTTGTTGGAAGCATGGTTCATCAAAGAGGTAAAATATCCAACGTGGATCTCGAACATGGTCATCGTGCCAAAGAAAAATGGAGCGTTAAGGATATGCATCTATTTTAAAAACCTAAATAAGGCATGTCCAAAGGATAGCTACCCGCTCCCAAGCATCGACCAATTGGTGGACGCCGTTGAAGGATACGAGGAACTATCATTCATGGACGGGCATTCTGGGTACAACCAGGTGGCATTGGCAGAAGAAGATCAACAACATACGGCATTCTACACCCCACACAGCCTATACTGCTACACGCAGATGCCCTTCGGGCTGAGGAATGCAGGGGCAACATAAAAGATAATGGTTGGTGCCGTCTTCAAGCCATGGATCGGAAACACATTAGAAGTTTACGTTGATGACATGCTCGTCAAGAGTAAACTGCGCAAAAACCACCATCAAGACCTGAGGGATATCTTCGACGCCACGAGGAAACACAACATGAAAGTAAATCCAGAAAAATGCACGTTTGGCGTCACATCGGGGAAATTCCTCGAATATCTAGTAACGAAGAGGGGCATCGAAGTCGACCCTGCGAAGATCCAAGACATCGTGGAAATGCCATCTCCAAAGAACCTGAAAGAATTTCAAAATCTCAATGGTTCCCTACCAGCACTGGGGAGGTTCATATCCAGATCGTCGGACAAATGCAAACACTTCTTTAACATCCTCAAAAAAGGAAGTAAATTCGAATGGACCGCTGAATGTGAAGAAGCCTTCCAGAAAATTAAAGAGTACCTGTCTACGATCTCGATCCTTCAGAAACCCGATCCCGATGAGGTGTTGGCCCTATATATAGCAGCAACCGAAGATGCAGTCAGCGCAGTCCTGGTAAAAACCAACACGAAGGTGGAACAACCGATCTATTATGTCAGCAAGACTCTCAACTCATCAGAGAAAAACTACACCAAAATCGAGCAACTCATATTAGCTTTAGTATGGGCGACCAAAAAGCTGAGAACCTACTTTTTGACTCATTACCTGCGTGTCCCATGCAAAGCACCACTGGAAGCAGTTCTCAAAAGCGCAGGGAAAGTAGGGAGTATAGCAAAATGGAACACTCATCTTGACCAATTCAACATCATCCATGAGATCCAAACTGCCCAAAAATCGCAAGTACTGGTGGATTTCCGATCTACCTTTGGACAACGGAAAAGGAGATAAAGGATGTGCCAGGAAAAGAAGAAAAAGAACCAACCAATATACTCGAACCATCAAGACAAAGAAGATGGGAGGTATTCGTCGATGGGTCAAAGAACAGAGAAGGGGAAGGCATCGGCATCGTGATTACCAACCAAATCGGTGACAGAATCGTGCATGCGCTAAGATTGGAGTTCAAGGGGCATACCAACAACATCGTGGAATAAGAGGCCGTGGTGCATGCCATTCGTTTGATAATAGAAATGGGAGTGACGGATGTACACCTAACAAGCGATTCTCAGCTAGTCATCAGACAAATTGAACTAGAATACAATGTCTATCATGAAACCCTCTCGACATATATGACTCTAGTCCAAACCTTGGCATCCCAAATACCCAACATCAAGTTCCGACACCTATGCAGAAAATATCTAATGAACTCCGACGCTTTAGCATACGTATCATCCATGCTGAAAGATGAAAGCGTTAAGGCCATCAAGGTAACCAGGGTAAACGAACCTTCGATCACCCCGCAGCAATCCTTCGCTAAAAATAGAGAAAACACTGCATACGAGGAGATAGTCGATTACGATGCATGAAAAGATATCGAAGATGACTTCATCGAAGATGACATCCTGTCGAAGGCCAACGAGGAAGAAGACTTCAGCAAGGAAGAAGACTGGAGAACCGAGGTACACTTGTTCCTTGAAAAGGGAACACTGCCACCGGACGTAAAGCAAGCTCGAAAAATACGATCGAAGGCGGGAAAATATGACCTCTGGAGCGGAGTTCTTTATAAAAAAATCCTTCCTAGGCCCTCTACGATGCTTGTCCACACAAGAAGGTCACCTTATCCTGAAGGATATCCACCGCGGAGATGCAGGCAACCACAGCGGAATGAGGTCACTGGCCGAAAAATCCAAGATGCAGGGATATTATTGGCCGCATATGATACAAGACACTGCCAGGATGTCCAGAAGATGTGAAGAATGTCAGCGTTTTGCCAAAAGGATTCATGCTCCTGTAGCAAAGTTAAATTCAGTGGAAAATCCTTGGCCATTTGCAAAATGGGAGATAGATATCGTCGGACTGTTGATCGAGGGAACAAGGAAAAGACGATTCTTGATAGTAGCAATGGATTATTTCAGAAAGTGGGTGGAATCCAAAGCTCTAGCTAGAATCAGAGATGTAGACGTATTTACATTCATTTTTCATAATATCATATGCAGTTTTGGCATCCCTGCGGAAATGGTCTCCGATAATGGTAAGCAATTACAGGGGAAAACATGGACATGCTCTTCGATACCTTCAAGATCAGGAAGAACAAGTCAACTCCCATCTACCCTCAAGGTAACGGCCAGGACGAAGCCACAAACAAAACCCTGTCCCTTATCCTTGGACGAACACAAGGGTCGGTGGTGTGAAAAGCTACACAATGTGTTTTGGGCTTATCGAACTACCCGCAGATCCACCACTGGAGAGTCTCCTTTCCTCCTCACATATGGGGCCGAAGCAGTAATCCCGACGGAAATTATCATGCCAACCACGAAGACATAGGCATGGGAGAAAAACCTCATAGCGGACATGATGTTGGAAAGACTCGACGACCTTGAAGAGCGAAGGGAGACAGCGTTACAAAGAATGGAAAATTATCAACGAAGACTAGAAAGAGAATATGAAAAGAAAGTTAGGCTTAGAAACTTTGTAGAAGGTCAGTATGTGCTAAAAACCATTCCACAATATCAATGAGAGATAAAATGGGGATAATTAGCACCAACATGGGGAGGGCCATTTATCATACATGACATCGCAGGCAACGGATCTTACTACCTGCGTAATCTACAAGGAGAAGTCCTCAGACACCCCTGGAATGCAAAATACCTCAAGCCATATTATCCGTGAAGCAACGCACTTCTTCCTCTGCGTGAAGAGTACCAGAAGAAGAAGACAGCATACCAGAAGAATAAAGCCTCACCTTATTAATCAAAAATTAGTTTTTCCTTTTGCAACCACATCTTTGGGGAAAGTACTTCAGAACAATCTCTCCGGACTCCCCTATCAGCATCCGGAAATACAGGGACATGGGGAAGGATTCCAGTAGAAAGAGATACCCAATCAAACTTTGAGCAGTGATACGGCAGGATGGATGCATGTAGATATCACAATAAATAATCACATAACTGAGAACACTGCTCCGAACCCTACCGATCGGGAACCCTCTGGCCCCGGATTAGCCGACGGGGTGACAGGTCCAAAGACAATAACGAAGGTACACTCCTTCATTATTTGACAGCAAAACTTCTACACTATTAATGTGATTTCTTCTTTGATATTAAAAGAACTAATCAAACTAATGATGCAGGAGAATCGAAAAATTATACATATAAAAAGAAAACGGCGATCCATTCCATGGAAGTTTCTTGTTCTTGGGGACACCAGAACAAGAAACACACAAAAAAAAAGTTATACAAAAAATGACCCTAAGACTGGTAATCAACGAAGATCAACTTTCTATACGAAACACATAACTCTGCTTAAGCTCTCCCCCCAGGGGACTCGACGGGACCAGCGACATCCATCTTCTGAGACGAAGGTACACTCCCACCCGAAGAAGGATCATAGGAATACTGAAAGGGCCCAGGCATAGGACGACGAGTGTAGTTCTTCACGATGCCATGCTCCTTCAAAAGAGATTGCTCTATCGTAGTTAAAGTCTTATTGACTACCTCAGCAAGTTGGCAGCGATCCTTATGCGCGATGACAATGGCTTTGAGCTCGGATTGAGATAACGAAGACTTCAGCTGACTAATTTCATTTACTGCCTCTTTTGCTGCAACATCCCGAGAACCAGCTAGCGCTTCAAAATATTTGGTTTCACCTTGCTGCTTCACTAAGTCAGATTGAGCCTCTTTAAGCTTTTCATTTGCAAGGCTAAGCTGTCCCTAGAGCTCTGCAATAAAGGAAAACAAAAATGATTAACATAATGGAATTATGAAGCTATCCACGATCGGACAAGCATATAACTTCGACTTTATCCGAAGCTATCTAAAATTCATAAATTACAGCGTCCCGATCTTCGCCAAGATAGTCGAACTCATCATAAATTTTCTCATAATCCATTTGAAGAATTTTTAGAGAGAACTGGCACTCATCCAACTCTACCTTCTTCATAGAATCTAAATGATGAAGGCGGTTAACTTCACTAGACATCTCCTCGATCCCTTTGGTTAAACGATATAAGTTCACTTCAACATCTTTTTCTGATTCCACCAGACGAGCAACATCGGCACGATAGGCAGACAAAGCATTACTAAGAGCATGTGACTCTGCCCTGGCATCGTCTCTTTCTCGAACAAGCCGCTGTATATACTCCCGAACATCAGGGTCATGGGATGATCGTGCTTGACGAAGCTCTAATTCAAGGTCCACCACTTTAGCTGATAAGCGAGAAGCCTCATCCCGAGCATCATGGAAAGGATCTCGAGTCCATTCTAAAGTACCTTTAAAATGATCACGAGCCGACGATAGAATGTTTCGCATTTTAAATAGCAGGTCCTCCTGTTCCTTATGCTTTACCAAAAACTTGTTATGTTGAACAACATGACCATTCCACTTGTCAGCTTCCTTTATGATCTTTGTAACTAATTCCTTAATTCGAGAAGCTTGGCGAGTCCTCTCACCACGGAGCCATGACAGTTCCCTGGGATCGACCGCTGGAGACATGGTCGGCTGACTCAGAATGAACATTAAAAAGACGAAGAATAAGACAGGATGAAGAAACAAACCTTTAGACGATGTGCCAGCAGATCACGCCTCTGCACGAGCCTTATCCAATTCATCCTTAAGAGAAGCCACCTCTTGACAAAGCCCATCCTCGGTAGCAGAGAGTTGCTGCTTCGCTTTCAACTGCTCCTCCAACTTCAGTATCTCCTTATCCTTAGCACCAATGAGTGCTTCAGCGGAATTCATCTCCTCTTCTCTGTGACGAAGCTTCCCTTCTAACTTGAGGGCCTTCACTTTGAAGAACTGATACAGGGTATGATTGCAATGTTCAATCCTGACCATCTATTTTTTCAAAGGGGCAGATGAAGACCATTAGAAAAACACATCGAATAAGAAATTATAAAAAGAATTTACGATGACCTACCTCAAGAACACGCTTTTGGGGATACCCATACTGATACCCATCAACTATGGCCATCATATCAGCAATGGTAGAAGGCAGGTCAACCAAAAGACTAGACGAAGTAGCTCCCAAATTCTTCTCCCACATCTCCGCAACATCATCCTGAGAAGACAACTGCATTCTTCGACGATTAAAGGCGTCGGAATCCTTCTCACCAGGAACTATAGGGGCAGGATTCGGCACACACATTAGACCCATCTTCATCAACCATTCAAGGGTTACATCGTCTCCGTCGTGCATCACGGTCTTCTCAAAACTTGCAGAAGATTCATCAGCGGTGGTATCATCGCCTACGATGGATCATCGTTTCTCAGAAGCCTTCTTGCCACCGTCCTCTTTAGCAGCAAGCTTTTCGGCATCATCCCCATCAGAACTTTCATTGTCAGTCATCTTTTCTTCTTCGCCTTCGGAAACAACATCCCATTCGTAATTTGGGGAAATAAGGGAAAATTCCGAAGCTATTACCATAACATCGTCCATATCTACTTGACCCCCAGTAGAATAGATTTTACCAAAAGAAAACTCCTGGTTGGGGTTCGATGATTGAAGATCAGGATCTTCATCTTCGGCGGTAGGATTACTTAGTGGGACCTCAAAAGTGAGTTTCTTTCCGTCGTTCTTCCCACCGCCGCTCTTCTCACCCTCATCTCCATTTCCCTCTTGGCCTGGAGTAGAAGTATCAATACGCTCTTCGTCATCGGAAAGCTCCTCCCCGGAATGCTCAGCTTCATTCAAGGGGCTATTAATTTCAGGAATATCCTTCTCTACCTCCTCATCACCAACATTAGAGGACTGAACGGCCCCGATCCTCTTCTTCCTCGAAACCTGAAACCAACATAACATCAATGTCTGGTTCTAGGGGAAGATACACATAAAACTACATTATAATAAATCATACCTTGACAGTAACAGCAGCCTTCGTTAGAAGAACCGCATCGTAAACCTCCTCTTCGTCAACCTCAGCGACATCAATGGCATACTCAAAGCTCATGCCAGCAAAATTCAGCTGCCAAGGACAGAAATCACCATAGTGTTATGGAGGGTCTTCACGAGGCTGACTATCAGCAACAGGACGCCATCCATGCTGACCAGGCACCCAACCATATGCCCAAGGACCAATAATCTCGATGACGGTGGCGTGCCATTCGTAATCATGATCACGCTTGAGGCGCTCGCTTTTAGGAAAAGGCTTAGGCTTTTCAGAACCTTCGGTGCCAGGAACAAACCGAAGCTTCGAATCACTTACCTCATAGGGAAGAAGAACCTCACCAGGGGCACCAGGAAGACTACGAATACCTACGCTCCAAGGCTTTCGGTTTCTACCATTGACATAGTCTCCAAAGGAAGCATTAAAGTTCTCAGGAGTATACCATTCCCTCTCTGCAGGGTTAGGAGTATAACAGGTCATCATCGTTTCTCCTTTACTCCGAAGATAGCACTCTTTAAACGAAGATAATTTCCTCTCATCTGAACCACTGAACGACAATGTGAAGCCGGACCCTCACGATGAGATAGAAAATCGTAGTACAAGGAATCTTCTGATTTATACAAAGGCAGCATCAAGCCAGCTTCGAAGGCACCCACAGTAGTCAACAAATGGTTGGCATCATACTTATAATTCACGATCATGTCATAAGTAAGATCATCATCGGGAGCGTAAAATTTTACGTCGAAGGCTTCAAGACCATGCTTCGTCTTAAAGAACTCAAGATCAATGTGACTATAAGTAACCTTATTTTTCTTCCCAGGCACAACGTCGCTTCGAATAACTGGAACATATTCAGAAGGATAGGAGCGGCTTCATCAGAAGGATTCTTCGAGAA